>NC_134191.1:5087325-5387325 GCF_964188355.1 Buteo buteo
CTTTATTGTCATTATAGAAAACCTAGAATAAACTCTCAGTTGGTGGCACAACAAGTTGCCCAGCAATATGCAACCCCACCACCGCCTAAAAAGGAGAAGAAGGAGAAAGTGGAAAAACAAGACAAAGAAAAAACCTGACAAAGAGAAGGAAATTAGTCCAAGTGTTACAAAGAAGAATGCTAACAAGAAGACTAAGTAAGTTTGAAGGATGCACTATCAAATGCTGCGTGATTTCAGTAGCACTGTGCGTTGATTAATTGTGCAGTTAAACTAACATAATACTCTCCCTCTTCCCTCCAATTCTTGCAGACCAAAGTCAGATATTGTGAAAGATCCTCCTAGTGAAGCGAACAGTATACAGTCTGGGAATACTACAACAAAGACCAGCGACTCAAATCACACTTCAAGGTAACTTTATGCTAAAGTTAAGCTCTCAGTATCTGACAACTGTGTTAAATAGCAGACTTTTTTTTTTTTTTTTTGATGGACAGAGACAGAGTACTGTCTAACCCACAGGATCTGCCAGTGTTAGTATGGCAAGACCATCAGTGGCTATGAGCCTTCTCCATGTACAAGCACTCAAACACTCTGCTGGCAAGGACGTACTCAGGCACTGGAAATATTTGTTCTGTTGTCCACTAAGTTTTTGGTTCTCTGCTAAAATAATCGCATTGTCAATTGGGCAGTAATGCTTTTGGCTGTAAAACACTGTGGGGGAAAAACATTAACCAGCAATCACAGTGGTCTGTCAAATTCTTATCATTGCTTGATAGCAGTAACAAAGGTTACTTTTTTACTGCCTTATCTGCAACTCTGTCACTCTAATTGTGAAGATAATTTTCCAAGTATACAGGAATTAAAAGACTGCATGAACAGATTTGCTAGAATCTTGCTATCAACAAAGAGCATGAATGGTTGGTTTCATGTTTGTCTAGTTTCAAATGGGTGGCTGTTTATGGAGAGAGGTTTATTCCTAGTCTTGCCTATACTGATACTCCATGGTTGTTTTCTTTAAGCGGTGTCTTGTGCTTTATTTCTTAAATCAAAAATTCAGCATCAAAGAGCAGTTTTTATATTACTGAGCTTAGAGAGCTACAAGAGGCAGAAATCAACTTTGCCTGTTGGGCACTTTGGGCACTTTGCCTGTGCGGACTATATAAGAATTGCATCTCTTTTTAAAATGTGCCATAATAAGTATTTTATAGTGAAGCCACATGAACCAAAGTAATATTCGTTAGCTGCAAACAGTTGTAAAGCACGTGGAAAATATGGTTTGCACTGCTGTTAGCATTAAGGTTGGCAAGACATGACTGCAGAAGACTGTTGTCTTGAAGTTCTTAAATAATAACATGAAAATGTTTAATAAGAGTGAATAACCTTTACACAGTTACTCACTTGATTGTAGTGGGGGCAGTGTGAGATTTGCTGTGCTAGAAGACTGCGCTGTTTGCGGGGACTGCTGTTAACTCTTCCTCAGCCCCCAAAGATTGAAGTGTCCATTCCTGATTTGATTAGAGAAATATTGCTTTATTGCAAATTTTTTTTTGTCCTGTTTTTTGATATGGTACTTATTTTGAGACTTAGGATGCGGGAGACTTGATGCACTTGACTAATGACATAATATTAAATTGATAGATTACATCAAATAATTGTTTTTACTCCTTGAAGGAGTCGCTCTGTCTACTGCAGAGTCTTTTAGTCCATGTTTTGTGGCAAGCTTTTGTCATTCCTAATTAATCCTTAATGGTGTCAGGTCTATCTGGATATTTTTAAGGGATACATCATCTCCTTCAGTTCTTAAACTATCCAAGTGTTTAGTGGAACTTTTCTTGCAATTCATTGACCTTAGGAGTGCTGTCAAGAGTCTTTTTAAAGGATCTGATTTTTATGGAGTCACAAGTTATCTGTTCAGATTTTTTTCATGCCCAGATTTCTTAACTGTTTTTTTGTTAATTGTCTTTTAAGGATCTCTGGATTTTTAAGAAATACTGTTTGATCTTCTTGGATACCATGCCTGTTTCTGACAAAGTATCTTCATTATTCCATGCCTTCCTGTGCACTTTCAGATTGATTGTTTTGAAATACATTTCTTATTTAGCTATAAATGTTGAAGCATCAGCGTGTTTAATTTTGCAGAATGACTTGAGTGGGCCAACCCCTTTGCTGTCTATAGGAAGCAAAAATTGCATGTATGTGCTGAAGAGGTTGTGTGGAGGTTTCCATCTGTGCTTCATCAGCTCTTTTTGCACAGGAAAGACCCCTAAAAAGCCCTGCAGAAATGGTTGGAGGGCTCAGTTCTAAAACTGACGTAGAGAATATGTTTGTGAGCAGGACTGTGGAGAAATTCTGCACCTCAGCCCTGCTTCCCTCCATGTTAATTTGTCATGGCACTTAAAGATGTATGGGCAGTTTCATTCAGGTGCTTGGTGCATGGCTTGTCTCTAAGGTTGCCGAGCTTTTCCTGGGCAGAACGTAACATAGCGCAGCTTAGGCCCATATGAACTCTTTTTAAATTTTTTTAATATTCCCCCACCCTGCCAGATATGACTTTTTTGACAAGCAGTAGCAGGAGTGCATGTTCAACCCTGTAGAAAGGTGGAGGCAGTAAGGTCTGTTTCGGTATCTGGGCCAGCATTTTTTGCCTGTTTCTGAGTACAAGAGAAAACAAATGACCCAGGCAAATTACAGGAAGAACTGCGTTTCCTAGAGGAACTCGGCGCTTAGGGAGGAAAATACGTATGTGTACTATGCTTCCGGGAACACTTGCTGCTGTATTTGCCGCTGATGCTTTGGGGGCAGCCTGCATCTGCCGAGACGCTATCTGAAAGCCGACGGAAACCCCAAAACTTGCTGAGCTAGCTGGCCTTTCTTGTTACCCACAAACAAGGTGACATCATTTAATCTAGCCTGTGGTTACGTGTTGAATTTGCCAACTTCTGCAAGCACGTATGTACAACGCATATGCGTGGGCATGTGTGTCTCACTGTTGTGGGAATTCACTGAGCACAGCTATGGGTTTGAAAAGGCTGGTCGCTAAACGAAGGGGCTGTTTGAAGTAGGAGGTCTTACTGACTGTTATCCCAATGCAGCAGTTTTTTAATTGTATTTTCTATCTATTAGAAATGCTTTTCCTGTGATACTTGTTAAAAATTGAAGCAGCCTCCTAAGTTAGATATGAAAATACTATTTTTGGTGGAGTAACTTCATTTTTGGTAAGGAAGTTTGCAGAAATACATTTGTTCTATTTTTGAAGCTGTACAGCCGTCCTCAATACTTTATCCTGTCTAGTTCTAGAATACCATTTGGATTGTTAAGTTACCACTGCAAGCCATTGAGTATGCATGGCAAATACAAAGTTGGCTTAATTTCCTCTTTTTTTCACTTTGACCGCACTAGCCTAGCATGCTGCAGACGAGGAGGAGGAAAGGCAGATTGGTTTAAAAGCTGGAGCTTGATCCCAGAGTAAACTAACCTTCCCTCCATCCCTTGGAATAAGGCAGTTCTCAGCAAGCTACTTCTCACTGATGTATAAACTCTCCTTTTTAATTTCCCTGTTGGGAATATTCCGCTGCTTAAGCCTGACCCTTAATTAGGAGCAAAAGCTGTAAATTGCAGCAGTCGCTGCAGCTGACTTGGAATTCGCTGGTAGCTGGAGGAGTGTCCAAGGTTTGTTGTATCAGAGCTTTGGACAAGCCCCTGAAATGTGCATGAATGTCAGCTTCCTAGAGTCTAGACCCTTGTTAGCTACATTACTAATTGAATGATAGCACAGCATGCAAATTACTGAGATAATCCTGAGCTATAAATACCAGTGTGTTCTGATGATTTTGATTTTTTTCTTTTTTTTTTCCTTCCCCTAACCAAAAGTGCTAGCTGCAAGAAATACCGTTGTACATTCTGGATTTTATTTACAATAGCCTTGGTTCCAGGGGGAACATTTTGAGCGATTTTATACATGGGCTGATTGGGCATCTGATTTGTATAAGCTCAAAGCAGTTGAAAGAGAAGCCAAGTTGTCCCAGTGCCTGTGTTGTTTGCAGCTGCAGAGTTCCAATATGGGAATGAAAGAGCCGTGGTCAAATGCTTTCATGTGGTTTTGTATTGCAGAGTCACAGCCTTGTCTCATAACATCAGGGCACATGATGAGATGGTGAATTTAGATAAGAGAACTCTTTCATCTGCCCCTTGGGGAGGAGATCCTTTGGTCTCTTTGGCTCCTGTCCCCTTGGCTCTGCTGTAGTGTCCTCCTTTCTGGCAGAATTGGATTAGGGATAAGTCTACAGCAGAGCACCCTTTGCAGAGCTCTGCAAGACAGGTCTTTCCTCTGGGGCTGAGCATGCTGCTGCAGCCCTCACAGCCCGAGCTGTCGCAGGGAGCAGAAGGTCAAACCTTCGTCCTCCGCTGTGCAGTACTCTGCTGCCTAGGTTCTCCTCCCAGTTATTGCCATCTGCGCAGGCGAGCGGAGGACAAGTCACACCGAGTTTGTTGTCGAATGCTTTTTCTAATAAACTTTTCCTTTCTCATTTATTTTCACCCTTTTTATAAATGTTTTCTCATTTATTTTAGACCCAGACTGAAAAATGTGGACAGAAGTACCGCACAGCAGCTGGCAGTCACAGTGGGAAATGTCACAGTAATCATCACAGACTTTAAAGAAAAGACTCGCTCCTCTTCCACGTCGTCTTCTACAGTGACCTCCAGTGCAGGATCAGAACAACAGAATCAGAGCAGCTCGGGCTCTGAGAGCACAGACAAGGGCTCGTCCCGTTCCTCCACGCCAAAGGGGGACATGTCGGCAGTCAACGATGAATCTTTCTGAAAATTGCACATGGAGTTGTGGAAACTATGAATCAGGGTATGAAATTCAAACACTCCACCTGCCCATGCTGTTCAAATCCTGGAGAGCCTCTTCTGTGCTTGAACACACACTTTCTCGGACATCGACCTCTTACTGATGCAACCAGGATAATTTCTGCTTGCCGTGGGCATTTGGCCACCAAGGAATTTCTCACCCTAACGATTACTCTTGACACTTTTATGTATTCCATTGTTTTATATGATTTTCCTAACAATCATTTATAATTGGATGTGCTCCTGAATCTACTTTTTTATAATATCTGCTGTGCACAATTTTCCATGAACATTACAACTTTTTGTTTTGGGGTAGGGAGTGGGTGGGGAGGGAAGGGGGCTTTATTTATTGCATTCACAAACTCCATCCTCTTTCAACATATCCTTTTTAAGTTCAGTTCTTCTTCCAGTTATACTGTGTACTATCAGTTTTGATATAAATTATATATAAATATATATATAAATAAATATATATAAAGGGTTATTTGAAACCAATACATGGAAACGCTGGTGCTTGAAACACTGTGAAGTGAAAAAAAAAAAAAAAATTTGAACAGTTCAAGATCTGGGACAGTCCCCTTCTGTGAAAGTACTGAAACTGAAATGGAACTGGTCTTAGGTGAAAAGTGTTCCTGAAGGTTCGAACCTGGATGGGACCCGTTCTCTCTATCGTTCCTTCCCCGTTTCTTCCCTAAGCAATGGCTAAAACGTACTGGACACACAGTTTTGATTTTTATAGCTTGGGATCTGAAATGAGAAAAGATTGCTCCAGGTAGCTTGTATTTCCAGTAGGGTAACTCAGATCGGTGACGTGCAAGTTCATGCCCAGCTGGAGCGTAAGCCTTCACAACCAGACTGGTGTTGGCATGCCACGGATTCGTGTATTTTGGTAACATGAGCATCGCTATGTCGTGCATAGCCAATCCCACAGACGTTTGGTGTTTTTAGATTTAATGAATTTCATCCACCTGCACCGGTGACCGAGGTACCTTTAGAACTGGAGTGGTTTGCTTTGGGTTGGAAGGCAGCAGGGAGCCGTAGGGCTGGGAGCGATCGCGGGTTGAGGGAATAAGCCGGTGCTTGTTCCAGCCGGCGGCACGGGGGTCGGTCGTCAGCCCCCTTCCGTCTGTCCCGTCCGTGCTGTTGGGGTGGCTCTTCTTGAAGTCCATCCGTAGCCCAGGAGTGGTTTCCGAACAGCACTTTGTCCAGTGATAACGTTGGGCTTGTCAGCGTTTGGACGCTTCTGGGTCTCCTGCTGTGGGAGCAAAAGTAGGGAAAAGCTTTCCTGCTGGCAAGTGAGCGACGTGCGTGGCTCATGCTCATGACCAGCATCTCCTTCGTTCTTGCTCTAAAGCTATTCAGACTGTAATTTCTTTTCCTGGCCTGTTAGTGTTACTTTACAGTTTACCTTCCATGCATTATCCTGCTAAAACACTAGGCTGAAGAGGTAAAACAAAACTTTTTTTTAAAAAAAAAACAAACAAACAAACCCCAAACCTCTTCGGCTTTTCATCTTTATTTAGTGGCCCCAGGGTGCTTTGCAGTAATTTCGGGCGCAGAGGCTGTGGCTTCATTTGACATCAAATGCATAACTTTTGGGCATGATGAAAGAGGGCCACATTTTGACAACTTTGTGCCAGCTTGTTATATTGTGAATTATTTGCTTAGCAAGAGTAACTTCTCTTTGTGGAGGCAACTGATTTAAGATTTCTTTTAAAATCTGTGTGGTTTTGAGTAGCAGACGTAGGTTCCTTTCACACTGGCGACAGAAATGTGTAAGGGATCCATTGCAACCCCTGCTCGAAGGTACGTGCAGTGGCAGTGCCTTTGCAGCAGTGGTTTTATTCTGAATACGTTAACGTGGGCACCCCAACTTAATTCTGCTTATATTCACAGTATAGGCTGTATTTACCTTTTTAAGCATTTTTAAAATATTTATTAAAGAACCAAAGGAAACCAGATGCTTCCTATGAGCATCAAGACAATTTATTATACATAGTTTTAAATACTATGAATTTCTCAATCCACATTTTAACATTAGTGGGATATTGCAAAGACATTCCTTTTTCCAGTTTTTACTATTCCTTTAAGGGTCTCAGGGAGGGTAAACTGGTCAGCCATATTTATTTATTTTACTGAAATGTATTGGAATAATTTTTTAAGAGAGATTTTTTGAAGATGCCCCTGAACTTGTATATTTTGCACTGCTTTATAAATGATCCATTATCAATTAGGCTTGCGTGCATCTCGGCCGTGATCCAGCGAAGAATGTGAGCGAGGTGCGAGTCCCTCTGGCTTCAGTGGGGCTAATTCTGGTGCTTCAAGTCAAACCGTGCGCTTGCCTTCTTCGTTGAATCTGGGAATTTGTGCAAAAAAGAAAAAAAAAGAGAAAAAAAAAAAAGCATTGTGTGTACCAGGAAATTGCTTCTTTTTCAAGTGAAAATGGACCTGTAGATCAGTTGAAAAAGCTTTAACGCTGTGACCAGCTACTCATGGCTACTGGTAAAGTCGGTAACATCTGTCTCTGGCCGTGCCTCCTTGATAAAGTAGCTTGCTATAAATAAGTGGGAAAATTTCTTTGGAACAAGCGACCTGTAATTCTGCATTCAGTAGAAATTGCTAGCTAAGCATTGAACCTCCCCAGCCTCATCCGTAGCTGTTTGTGTTGTGGATTTGAAGGATAGCGTTTGCTTTTACACTTAATTTCTGGAGTTGGCATCCCCGCGGCATGTGTCCACAGGTGGGATTCCCTTCGCACTGTGTCCGTGGGTTATCCCGCTGTTGGTGGGGAGCGTGTTTAAGAACCAAACCAACCAAAACACTAGTGTAGGGGAAGGACCAGATTTGTGGTGTTCAGTGGCACAGAAAGCAGGTAAGTAAAGCACAGTGTTACGTTTGCGAAGTTTCAACTCTTACACAGACACACACACACACAGACACCAACACAGCTTGCCTGACTTGCTCAGTTTGATGTAGTTCTGCAAAGGAAAAATGACAGCATTTTACACCACCAGGCTATTTATTTTAATTGGAACACTTTGCTTGTTTCAAATTGGACAGATTGAAAATTTGGCAGCAGCTTCCGTGAGTTTATTTCCACTGAGATGTTTTCACCTGCCTTACCAAGATCATTCTCAGTCTACTTTTTTAAGCTCTACCATAAACTTAAATTATTGAAAATTTATTAATTGCTGACTATATAATAACCTTTGCTTGTATGTAACCGAATGGTTTTAAGAGCCAACATTTAGAGTATGACAATGGAGCTGAACAGTTTTTAATGCGCAAGCAGTTCTGTTCTTGTGTATGACTTGTAACCTTAATTTACTGTGTAAAGATGGTTACATTATTTCCTTAGCTTTGTTTGTTGGAGACAAATATAGAATGCTTGTTTAAGTATGTCAAAACATAATCTTATCTTGTGGATTTTTATGTTAATGTATTATACGAGCTATATTTTTCATTTGCCCAGAAAGACAGCTTGTATAACGCTTTTGAAAGTTTTTCCGCTCTGTAAAGTCTTTAGAGCTGACAGTCCTGTTAGGTTTGTTTTAATCTTCATGCTAAAGTGTCAATGGTGGTTTTGTGAACTGGTCAGAAATTCACAGGTCTTAAATGTTTTTGGGAAATTTATATTGGACACTGCTCTTTGTCTAGCAAATAAAAGATGTTAATATATTCCTGTTACTGGCATGTGCACGACTGTTATTAGAAGCCACTTTATCATTTTCCTGCTTTAAATAGAAATGTCTATTTATGAATTCTGCTTGTAGTTTTTTCACAAATAAAATAGTAAAATTTAATTAAATCTGAAAGCTCTCTTTTTTGGGAGATGCCAGCGTTCAGAAAAAGCGAAGAATCCTGTTGTTGAAGCAGTTTGTCAGTCTGTACGTCTTGTCCATGAGCCGCTGCTCAAGCACCCCACTTCTGCAGACACAGGGTTGTGCACACAGAAAACTTCAGTCAAGTGAGTAAATCCAGTTTGTTCCTTGGGACTGACAATGTACGGAGAGTTCATGGCGGATGCGTCTGCAGAATTTGGGTTCTGGTACTTCGAAATATTAATTTTTCCCCTTTGTATAGCTGCAGAAATGGCGAGGCTTAGTGCAGAGGATTTTAGCGAGAGCCCTTGGGAGTTCCTTCGGCTGTCTTGTGCTAACAAACTCCCATGAGTAAAATTAATAAAATTTAATTGAGAGCCTAATTGTAGTTTTGTAGCATAAAAATACTGGTATTTTGCAAGCAGTATTTTGGTCCTCTGCCTAGGAAACAAAGTGTTGTGAATTACTGTGCTCTTTCTAGTTCATATTTCTCCCCCCACCTGAGATGGGCGATGTGTGATGTAACTGTTCAAATATGAAGTTGAAATTTGAAAACCTAGCAATAGGTAAAATGCAAAGGGGAAAAAAAAAATAATCTCGCTCTAGAGCTTTTTCTCAGGAATATGAGGACAGTTCCTAAACTAAAGGCCGTTTGGATATTTTCGTGTATGCTAGGGGAAGCATGTGTTAGAACTAGAGGTCGCTTTAAAAAAACCACTGTGCAAACAGACTCTTAAATGCTTTTAACCTCAGTGGGAAATGATTCAAAATTCTTTGTGCCAAGAATAAGAAGAAACAGGAAAGGTAGCGGTTGTTCTACAGACCCGAAAAGCACTTGCTTGGCATGCTGGACGAGCGAGTAGAGAAACACTCCTTGCCTCGAAGAGTGTATGGTCCCGGTCCTCAACCTGCAACCAGCCGAAGGTGCCGCTGCCGGGACAAAGCAGCAAGAGCTGGGGGGAGCGGAGACGATGGTCTTCATCAGCAATCCGCCTCCTTCATCACCAGGTGGAGGCTTGAATCGAGCCAGCGAACTATTTCTGTGGCAGCGCTGGTACCCGCCGAGCTTGCCCACTCACCGTTCCACCGGGATTTTGGTTGACCGGTCTCCTGGAATTCCCATCCCTTGGAGCCACGTGAGCCAAGAGCCACGTTCGGTGCTGGAGCTGCGGAGGAAGGAGGACGAAGGCTGCAGGGATAACGGCACCCGGGGCTGCTTCAAGGTATGTACTGGACTTGTGTTGTGTTGGAAAGTTTGCGTTTGGTACCTATAGGCAGTACAGAAAGAGCTGGGGAGATGGGGTTGGGGAGCTCTAGTTCGTGGCTCTTTAGGGCTTTGTAAACTTATTTCTGAGCCAAACAGTCAATTGTTCTAAGACTTATAGACGTTATAAAAATCAGCACCCACTCACGTAACTGGGAGAGAGAAGAAAAAACCCTCTCTGCTGTAAGGCTCACGTGTCAGCTGTTTTTTTAAACTATTTTTATTTAAATCTGGACATATCTCCTTCACACAGCAGTTTGGGGGCGATTAAAACGAGAAGATGCTAACACCCTGCAGTCTGGAAGGAGCTTTAGGAACCCACAGCAGGGCTGTGCCTGTTCCTCACCCACCAGACACGCAGTCCTCGCAGTGATTAGCTGTCTACGACCGGCAGCATTTTATTGCATTTAAGTCGTAAGGGGAGTTTCTAGGGGCCGAAGTAAAAAGTTGTCTGCAAAAGATACGACGGATGTGACGAACGGCTGCTCTGGTCCAGCTGTATCCCATGGGAATGGGACTGCTAAGTGTTGTGCTGGGTCAGCAAAGTGCCCCGAGACAGGGCTTGTGTTTGGATCCCGACTGCGAGCAAACTCCTTCCCATCTCATGGAGGCAGCTCCATCAAGAAGAAATTGCATTTGTGATTGCAGAGCTACTGCCTGTCTTTCCTTGTTTGCATGACCAAAGAAAAAAAACCAAAAACCAACCCCCAAAAACCTGGCTGGAAAACTGCGTGCCACTTACTGCAGGAGAGGGATGCAGTGTGCTCCTCCAGGGTGTAAATGTTCAGCTTCAGGCAAGTGTCTGCAGCCCCATGTAATGAGTTGTTGAAATGTAAACCTGAATCTACAGTACTTCAAAGGCAGCAGAGCTGTGAAACTTCACTTGTGATTCACAAGCTGAAAACTAAAAATAAAACCCCAAACAAAACCCCACCAAACCCCTAAAAAAAATAATATAAAGGTCTCCCCACATGAATCCTTGTTTTGCAGACCTTTTTTCTTCTTTTTCCCTGTTTCTTTCCCTTCAACCCCCACCCCCCCAAAAAAAAGAAGAAATTAAGTAAGTACACAAGCATGGTAGAGACTGCATTTAATGCATTTACTATTTTCTTAAATCCCCTCCCGGTGCTCCCCGGGTTTTGTGGGGCAGACGCCGTGGCTGTGCAAATTCTTGAGCAGGGAGCCTGAGCGTGGCTTAAAGCCTTTCAAAGGGAGGACCGGGAGCCACAGAGGAGCCGGTGTGTCCTGATTGCTTGTGGAAAACCAGCAGGATCTGGAAGGAAGAGGGAGCATGGCCACAATTTGCAACACCTGGATTCCTTCATGGCTTTTGTAGTTGTAATAAGGACAGGGAAATGTTGGGTCTTTCTGCCTTTTTCTCAGCTGTCACTTTCTGGAATATTTACATGCATAAGTCTTGCTTGTCTTTTTGCTTTAGCTCTCAGTAGGGGCAGTGAGGCTTGTTTGCTGTTTTCCACCTTGAGGGCTGATTGCTTGGTATTTGTACAGAGCCCTTTTCCAGACAGGGTTGAGGCTAACGCTGATCCCAGCTGAACCCGTCTACTAGGAAGACATCGGAAACTTCAGCAGTGTTTTCTCATTGCTGATTTAAGTGTCCCAGCAAAGCAAAAGCTGCATGCAGAAATCACCAATAACATCAAAAGGCCGTTTCAGAAATTCCTAATCAAAGCTTTTCAAGCCACACCAGCGCAATTATCCCACTTGCAGAACTTTCCTATGGCATGGCATGGAAGATTATAACAATGAAAAGCACTCCATACCTAACTCTGGTATTCACCTATATTAATACTGACGCTAGAAAATAGTGTCTTCCTGCAGCCAGGTCTTGTCATACTGCAAATCTCCCAGTACTTGCCTGAAGTCCCCTGTTGCTCCTCAAACAGGGATTGCTCTTTGCGGAGCAGTAAATGATCTGGCAGCCCTGGCTGCGCAGGAAACACAGAAGGCATGAGCCAGTTATGCTTCCTAGATGAGGAATCAAGAAACAAATACTTCTTTGTTCTCTATGTCTCCATTAAAAAAAAAAAAAAAGAAAAAAAAGAGAAATTGCTCTCTACCATGACTATTTATTATTTCCAGGATCTTGAATGTTTCCTGACTTTCTAACATCTCTAACTTTTTCCAACTTCCTTTTTTTCAGCGTTGGGAGTTGTCAAAACTGTTCCGATGTACTTGAGAGGCCGTTCCAGCGTGCACATTGCCTCTTCTCCAAAACCATTCTGAGAAGGACATAAACTGCACAGTAAATCCTAGGAAGTTACGGTGTGAGAATCCCCGTTGCTCTGCCTCCCCTGCTTTGGCAATCCTCCCTTCCTCCTGCCAGCAGGTGAGGCAGAGGCGTTCAAAGCCTGCAATGCCGGTAACATTCACTTAAATACCATGAAATTCCCAGTGTAATACACACTTGATAACAGCACATCAAAAGCTTTTAGGAAGTATTAATTGGCCACAGCTACTGGAGCTGGCTGGAGTTGGAGGGAGGAGGTCTGAAGTGTTTAAGCTGCTCTAAGTTGCTCTCAAGTGTTAGAAAAAACAAGTTTGGGAGCTGAATTTGGGTACAAAATACCGCCGTGAGCAGGAGGAAGCTGGCACGCTGCAGAAACAGCACGTGGTTGCCCAGGTAAGAAGAATGGGAATGAATAAAGCTGATTTTTGTTCCTTCTCAGGCTGTGCTCTCGGGGCTGTATGATTCATGTTGCCTGGGAGGTTTGGCATGGAGTTGGCAGGAGGAGTTTTCCATGTTTGTATTTGTATTTTAGGAGGGATTAAAGCTCAGAATAGCGTAGAGAAGCAGGAGAGACACTGAGATTTTAATTCTGCCTTCACCCAGAAATTAATACCCAATACATGTAAGCTGTAATATATAATCTTAAATATACATATATGTTGGATTTTACATAGGTTGTAGAAATATTCTATGTGACAGGCTAAAGATGTGGTGAAGTTTAAAAGCATGACTTGTCAAAAGTTGTCTCTAATAGGGGTTTACTCTCTTTTGACTCTCTTGAGGAATCACCAGCATGAGCCAAGTATATACAGGGCCAACAATCTCTCCCACCTCTTTTAGGTGGTTATTGCTGTCTTACTCTGCAAATTGACTTCAGCAGCAAGTAGGCTGTCTCCCTCTGTTCATATGCTTTCCTTCCCAAAGGGGCTTATAAAAATAAGATGAAGAAAGGGCAAGAAAAACATAGCTTTCCATTAAACTCATTTGTTTCTGATCCAAGAAAGACAAAATTACGGAGTGGCAGGAGGAACCTGGTTAGGGCTTGAGGCTGATGCTGCTCGCTGGGAGGGTCAATTTATTTACACATCCAGATTTTTTCCCAGAATTGAAGAGATGTCTGTCAGCCTCAAACTTCCCAATGGCTGTTGGAAGAGGCTCGCAGAGCCTGAACAGAGAAACTGCCCCGCAGCCGGGGAAAGCCCAGTGGGTACCTCTGCCCAGGAGCAAACGACTTGCATCTTTCAATGTTTCTCACATGCGCACGTGCCTGTTCTTCATTCCCAGCAGGGAGAATCCTCTGCAATCTCCAAATCTCTCTGCGCAGCCTTTGTGAGACGTTGAGGCTTTGGCTGAGGGCTAGGGCTGCATCCAGACATTAACGAACCTGAGAGCAGAGAACCGGCGAAAAGCCTGGCAGCATCCCTGCGAGCCCAGGATTTGTGCTTGCTACCGGGAGACGCAGGGGATGGAAATGTATTTAGCTGCTCCTATTGTTCTCCTTATTCAACCAAAGTTTTGTCGGTGTGAAGTTAAGGAAGGAAAATGTGGACTGGAGCTGCGGAAACGCTCCCTGGAAAAGGAATATGGTGATTCCTGAGGGGTTGAATTGTTACCGCAACGTGGGGTGTGATGGGTGTGTGACAGCCTCTGACAGTGATCTAATTGGGAGTCACTGCAGTACAATGGCACGGGAAAAATGAGTGATGGGAAACTCCCCTGACTGCAAACGCTCCGAAATTGTGACGACGCTCAGAGCGGGGGAAAAAAAGCCAGAGAGGCGGGTGCGCAGCGAGGTTGCCGGGGGTGTGCCAGGTTTTGGGAATTGCGTGCAGGCTGGTGGCTCTGACTCAGCCCTGGCTGCTGTCTTTTTTGGCTGCCTCCACCTTCTCCAGCTCCCAGGAGGGTCTGCCGTCCCCTTGGCCTTTGCAGCACGAGCAGGGCACCTTCTGAAGCGGCAGGAGAGGAGCCTGAATCCAGCAGCTCCCTGCTGCAGCGTTGCTCCGGCAATCCCGGAGCAGGCTTGGGGAGATGGCCACCCCTCGCCAACAGATTTGCCAACCTTTACGCTTGTTTTCTGTGTCGATTTGTCATACCGGGCAGGACCAGTTATGCTTTTAGGCCCATCTATCCTCTTGCAAGTCCTATTAGAGATGCCAATCGTCATTTTCCTTCTGTGCGAAGTTATAAAACCCACAGATTGATATGCCAAAAGACTTCATCAATCAAAAGATTGAGTTAAAGGAGATGAGTTAGAACAACTGGGTGGTGACTCCGTGATTCTCCTGCCCGTGGAGCGGCTGGGGGATGAGCAGGCTGCGGTACCAGGGGGGTCAGGACTGGCTGGGCAGCGTGCACGGATGCTGGTGAGAGCAGTGACAAGCTGACACACGCTCTTGTCGAGCTGATGATTCCCCTGAGCTGGGTGTCGTGGGCTCACCGTGCTCTGCCAGACAGCTGTAACCAGTGGAGAAAAGTTTTTTTTTTTTATCTGAAGGACTGCAGCGGCATGGCCCCTTTCCACCCCAAATCCGTACACCGGCTGAGGAGCGGGAGCTGGAAGGAGCAGGACGTGCAGCCCTCAGGGCTCTGCTCTCCTGGCTGAAACCAGGAGAAGCTGGACCAGCAGCGCTCCTAGTCCTGGGGAAAAGCCCGTAACAAGTCACTCGAGTTATTCTTGCTGATGTGCTGACTGTTGTATTTTACACACGGTTAGGAGTCTCTGTGGAAGAAGGGGGCCTGCACCTTGCCCTGCTGGACAACAGGAGATGTTTTCCCAACAGCAGATTAACAGCTTATTTGTAGTGAATTAATGACTCTTCTGGTGCTTAAAGGGTTCTCCTGCAAGCTGCGTTTGCCAAAAGGGAGTTGGCGTTCCTGAAAGCTGGGATAGTGGAGCAGATCTCAAGTATCACTGGATTTAAGTGAGGGTTGGGGGTTTTTTTTCTCACCTTTATCTGGCACTAACAACAATACTCTTAACATCTGGGCTGGGGTAAATGGTGGAGTTTTTTTAACTTAACCTCTGCATTTGGATGATTTCCGAGTCGCTGGCAAAGGCGGCGTTCGTCTGTTGCTGTGGGGACAGAGACTTGGGAGCCCGGAGCTGGTAACACCCCTGTGCATTCCCCCTGCCAAAGCAGAAGGTGAGCAGGGGGGGCTGCCTCTCCGCTCCAGCCATCCCTGGGCTGTCATGAGTGTTTGGACCTTGAGATGCTCCCGCTGAGGCTTTCACAAGCTGCGTCTTGTGATTTTGGCCAGAGCAAGTAACACCACTTGGGAGTCTTAAAACCATGCTGTCTGGAGAGGAGGGGGAGGCAGAGCTCAGCCTGCCAGCTCTGTGTGCATGTAACCGTGCTATTCAATGGATTAAAAAAAATAATAAAATAAACAGTGGTGCTCTTACCTCAGGCTATCCATTAGGAGTGTGATTTAGTGCAGGGAGGGCTATAAAGGCAGTTGATAAATCTTTTGTGCAGCACAAATAAAATCTCTTCTGGGAGGAGAAAGGGCCCCGGATAATGGGGGAAGGAGGAGACAGCCCTTGCCCCCTTGTCTAATTAGGCTGTCCAGGAGAAGTTAATATAAAATAATAGATCTGGAAAGCCCAAATCTTCACAACCTTAGGAAGGACTTCATCCCCTTAAATTATGAGGCTAAGACCTTATTCAACAATACTTTGAAGGCGATCACTGGCAGTGCTATTCACAGTGGCTAAGGGCTTGGGCTCTGGCTTTGTGTGATTACGGCACCTTCTGAAGAGCTCACTCCTATTCCCGTTGAATGCTATTATTTTTATCCTCCTTAAATTCTAGAAGGTATTTCCACGTGGGAAGCAGAGCAGAGAATAGCAGATCTTAACTCTGCTCCATGTAACAATTTCTGTAAAAAGGAGGGAGAAACATTTGAAATAGTTTATTTTTCGTATCACTGGTGTGGTAGCACAGCACCCAGAGGTGCATGCAGCCCCTGGCACCCTGTGGGTGTGGGGCGGTCACTGCTGGCCATTTCTCCCATGGGATTCACAGGCTCCTGTCTCTCTGCTTGGAGCCACAAGTACCCGAGGACGTCTCTGAGGGACCGCAGGGGAAGGGTGATGCTGGCAGGGGGAAAGTGGGGGGGTCTCTGGCTGACAGCCCCCCCCAGCCCAGGAGACCCCTCTTGTTTCACCCTTTGTGGGGCCCCGCTCGCCTTTGCAGTACGGTGGGGAGCGCTTTGATCCTTTCCCCATATGGGAGACAGAAATGCAGAGGGACTTAATTAGGTGCAATTACCTCACCCGCCACAGCCAGAGCTGCCGGGGTAGTTGGCGTAAGGTCGAATAGGAAATCTATGGCCCACCAGGGCCAAAATTGTAGGTGTTGTGGGGGATGGCTTAGCCCTTGTGCTCTCTCCTGCTGAGCTGTGAAAGGGTTGAAACCTTCCAGCATAACATCCCCAAAAGGCTGGAGAGCTCAGGGCTGGACATCGCTGACCTCTGGATCGCTGTTGGAGCCCTGGGGTGAGGGGAGACGTTTGGGAAGAGGGTGAGACGGGATGGACCCTGGCTGGAAAACACAGCCTGACTGGGAAAACACAGGACTGAGCATCGTGCAAGGGAACAAATAGGGACTGGGATCCGTGAGTCCCCGTTTGGGTTTGTGAACCTGGCTGTGCCCGTCTGAATGCTTAACAGGGCTTTTATCTTGTACTTACTCCCTTCTGCAGCCTCAGCTTTTACTTCTGTACATGCCCAGGTTCTCTGAAGCTGCCGAGCATGGTATTGGCCTATACAGCTTAGTCTTGTGCTGGGCAGAAGCATCATGCTTCATTTGAACATGAAATATAAATTGGAGATCAAGTGAATTATTGTGCCATGCTGCTGCTCGGGCAAAAGGGAGTCTTTAAATCAATCAGCCCCCAAATAAATAAATAAACGTGCAGCAGACATGCTGGAGTGCATGTCTGATTCCTATCAGAGGCAGTAATTCAAGTCAGATGCTTGCAGTTTCTCTGCTTCCCGGTCTGCGTTACCTGGGCTGCCGAAGTCGCATGAGACAGAAAGCAAGATTTTTTTTCTGAGCTTTCATTATTGTTGCCAAAGAAACCATTTCATTTGGTTGCCACGTGTGCAGCAAATCTGGTTCAATCCATCTGGATGCCGAGGGCCGAAGGAAAAGGTCTTCGGGGAAGGGCGTCTGCGGAGCGCAGCCGCCTCGGTGCCCGTGATGCATCGTCCTGCTCCCTTCTTGGCCGGGCTGGGGGATCGCTGGCACCGGCTAAGCGTCCCCTCTGCGCAGGACAGCCCCGGGCACGGAGGGACTCCGATGCTCTGGGCTCCTACCCCAGCTGCTGCCCAGCCCTGGGGATGGCTCCAACACCGGCGATGAATTTGGGCAGCCGGGGTCAGCCGAAACCGGGGTGACGGGAGCCGCGCTAGCTGGGGAGAGCAGCGGCTGTGCGGCCCCAGGAGGGTGACTTTGGGGGTTTAGTTTCTTTTCCAGGGCAGCTTTGGTCACTCGCAGGTGGGCCTGGGCCCCTCTCGCCGGTCGCTAAGGCTGGAGGTGCATTCTGCGTATTTGGATTTCACTCGCGCTTTGCTTGCAGCTTCAATGCTCTGCCCTTCTGCACGTCCATGGATGCCGGTGCTTTATAAAAGTAAATGAGCCCTGACGCTGATAGGAGGCTGCTGGCGTGGCGGGGCTTTCCTTTGCACCATTTCATCTGTCCTGAACAGTCCTGGCAGCATTATTCCAAGATGATATTATTTCACTGAGTCAGGTAAGTTACTGCAGGAGTGTGTCAAGACTGAACCTTGGACCAGCAAAGCTGATGTTTTCC
Organism: Buteo buteo; assembly: GCF_964188355.1. Classification (NCBI taxonomy): domain Eukaryota; kingdom Metazoa; phylum Chordata; class Aves; order Accipitriformes; family Accipitridae; genus Buteo; species Buteo buteo. The sequence goes on from NC_134191.1 coordinate 5,105,327, forward strand.
CAACATCTTGCAATAGAAGATAAAGCAATTGCAACACTGGGGATTCAGCCTGGGTTTCCAAGCTTTAGCCCTGGGGGAGAACTGAACTGATGCACGGGGAAGTTTTTTTCCTTCCAAAGCTCTGCTTGTGACCCCAAAATAATAAAAGGTCGATCAGTTAACTCAGCACATAATCCTGTGCCCTTCTGAGTTAACACAATCTATGTAACAAACTGGTATGCTGATACACGTAGTCATGCTGGATATACATGTTGTTCACCCAGCCAGACCATAGCGGGTCCACCTCTCAGGCCAGCGTGCCATTTTGGCGCGTTTGTCCTCCAGCAGTGCATCCCAGCCCTGGACAGCGGCATAAATCCTTCTTCACAAATCATTGACCCAAAGGTCATAAAAGTTCCTTTATGGTCTGTCAAGACAAGCTAGGTTCTTTACATGCACCCTAAGTCAGCACAGTAAAACTTTTATGGTGTTTTTAATAACAAGAGCTACTGCACATGAACAGCAACTAATTTTTAAAGCCTTGGTATTTCAACTGAGATGGGGTTTTTCCCCCACTATGTTGGAAAAACACTTAGGTCAGTGCTTTCAGAAGTCAATGCCTGGAGCTAACCTCTTTGCCCTGACGTGGTGGTCTAACTTCTGCAAATACTGAGCACCCCTTAAAAGGAATTTCTGCAAATTCTGAGCACCCCTTAAAAGGAACTTCTGAAAAACAGGCTGCTTTTCTGGTAGCATCTGTGCAAATGGAGAAGTTGAACTTCAGGTTAATGTTTTTAAAATATTTGGACCTTAAGCTGCACTGTGACATTACGGCTTTAAGAAAATGAAATTCTTGTTCAGTTGCAAAATTTTCTTAAGGGTTAACGTGTGTTTATTTAGTAAAACAGTTGGCGTAAGGTGAACTAAAAAAACCTTCCTTGTTCAAGGACTTGGGTGCAGAAGGGAATCAGGGCTGTGCTCCCAGCCTGGTGCCGGGATGCAGGAGCACATCACCACCCGCCACCACTGGTTTGCACTGGGCAGAGGGGGCTCCGCACCTCCGCTCATTTGTGCCAACTCATTAAGAGGCTGTAACTTAATCTCTGGTCTAAGCCTCCAATTTAACCCCCCCCTGGCTCATGCTCTCCTAACTTGCAGGGACCCTGTTGCAGCTCCGAAGCCTCTGCCCCCGGGTTGTACCTTCTGGCTGCGTTCTGAGTGTTGAGCCGAAGCAACGTGCCATAAAGCGACTCTTCCAGCGCGCTTCTGGCTCCGGTTTCTCAGCCCTGCCTTGGGCTGCCAAGAGGAAAAGGGGAATAATGAGGAGTTGAAAGCAATATGGCAAGGTCTGAGTTACCCTCCAACGAAACTGCCTCGTCTGCCTGTCCCCATGGCCCTGCCTAACCCCCGCTGTTGCCAGCAAACCCGGCCGGTTACGTGGGGCATCCTTCTGACACCCCAGCCTTGGCACCTACCCCGTGCCAAGAAGCAAGGAGGCAAAACGAGCCCCCCTGGACCCCTCTCAGGGAGCAATGCATCCCTAATCCCAGCCGCCGCTGCACACAATGGTTTAATGCAGCGATATCCAAAGGGAGAGGGGTGCGGAGGGGCCACATGCCATCCCGGGGTTGCTTTCGTTAGTGAATTAACAGTGTTTATTCAGGAGGCTCAGTCTGCTGATCACTACAGTCATGATTTTGGTCCTCCAAGGTCGCTGCTGCGGCCGTGCGTGCCAGCGTCCGCTGCTGCCTGCTGCCAGGCAGCTGGGGCCCAGCCTTTGCAAAATGGGTAATTTTTCCTGCTACTCTGGGAAATGTGCTGCTTTACCACTTCCTTCAGCTATGGCACACATGGATCCAGTCCGGGCAGAGCCGATGGGATTTGCTGACCTAGACAAGGGAATTGGGTTTTGTTGTTGTTGCGTTTTTTGTTTGTTTGTTTGTTTGTTTTTCCTAGGAAAATGACATTCTTCTCTGAGCTCTGCCAGGTCTGAGCTGTCCTGGCTTTGCATCTGACCTGGGCATTTCTCAGACAAAGTGTGATGGATGCTGTTCCCCGTGCCCTTTAATTACCTGGCAGGAATGACTGTGCCCTGAATTCACACTGCAGCAGCCAGGGGTTGTTACTTTTCATGCCTGCAATGGAGCCTCAGACATTTCATCGCTTCTCTTTACTCGTACGCACCCATTTAGAGCCTTTGCCTGTTTGGACTCAGGCTTGCTTGGAGCTGTACTGCCCTGTGGCCCCAGTCCAGGGGACAGGGACGTGGGGTCTGTGGTCCCCCCCAAGCCTGGGTCCCCGCTCGCTGCAGCTCTCAGCCGTTAGCTCTATCCACGCACGAAGAGCAGATCAGCTCCAGGCACAAGGGTGTGAATTGATCCTGGGACAGTCAGCACTGATTTTCCAGCTCTGACAGCAGCAGGGAGCAGAAGGCGAGAGGGGCCCTGCTGTTTGGGTTAGATGTACAGCGATCTTACCACATTTTCATAGATAATCTGGTTTGGGTTTTGGTTTTTTTTAAAAACAAAAAAATAAATAATCCTCCTTTCGAGAAACATGCGATCGTGCAGGAAGGAAACCCTTCCTCTCCGGGGCATGTCCCTGGACAAAGGAGGTAGGGCAGCTTGGGGACGGTGGGTGCAACATCACAGCCAAAACCGGGACCTGGGGTGCTGGGATGGAGGGGATGCTCCTGGTCCCGGTCCCAGCTCCGAGGGGACAGGCTTCTGGGCTCTCAGCTGGGAACAGCTGGGCCTCCCGGGAGAGCGGTTGGAGGACTGGAGCCAGCGGAGCCGCTCCAGTTCTGTGCAGGATTTGGCCTTGTTCCCTGCGGCGGGAACGGCGCTGATGCCGGAGCGGCAGCACGGCAAAGGCTGGGAATGCTCAGGGGAGCTTCAGGGAGGAACTGTTGCTGTCGATCCGTTAATTAAGATTAATGTGCTAGCTGATAAGGATGACTCTGTGCCAATTGCTATTATAAGCCAAGATCCTGCAAGGCAGCGAGCAGCACGTTCCTGCTTCCTCAGCAGTTGGAGGCCTCTCTCGTTCAGCCCGAGGTTCGGAGCAGAAAACGAGGTGCTGCACAGCTCCCCTGAACGCCCGAGTGCGGCGTGGGTTCGCTTGCTCTGCTGGTGGGATGCTCGAGAGCTTGCTCTTATGCTGTCTCGGCAAAGGAAGGAATGCATTTTAGCTTTTCAGATGGTGTTAAGGCAGTGCTTTGCATCCTCTCCTCCTAAGCATCGGCGTCAAAATTTCTCCACCCAAAAAAGCGTGTGAAACGAGGTACGTTGTTTAAAAAATATGTATTTTCCTGCCCTCTGAGCTGGGGTCTCTGAGGAAGCTGGATGTGCCCCGTCCAGTGAGATGCGATGAATTAGGACGTGATTTGCCTTTGCCACAACTATCGGTGCATGATTTCAGAGCTGAGGCTGCTTGCAGCCGTGCCGCGGCCACCGCCGGCCGCTCGCCTGCCCCAGTCCAGCCCAGGAGGAACCTGTTGCATGAACTTCTCCACAGTCCCGGGGGGGGGATCGAAAATGCCAGCACTGCCACTGGAACCGGGACAGCTTGCGTGCCTGCAGGTAAGAATGTGCTCAAGGCTTTGGTGCATCGCAGCTTGCCAAGGAGTTCATTTTAATGTTCTTTACCCACTTCTCTGCCTTAACAGCCTTCTTATTTCTGCTTGGTACCAGCTGGATTCAAGGGTGAAATTTGGCGTAGTCCCTGGCCAACCTGAGCTAAAGCAAGCATGTTTGTCAAAGCCTTAAAGTTCAATTTGTCAGATAGAATAATTTTATTAACAAAAGGTAGAATTCAAAGGAGTGCTCCCCGAATCCCAGCTGAAATCCCCCCTGGCTCGGTCCCCTCCTGCCTTCTCCCCTTCCAGCCCTGACCGCTTCTGCAGCCGCTTTCATTTCCCTGCTGGTTCCTGCAAAGGCCTCTGGCACCAGCCCTAATGAGTAAGTGCTAATTAACCTGTAACATCTCCCAGCACCTGCCGGCAGTGCAGGGGACAGGGACGACGGCCGACCTGCCGCGCTGCCATGAGATGCAGCACTGGTGCAGCCAGGTGAGGACGACCGGCTCTTTGGGGAAAGGCATCACAACAGCCCATCTTGGGCCGTGGGCAGTGTCCACTGTTAGGCAGAACAAAGATTTTGTTCAAGTAACACCGCCTTGGTGGGAGGAAAAGTCATGTTCCCTGCCAGAAAAGCAATTCACCTTACATCAGAGGTGGAGGTTCATTTTTTTTTTTTTTAACTTAGGAGCAGGGTCTGATTTTGGAGCCTCTGTTGTCCCATAATTTGTTTCTCCTTGCAGGTGCTGCTCAGTGGCCCTGCCAGCATCCCCATCCCATCCCACCCCGCTCCCGATCTCCACCAGTTTCAAAGTCAAGCCGAAGTCCTCTTGATCCGAAAGGCTGGAATCATATTTAGCACGAACATGCACAAGTCACATATGCAAAATTAGATAACCTTATCGCCGCATCCTGCACAGATCAGTAACTCGCTATGACTGTCAGCTTCTTTCAGCCAGACGTAATTGCCTAGCAACATTGCACCATCTCTTTGGATGCAGCCTAATTCGGTTTCTGGTCATCCAGAACAAAACCTTGTGTAGGCATCTGGCAAACAGAGTGATGGACAGGCTGTGGTCGACTGCTGGAGCATCAGGCACAATGATTATTTCAGCAAAATCCGTGCTTGTGGCTGATTTTGAGGTCTTTATGATGAGCCTGGGTATAAAATTCAGGTGAGAGGGCTCTGCAGCATCCTCTCTGCCAGCCCTGCTGGGCGCTGGGTACCGCCTGCCCGGGCTGCAGCTGAGGGTTCAAAGGAATAACGCTGGGTGTCGGCGAGGGTGGGTGTCTGGCCAGCTGGAACTCGGAAATGATGGATCCAGAGTCGTGCGAGTGTGCGGCCTCGCGTGCAACTCGTAGCATGCGCATGGCTGGTCCCTCCTCTGCTCCTCTTGCTTTCATCCTTGTTTTCTGGTAAGAGGAATGGGAGAATGTGATGATGGTTGTGATGGCAGCAATAGGAAAAGAGAGGAGGAGTAAGGAAAAGAGTGACATTTCTCTAGCCCACAGGAGCAAAATTTCCAGCTCGAAAATTTAAAAATTTGGCAGTTTTTCACTGCCAGTAGACTCTTTTGCAATCACAGCAGTGAAAGGGTGTTAGCCATATCTGCTCTTACGGTGTATAGGTAACTAGCAGTGATGCCCAATAACATGCTTGGCACCGGGAACTCATTTAGTGGAAAGTTTGAGAGCCGCTGTTGTTTAGTGCAAAGCTTTGACTTGGCAGGATAGGTTACGAAACCTTCATGCTGGCATTTGCTAACTGGCGAGCGTTTGGCTTCGGGATCTGAATACTGGTCTTCACCTGTGCTTCCCATGCAGAATCTATACAGACAAAGCAGTAAATCTTTCTGAAATAAATAAAATGCTGGTGCTCATTTAGAAAGGATTTATAGGAGGTAGCGTGTAGCTCAAGCTGGCAATGCAGGAATGGAAAATGGAGCATGAGACACGGCTGGGTGCAGGACCCGGGGCCGTAATTTGCTGTAGTGCCACTGCCATACCCTGCGTGGCAGGTCCTGCGGATGGAGGGCAGGTCTGTGCCCGCACCCTGCGGCGGCTGCGGGAAGCTGGCTGTCTCATTCTGCAGGTCGTCCTCTTTCTCTTAACGATGCTCAGCATCGCCCGGGTCCCCAGGGATCAGCTGGAGTTAAGTGTGTTCAGTGACTTCAAGTGCTCAGTCTGGGGATGTTAAAATTTAAATATAAGCAATTTCTGCGTGGATGGGTGAGAGCCCTTTACTGCTGTCATTAAGTTCACTGACTCTCACCAGGGACGGCTCGTGCCAGAGACTTCGCTCCCAATCTGAAATCTCTCCAGAGGTGTCCAAGTCCCAGGCTTGGAGCCAACCCTCTCATCCAGCACCAGCTGAAGATCTGAATTGAAATCCAGACCCAGACCCAAAATTTCGGGGTGCACCGACGGAGGGGTTTCCTTTGGACTCGTTCCAAATTGATGGGACTTATCAACCAAAATTTCACCAGCCAGCGCCGGAGATCTGGAGAGCTTTGTGCCATCCCCTCTGCCCGAGCTCTCCCAACCCCTCCGTGCAGCAGCTCCGGGTCCGATCCTGCGCATGTGGAAACTCTGGCACCGACGTGTTCTCTGGAGCTTTGCAAGGGAGGATTTTTCTGGCACAGTGCTGGGCACCAGGGCAGTTTATTCTCTTGGCACCTGGGTTTTACCCTGCCCTGGCTGCTCACAGAGGGTTTCAGAGAACAACGGGCTAGTTTCAGATCTCACCATTACAACCTCGCGTTCAAGAATTACTACTACTATTATTTCCAAGGAAACAGGGACTCACGCTCGTATCTTTTATGTGATTTCTCACATCCGGAGGTTTTCACGTGACTTTGCTGCCTATTTTTAGCTCCTCAAACATCTCTGCCAGGATGAAAGCTTTAAAGAAAACCCACCCTCGAAACAGATGAAATGGGCATTTGCTTTAATGGTAAATTTGTGACTGCGACCCCCGAATCTGTACGTTTCAGCAGCTTGGGGAAAGCAAGCACAAACCCAAGGCTGCAGTTAACCGTTTCCTTGTTTGCTGTTACACCCGCCTTCTTCAAACAGCAAAGACTTGTTGTAAAACAGAACTGTTTCTAGAACCAGATCCACCTACAAGTCATTTAAAAGCCTCCTACCTCAATTTTGCAGGTAAAATGTTAGTCTAGCAGGAATTGAGAGAAGGGATTTTCCCCTCCATCTGCTCCTTGGCTGGTTTGTGGGAGGAAAAAAAGCCGCCCCGGCTGTTTTCCCTCGCACCACGCACCTCGGGGTGCGATGGGTTGGGGATGGGACCCATCCCGTCCTCGTGGGCTCGGGGTGGCTGTGGGCACTGGCTTGGTCCTGCCCTGCCTGGTCTGTGCCAGCACGTGGGATGCAAAACGTGGGACCTCCTCTGGATGCCTCGCAGAAAGAGGGCTCAGCCTCAGCTTCACACCCCTCGCAACCTGCCTAGCCACAGGCTTTTGCCAAAACAGAGACAGTTCCTCCCCGGCACTGCCAAGCCAAGCCCGTGGCGGCTGGTGGCTCTCGCGGCGTGTCGAGCTGCCCAACTTCCACCTCTCCAGACCACCTGCACCAAACGCTGTGCATCGAAAGCTTAACTGTTACACAATTCCCCAAAACCCTACGGGCAATGCCCACGCCACGTGCGCACTTCCACGGTGAATCCCGCGGAGTGGGAAGGACGCGTCTCCTTTTTGCGGGGCAGGGAGGCAGGGGCGAGGAGTGGAGAAGGGCAGCACATTGCCCTCTCTTTGCCTTCACTTGCGTCCTCTGCATTTGGCTTTTGGGGTGAACCGCAACGGCCGTGAGACAGGACTAACCCAAACGACTTACTGATGCTGGAATAAACTGGACTCGCAGGGTTTGTGCAGCTCCAGTTGTGAATTGTTAGAGGCAACCGCTGCCAGGTGGGAATGGCCACGCTCAGAGATCTTGTATTAAACCATCACAAAACAAATGCTGCTCACAGCAGGCAAGGGGAGATGGGGAAGGAAAACTCGGCTGCGAGAACAAAGGTACAAAGCCAGCCCGGAGCCTGGGAAGCTGCAAGGTGCGAGAGCCCCAGCACAGTTGGGAAAAGCCGGAGCTGCCCGCTCAGGACTGACTCTGCACCTCCCCGGTGAGCGAGGCTGATCAGAGGTGGATGAGACGAGGCTCAGCTCTGGGAAGGAAGGACCCTGCGGCCGTGCCGGCAGCTCCAGAGCTGGCCCTTGCTGGGATGATGGGGAGACGCCGCTGCCAAAACCCCCGCGGGACCCACAGAGGGTCACCCCACGGGAGCCTTGCACCGGGGCTGCAGGTCTGGCAAGGTTTGTGCAGAGCTCCCGTACCCTGGATTTGCTTAAATAAGACAAGTAGCAAATCAGCGATGGTGCTGACAGGGCTCACTCCGAACCCAGGGTCCTTCCCACCTTGATGCCCGAGGACTGAAGGGTGCATGCGTGCGGAGCGAGCATCCTCCTCCCTCTGCCAGCCCTGCTGCCAAGGGGATGGCTGAGCCAAAACTGCCTGGAGGGAAAGGCCACGGAGGAAGAAAATAGCTTTTACCTGTTAACAGCTAGCAGAGAGCACGAGGGTTTTGCGCTTGTGTGCCTGTTGGTTTGTCCGTCTGTAAAAGCAATGGGCTGTCACCCAGAAAACTGAATTGTCCCCAAATTAGTGATGGGGTGGTGGTGTCCTGGTTGAAGGTGGCATCCAATTTGGGGTTATATAAAAATCGTCCTCCTCTAAGAGTGGAAATTGAGGCAAAGAAGTAAAACAGGAAAAGGTTACATCTGTACTTCAGGAATTTTGCTATACAGCTCAGATGAAGTTTCCCTGAACGGCTCTTTTTACCTACCTCCTTCCAGTATTTTTGGGCGTTATCATAACAAGAAGCAAGCAGGTAAGGAGTACACCACAGAGCAACCATCGAGGGCCCAGTGAGGAGACCCAGCAGTGCGTTTTGCTGCATCCCCGCTGCCGTGGTGGAGGGGAAAGCCAAGCTGGAGCATTCCTGTTTGTTCCTCTCTCTGCAGAGCACGTAACTCCAAGTGGAAATTCATTTCTTCCTCAGCATCTATATTTGAAAAACCAGCCACAAATAGCACATAGTTGTGTCCAACTATTAGAGCGAGAGGAAAAACTATTTGCATTTTCACAAACCTTCATTTCCATTTTTGTCTAAATTGCAGCTTTGTTAACACCTGCTGACCTGTCTTATCAATTATAGCTATTTCTAGCACGGGCATTTCAGTAATTGGCATCAAAATGTCAGGACAGCTAGTGGGAACTTTGTGGGTACAGAAACCTTAGCAATTTTTCTCACTGATTACGAGCTGTAGTAATTAGCGATCAGCCTAGTCCCACCCTCACAGCCACAGCTGCAAACCCCCGTGGGTACGATGTTGGGAGCAGGCGATGGGTGAAGCCCAGCTCGGATGCTCCCTCCTGGGAGACGATGGGCTACTGAGCGCAGATTGGCACAGCGCTCAAACCCTCCCCGTTAACGCCGAGCTAGAGAGAGCTGGCACCCCCCCCCCGACAAACCCCGCTCTGAAGTTGGCAAATTTATCTCGGATGACTCAGGGCTAATTTTATTCTTTTTCCCCGAGCTCGCATTGCAGCGTGCAGCCCGTGGCTTTCCTCTGGCTCTGCTTGCCCATTTTCGGTCCCTGCCTTGAGGGTCAGAGCCGTGGGGCTGTCTGAGCTGTCGGCGTAATGGTAGGAGCCCGTTCCCGGTGATGGAGAGGGAGGTACGGTGGGGTTCAGCAGTATGAGAGTTAGGTAGGTTGGGGTTGCTGGGCTGCAGGAGGGATGAGAGCTGGAACAGGCAGCTGCTGCTGGACGAGCAATTGGGGCTGCTCCAGCAGTGGGAGGTGGAGAATTTATAGGTCCTCTTGGTATTTGCTTTTCTTTTAAATGCTGGTCTCCAGGGCAGAGGCTCTTTTGTGAGGCAGCTCTGCAGAAAGCACTAAAATCTGTGGCGGAGCGAGGTTTAGACCCACCTGCCTTCAGCATCTCATTAACAGGGCTGCAGTTAAGGGCTGTCGTTAGACGTGGTTCAGGCAGGTCTCTGCCAAGTGTCGCCTCTGTCGGATCGCCTTTCTGTTCGGGTAGCTGGGACGAGGAGAGGCCTCTGCCTTCATCTTAGGGGTCCTTGTGGCACCCACCGCTCCGTGTCCCTGGTCTAGGGCCAGTCCCTTGCAGGGAAGGGGCAGCTCTAAACACCGTTGGGTGCTGCAGATGTATTTGCTTTTCCACGCTAAAGCTACAAAGCTGTGGAGATCCCGTGGCCCCTTGTCACACGGTCCCTTGCCAAAGGTACAGAACTAATTGAGACGTGACAGCCTGCGAAAGCAAACGGCTCCTCAGCGCCCGTCGGAGAAAGCGAAGCTGATTAACAGATGCAAAACCTGTCGCTTTGAGAAGCTCCTGGAGGAGCATCACGACGAGTGAACAAAGGTTCATCCCAGCCGTGGCTTCGCTGGGCTGGGTGTTCCTGTGTGCGAAGAGGGAATTGGGGCAAATGCCTGACAAAGCCCTGGACTTTTTGGTGGCTGGGTGCTGGGAGAAGCCTCTGTTGGGCACCGAAGGGCTGCAGTGGCACTGGCTGAAGCGGGCAGACAATCTGGGACAACTGTCAGGCGGTTTGGGGGGGGAAAGATGAGTGGGTGATGGGAGAGCAACCCTGAGCACCAAGAGAAATGGTGAACTCCTCGTGTCTGAAGTAAATTAAAACTGAACAAGAAGTGGTGCCTGGCTGAGCTGGATGAAGTGTGTACCCCTTAACAGGGCTGACTAGAGCCTGTTTCTCCCTTCAGGAGCATAAAAGCATAACAAAAATAAACTAACAGAATTTACAGAATACAGAATACAACATTCTGAAATGAGGTAAGATTATAATTCTTCAAAAGCCATCTGATCCACAGGGAACTGTGCAGAGGGACCCAGTGCCAGCTACCCTTTCCCATCGGGTACCAGCAGTCAGCGAGCGCTGCAGCTACCCAGCTCCTGCTGGTGCCACGCCAGCAGCACGCTACCGGGGTGACATCCCGAAGATAAACGAGTCCTATTATTGCCTTCGTTCTCAGGCAGTCCCCCGAGGCCCCCACGAAGCTCCGGCAGCTGCTGCGGGCCCGGCAGCGCGGTGGCCGAGGTGCACGGGGCTTCTCGCATCGCTCCTGCGTGGCTCCGCCGGTGCATGCAGGTGGTGCTTGCAAGGGCTCTTAACCTGATCTTGGCTCTTAAAATCCGTACCTATGCTTTGGGGGAGAGTGCTGAGACTAGTGCACAGCATCCCTACAAGAACAAACCTGATGCCATCGTCTCCCGGGTTGGGAGACGGCATCTTCTGTGGCTGGACCTTCTGGAGGTGTTTTGTGTGGCATCTGCTTTGCGCTTGATGGGCTAATCCTCTACTTAAATTTTACAGCTGGGAGAGCAGAGATAGGCAGCGAAATGCCATGGCATGCTGCGGTGCTGTGTACTGCAGCCGTGAGAAACATATCTGATGCTCTGTTTTAATCTTTCCCCCTATTATTTGCCTCCAGCCTCCACCTCGTCTTTCCTTTTGCAGGGGAGGGGAGAGCTGTGCCCCACAAGCACCTTTCTCACCCACTGGAATAAAAGAGCAGGTAAAACTGGCTCCTGGCGCTGTGCTCTCTGCAAGGGGCATACGAACAGAAGATCTGCTGTGGCCTGGCTTGCCTCAGGTGGGCCCAGGAGAGTGCTGCCCGCTTGCCCGCTGCCTGCCGGGGGCTTGCCCGTCTGTGCTGTGCATCAGGGTCAGGCTCCCGGCTGCACCCTCCCCGCGGCAGCAAGCTCTCCTTTACACTGTCCGGCACTGACTGCTGTGTTTTCCTCATCGCTGGGCACCCAAAGACGGGTCACTGAATGTGAAAACCTGTGCACAGCCCCCAAACTGCCTCATCTGCAAGGCAAAAGGCACGGCTGAGTTTGGGCTCGTTACCATCAGCGTGGGTGCAACACTGCTTTGGGGTTAAATCATCCTCGCAAGGATCAGGTTTTGTAAATATCTAGTTATGCCTAGAACTAATGTGAATTAATTTGTGCAAGATAAATCCTTTATGGAGGTAGGTGCCTTGGGTTCCTAGAAAGAGAGACGCTTTCTGCACAAATGTAGGTGCAGAAATCCCGACCTTCAGATCCGGCCCCAGCCCCGAGAGACCTTGCGACAGGTTTGTACACCTTCCTGCTATTTAATTTAATCAGATGGGAGCATATAGGTGAGCTGGGGTTGGTCTCTCTGCCAGACAACACTGTCCCTGACCTGCCACTCATGCGTGGCTGTGATGCCAACCCCTGCCAGTCCCAGTGGGCAGCAAAAGCTGCTCCCGCGGGAGCTCGGGGGGTGGCACGAGCAGCCCAGGCTCAGAGCCAGCACCCAATTCAGTTGCCAGCTGGGGGCACGGAGCTCGGCTCCCCACCCCAGGGGCCAGCCCCACGTCTGGGGGATACTGAGAGCTCGGAGATATATCAAGTGATCTGAGCCGTTTAATTGTATTGCTCACAGGCTCTGAATACTGCTTTAGACACCCTTGACCTTCTGCTGCAGAACAGATCAAAGCAAATCTCTCTGTAGCGATACACTTTATCTGATTCAAAGGGGAAGCATCCAATGAAGTGCTTGTTTTGAAAACATTATTTTACGTTGTGCCCAATTAAATTGTTGACATGTTGCCCTTTGGCTATTTGGCATTAGTTATTCTCAAACGCTATCTACAGCGTTAATCTAATTTCACCTTTCCTCATCTTTATTCCTTGATCTTCATATTACGCTGTTTAACAAATCTGTTCAAGGCCGAAATTGTTTCAAGATGGAGTTTGATAAGCCAGTGGAGAGGACCGCAGAGCTGCGCAGGAGCAGTGTCTTGGGTCCCAAGTGCTGGAATTCAGAGTGTCCTGGAGTGACCTGGTTTATCTGAACTTTGCTCCTTCCCTCCACAGATTCAGGATTCTCCTGGTCATGAGCTGTGTCAGGAGGGGTTTGGCGTTTGTACTATTGACAGATAGTTGACTTTTGGGCTTGGTTTTCACGCCCCCTCCCTTTGAGGAGCTGCAGAAGGGGTGCAGCGAGGGTGGGTGCTTGGCAGCCGGGGCACGGAGCCCTGCAGGTGCGGTGGGACAGGCAGCGACAGCCCCGTCCCCACGGGCGGCATTGCTCCGTGGATGGTTGGTTTGTTTGCTCTTCTCCGCAGGACTACAGTCCTGGCTGGATGACTGTAAGAGACTGAATTCTTATCCTGAGCCATTTGCCTCAAAGATTGTCAGGTGTGGGGGACTGGACCATCATCTCAAGGAACTGTGAACTGCTTATCTTGAGCCCTTTGTCTCTAAGATGGCCTGTTTAAGCAGGACACTCCTGTCGATAAGGAGATTACCAGGCCATTGAGGCATCCAGAGGAGGAAACGGGGCTGGAGCTGATAAGATACTGGTTTCGAAGGTCCTGTGATGGACGAAACCTGCAGCGCATGACATCATTGAAATAAGATACTGGTTTCTGGTGTTGATCACGCGAAGGTTGTGTGATGGACGAAACCTGCAGCGCATGACATCATTGAAATATGCCCTATAAAAAACTCATAGAGACAAGCTGTGGTGGGGCCTTCTTCACCACCAAAGAATTGAAGACTGAGGACCAACGGGACACCGCTGGATCCATGGTGGTGACTATCCTAGCAATCCTATCCCGACTGCTTGCTTAATTTCTACCTTTTCTTCCATTCTATCCTATCGCTACCATTTTGATACTTTTGATAATAAAACCTATTTTGACTATACGGCATTTGACCTCGTTTGTGTCTTAATCTCGCTCTTGGGATCATATCGAAACCTTCCCCGACATTGGATCGGGACAATGACCTGCACATTTCAACAACTCCCCTGATGCTTCAGGGTTCAGGGGTGTTGGTGGTGCTCTTCACCCCCGCCGAGTCCCATGCTTTGATGATATTTTGCTGGGCTGCTTCTGAAGGAGTCATTTCTTCAGCAGGACTGGACCCCAATTGCCATCTTGTTCGGTGTAAATCCGTTAAGCCATCAGCAGGGAGAAAGAGGTTTCGGTGCCTTCCAGCCACCAAACCACCAGTCTGGAGGGAAGGCTTTTTGCTACCACTCCTCCAAGCTGCTCTGTGCCTTGGAGGGTTTATGTCGTGCATCGAGTCATATTTATTCTGTGCTCCTTTGTGATAAGCCACAGGATTTGGTGGGGAATTTGGGAAAAGCGAGCCTTGCTGTGCGGGAAGCGCGCTCTCGCCTGCTCCCTCGCTGGATGCTCTCCCTCTTTGTTTGCATTGCAACAGTGTCTAGATTGGAACCAGGTGAAAAAATGTGCTCACAAAGCTCCCAGTGAAAAAAGAAGTTTGATTTAAAAAGTGTTTCATTTTGAAAAGGGGAAGAAAGCCTAAACAATCAGTGTTGTTAAAATTTTCCATCACTATCTTTTTTATGCAATATCAATTTTTTCCTGTGCTTACCAAAGCCCCAGCTTTCAGCAGCAATACGTGGCTCCTGGGAAACAGTTTTCATTAGAAGAGCGTGGAAAAGCTCCACAGAAGTGGACCAGAGGTTTACAAAATGGAAACAAGACTTTTCATGAAATCTTTTTCCAAATCTGTAGTCCTTTCTGGTGGGATTATAGTGGATCCCCTTTGTGCTGGTCCCTGCATGAGCAGAACTTGCAGCAACCAAATCGTCATCCCCGAAGAGCCGCAACTGATAGCATCTGCACATAGAATTCTCCAAATGACAACCTGCCAACCCTGTCAGTCCCTCTGAGAGCTTTAGACAGGGATCCTAGCAATTTTCCTAAGAGTGAAATATATACTTTCTGTTGCTAGTAAACTGTCTTGTGAATAAAAAAACAATAGCCCCTGACAAGATAAGAAGACTCAAGCTCTTGAAAAATCTTTCAGTGATATGAAGAGCTGAATGAAACCCCAACAAACAGGACATGTTTAGCACCAGCTCATTTCTTTCTGACATGCAAGCAGTTGAAAATATAGATATAATTAACAGGATTTGCAAAGCAGCCTCACACTGCAGAGACTATTTTACATGATTTTTATAATGACCTTCAGTATTTATACTATTGCACCAAGAATCCAAATAAATGTTTGTGGTTTATCTCTTTTCTGCCTCCAATACATTGACTTTGGCTAAACAGCTATATTTATCAGTGCAATGCTAGCTATAAAAATGAAAGAAACAAACTATAAAGTGTACAATGAAGCCAAATATTCCTTTAGGTAAGTGGGTACATATACAGTTAGTAATTCTGGGGGTGGTATCCACCTTTATTGCACATAAACAATATCATCTACAGTCACGGTCCAGATTTACAAAGGTTTATAAGACTCAAAAGCAATAGATTAACATTTATTAAGATTTACAGAAAAGCCTAAGTGAGATTCTCAGCTCCTCGTGACTTTCAATAGTAGTTAGGTACCTTTTCTAAGTCTCACTAAATTTGTACCTGCACCTCTAGAAGTCTAAACATCTTTTGAAAGTCTAACAAACCCTCCCTGCCCTGTTATCATGTAAGCCAAAACTTGTTAGCCTGAAGGATGGGAGAGATGTTTTCTAAGTGGGTAATTGGGTCCCTGCCATTAAGGTCACAATTCTGCAAATATTTTTAATGTAAGCATATAAGAAAATTCGTTTTCTTGTATACCAAAAGCAAAGTGTGTCTTGTAAGTGGGTGAAGCTGCAGGACATCTGCAGTTGAGCAGGTGTTTGAATCTCTGTCAACAGACTCCTACGTCTATCCTGTAACCAAAAAAACAGCCTGCAAATAAACATACAAGCCCAGCACCGAAGCTGCTTGGGAAGCTTTGGGAAGCCTGCTCCTCCCTGTCTGGAGAAGGCAAACATCGGGAGGTAAGTTTAAACAGATTCCTGGGTGACCCTGATGGGGAAGAACAACATTAGGCTGACTATAACTCTGCTTTTTTAAAGAGAAAATTCTTCATCTGATGTAAAGGGCAAAATGATGCTGCAGAGACAAGAATGAAGATCAGATCCAAAACTAACAAACAAGCAAAAAGACCCCAGAAGAAAGAGTAAGGAGATAGATCCCAAAAGGGCTATTAAACATGATGGTTTAGACAGTCTCCAGCTCCACAGGTCTATCTACACAATAGAGTGCCAGAAAGCGAAAAAGGTAAGTGGTAGGGATCATTCTTCACTCCTTATACTCTGCCTAGTTCTGTAATGGTCCATGGTGAAAGGTCCAATGCTCCGCTCTTGAAGTGCTGGTACTGGTCGGGGTTGAACTTCATTTGCTCTCGTCCGGCAGTTCCTATACCTGCAAACTTGGAGGGTCCCTGTTATGGGCTTTGCTGGAGCCCATCCACATACCAGGGAGCAGAGCAGAGTTCAGGCTCTTCTAGGGCTGTGCAAGCAGCCAAATATGTGCTTTTTTGGAAAGAAAAAAAAAAATAAAAATTGTGGTAGAGTGCCTGGTTGATTTAAAAGTCGATCTTAGGAAGCAAGAGCGGAGTGCAGCTCCTTACATCTAGGTTTAAAACTAATTGATCATTTTCCCTGAGCACACAGACCTGTCTTTATATTGAGCCCGTAAAGAAAAGTTCCCTGAAAGTCACTGGAGACAAATAATCCTTCAGGAGTCACTGCTGACATGGAATTATATTTTCAGTCATTTTTCAGTTGTGTGCGTCTCCATCCTGTCACATTAGTTTGCTAACACTTCCAATGCAACAATGAGACAAACAGAGCATTGTGCTGGTCCAAGCCAAACATTCATCTCTGCTTGGCACCGGTTCAACAGGCCTGTCAAAACTCCTTGTGAGCTGGCCAAAGCTCATTAACAGTGGTTGGATGCATATTTAGCATGGAAAAGAGCTTTACCGAGGGCTTTGAGTAATGTGGGGACCAAGCAGGCAGGAAAGAGGAGGGATGGTAGGAAGCAGAGAGGGGGACGCATTCCTTGCAAAGTGTTCGTACCTAACATTGGAATAAAAGGAAAATGTGAGTATCTATTGAGGGAACGTATTTCAAGGCAGTACTTTGTACAGAGTAGAAGTGAATTGCAAAATCCCCTGGGCCCAGCGCCAACCTTAAATCTGTCTCAGAAGAGGCATCGATGTTATCGCTCCTCGATGTGCACGAACTTATGAGGTTGGTCTCCCTGGAATGGGAGCAGATCTGCTGACTCGAGCTTTCCTTCCCAGCCAGTGCTCGGTGGGTTTGGAAAGGTTTGGCCGGAGGCTTCTCTCCCTCGCACGTTGACTTCACTGAAGTCAGTGGAAGGATCTGATTTTGGGGAGTCGAGCACAAGCCCATGTAAAGCACCCCGGGGTGCTGGCACGAGGCTAGCTCAGCCCTCGGCAATCTGACATACCTGTTATAGCTGGTAAGCCATTTCATCAAGAGGAGGGAGAGTGATTTAATTGCAGAGCCTGAATGTTTGTCAGGCTGATGTCAAGGAAAGAATGATCAGGGTACGAGTGACATTTGCCAACTTGCCCATGATATTCCCATGCCCTTGCTTCCTGGACTGCCCAGTTTCAGTATATCTTTGCAGCAGTCTCCTCCATCTGCAGGAATGCTGTTGATTTGCAAAGGCAAATGGCCAAATATTAATGAAATTTACCTCCAAACATATAAGCGTGAGATAGAAGAAATCTGTTCCTATTTCATGTATCCACGCTTACATACCAGTATCCCAGTAAGTCTGAGAGGATCTACTCCTAAATTCATATCTAAAACTCCAGCACTGTTCCAGTAATTATTCACTCTTGGACAAGGAACAATGAAAGACAAAAAAACCCTACATGCTGCAGAAGAAAAGGAGAAAAAGAGAAAAACTATTGCTACTTAAGAAAGCTTTTAGTCTGTCTACACTGAGATGATTCAATATGAAGGCAAATAATTAAGATGCTGGAATTGAGAAAACCTTTTAAAAAGACGATGAAAGAAGTCATTCATGGACTAATTAACAGATTGCTTGAAGCAAATGTTAACAATTAACTGATTGAGTATTTCAAGGTGTGGTTCATTTTAAACCTAGCACCTCTGATTGCTTGCTTACTTTAACACTTGCATGCTTGCAAACAATTGCTCTCTTCATTCAGCTTGTCTTCTCCCCCTACCTCTATTTGCTTTAACTGTGAGCTCTTAGAGGACCTTAGAGAAGGTTCTCAAACTTATGGTGTTGCCCATCCTGATCTGTGCAAGCAATTCAGGATCATCCAGGAATGTGGGCTCTGTGCCAGGATCTGCCTTTGCCAAGGTGAGTATTCACTGAGATCTCTTCGGAAGATGCTGAGGGGTTATTGCTGCTGGGTTGATTGTCATGACTGTCAATCAATTATCAACTGTTGAGCTTCGGTGTCTGTGATTTTAAAATGGAAATTACTTATGCTTAAAAGTGTACAGAACTATCAGAACTGATTTGAAGTCTGTGAAAACTGAAGGAGTTCAATCTTCTTATCTATCTGTGTAAAGACCTTAATGAGCATATCTGGGGGCTTCGTGATCTTTTGGATAAATGTGATGACTTCTGGTGGATGGGAGGTGAAGATGGGCTTGGTTGAAAGAGAAGACAAGGCGATCATTTCACCCTGGATGTTAGCAATTGTTCCTGTGGCTGATCCACCCAGGGACATGGTGGGTAGTCTGTCAGTTGAGCTTATTGCTTCAAGTCTGGCTGGGAATGGGTATATGGCTGCAGACGAGCGCGGTCAGGTAAGATGTGAATTTTTTTTTATTTTTTTTTTTCTCCCATGGAATTGCACCAGAACCGAGTGTGGAGGAGATCTCCTGGAGGTCATCTAGTCCAGGGCAGAACTACAAACTTGGATCGGGTAGCTCTAGTCTTGTAATCTGCCTCTTGTAAAGTCCCTTTTTCTGCTGAGGGGTAAGATCCCATCTTGTTCCAGGCATTGGGGAGTTAACAGGCTGTAATGTTTTATTTCCACAAACTGGACACATGAGAGTTGAGAAGATATCCAGAGCAGGATTTGCCTTATCTCTCTGGCCTTTGGGTGACTTATTTTCTCACTATGAGTGAGCATTGTTTTCTTTGCATGTAGTTACCTGACACACTTACCTGACACTTAATCACTGCTGGCCCCTGGTTGCTGTTTTGCTGGGTGTGCTCAACAAAAAGTGCCTTAGGGGTAGCGGTACTTGGCAAGGGTAAAAACCCTGCTGAGCTCGGGTTTATGAAATGCTTTCTTGCCCCCGCTTCTCAAGGGCTTATTATCGAAGGACTCCGGGCTCAATTAGACTGTAAAAGCTGCCTGACACTGTGATTTATGAGATCTTAAAAGCGAGTACCGCTTATCGGCGGCCGAGCGTAGGAAGGGCCCCGCGTCTCAGCGCCGTGCCCGCAGGATGGAGCGCGGTTCTGCAGCGAGGGCAGCTTGGGAATTTGGCTGTGGGGATGGTGCGGGCACCCGAGGGGCTGCACCACGCAGACTGAGCGAGGATGCAACCACCGATGGATGGCACGTGGCACTACTGCTGCCCGCGCGTCCATAAGGGAAGGGTTTGCAGAGGTGCCCAGCTCCCGCACGCTGTGCTTCGGAGCTGAGGACTTGCTCCTCAGGAGTATTTTCCCTTTGCAGGATTTGGGACTTTCTTCATTTCTAAAGTCTCTGTGTTGTCTGGAGTGACTCGGAAAGCAGGGCCCCAACACAAAATCATAATTCTGGTTTGTTTTCATTTTTCTCCGGCTGACAGAATGGCTCAAACAGGTTCCTTCCCAAACCTGGCTGCTGAGATTAAAATCTGCTTGGAAGCTGGTTTGATTAATTTTTTTTTTTTCCCTCAGCATCCTCAGACCAATTATTTCTCTGAAATCACAGTCATCTCGATTGCTCCTTTCCAGCATTTGCAGAAGCTGCAACCAGTGCTTGGTTGCAACCGGCATACCGGGATACACAAGTCGCAGCTGGTTGAGGGCTGTGCCTGTATTCCTGCCTGTCCCTGCTCTGGGGCTCGCTCCTCCGGACAACCCTCTGGCTGCATGGTCAGAGGTGATGTTATTGCCGTGACTTACAGCGTTTCCACTCCAGCTTCCCCAGTCGGGACTGGGTTTCTCAGCCTGTGGGGAGGCAGGGAGGTGTTTGACAGCTCTGTTAGTTAGATGCTTTTGTGACAAGCATGTTCTTAACAGCTCCAGGTTCAAGGTTGCTTTTAAATGTATTATAAATGAAATTCTTTCTTTTTTTTTTTTTTTTTCCTTGGGGTTCAAGCATCTTGGTGTGCTATGAAAGAAATGTCTGGTGATTAAATACTGTTCTTCCACAGTCAGATGCCATAGCATGGAGCTGCTGGCTCCAGCACAACATCTGTTAAGAATCTAGTGATTATAGCTAACAGGATTTTTCACCTTAAATGAGGTTTCTGTAAACTAATCTACATCTGCATAGTTTTGTTTGTGGTCCTCCAGGTGATGAGGGAAAAAGTAGCTGCAAGGCTTTGATCTCCAATGCACCCTTATCCCAAAACACTGTTGAGAAGCCTAATTGTAAAAGATGCAAAATAAAACCTCTGTTGAAGTAGCACTCAGATTTTTAAGTAGACTTAGATTAGCAGTTAAAATAACAAAATATAAAGGATATCAAAAGGTAAGGTTCCAACACTGTTAGCTTGATTGTGTTGCATATCCTGTGTATTTTTTTTATGATGTGACCCTTAATACCCACATTTTACCCAAAACCCCTGCGTTTAATATTGGGTTGCTTGTAAAAATGCATTCCATAAAATGGGAGCAACACGCAACCTGGCCAGCAGGGCAGCGGGGGGGCACCGGGCTGGCGGCTGCGGCACCGAGCTGAGCCGAGCATCCGTGGCCCCGCACAGCCACGCGTGGTGGACCCGACCCTTTCCCACCCCATGTGAGATGGGGCTCTGGCAGCTCATTTTAGGAAGCTGCTGGCACCCACTGAGCTGAGATTCTCCCTCCTTCCAGCATGCAGATTCACTTCTGCAGGTATCTGCGGGTAGATGCTATCTTGCTCTGACGCCTTCTTTCCATCCCTCCGCCTGCCTACAAAAATGCATCAGAGTTGGCTTGGTTTGGTATTCCAACCTCTTGGCTTCACCATTTTGCAGTTCTAAAGCACTAAACCCGTATCATGTAACACCACGGTATGGGACATAAAGCCCTTGCCCCAAAGAATTTTAAATGTCTCCAAACCAGAGCGTTTAATCCAGTAGTTTATAATCAAAGCACAGAGTTATTTTTCTATATATGTACATTTGGGTTTTTTTTGGATGGAAAGTAGGATAAAGGGAACCCCAGGTGGTAATTGAAGTTAGAGGATACTTGAGGAGCAGAAAGATGTGGCCGGAGACAGATGCAAGGGGAAGGGAGAGCTGGCAGGTGACAAAGGGAGAAAAAGTAGGTGATACCGGGGACAGTCTGATCGCAGGGACTGTAGTGGACAGTTACAGAATAAAACAATGAGATGTAAAACAGCACAAGAGTAAAACTTTGTCTCTGGCAGTAAGATTTGTGCTGGGGAAAGGGAACAGCAATAAAGATTTTTTTTAAGAGTTACTATGAAACTTAAGAGTTTCTTAAAATATATTACCTCGTCCTTCAAAGAGACTGACATAATTTTATTTTTATTTTTTTAATAATGCAATAATCAATAATAGATTAAATCTCCATTCCATTACAAATCCTTTTGCACAGTAACAACAGAGCAAAAATCTCTGGTGGTACATTAGAAAATGTAATTTGAACTCAAACCTGGATGAAGTGTGCTTTATTCCAGAGCTAGCAAGACTATCCGCCCAGACCTTTCCCTTTTACAGGCTGTGCATTTGATGACGCCCTGTCTGAAAAGCTATAGCCTGTGAATGTTATCCAGCCCCCTCGTTTGATTTAGCCCTACAATAAGTGCTAAGAAACTTCAGTGCCCATAAATTAATTTTCAAAGCCTCTCCAGCCTCTGAAGCCATCTGAAATGGGCTTTGCTGCCAGCGGCCACAGCCTGCCCAGTTCCTTACTGGGAGCCAAGGGGGTGCAGGTGCCTTGCAGGAGAGGGGGGGTCAGACTGTTAATTTGGCATGGCCAGAAATCACTGCTGCAAGGTCCAGCTCAAGGGGCCCAGGGAGCCCTGCACGTCTTTAAAATCCAATGTGTTTCTTCTTCACTGCCTTCTTGCGTCTCCCTGCCCTCCTCCCTGCCGGCGGGGAACTGGACCTGCTTCCCGGGGGGAACTGGACCCGCTTCCATGCACTGGAGCTGCTCTCGCCGCTGCCCGGGGCGTCCTGTAAAACCCGAACTTGAGGTTTCTGCCCGTGCAGGGATTGCTCGGAGAGAGTGGGGATGGTGAAAGAGAATTACCTCCTCCCTCAGCATGGGCTTAGTGGGACAGCGAGGGGAAAAAAGTGCTCGCTGCTCTGCAGGCTATCTGCAGGAGGCTTTTCTGCGGCAATTATCACAGGGGCATCGGGCGAGCATGCCTGCTGGTGTGGAACGTGCTATCTCCTCTGGAAGTAGAAAATTTCACTCTCCCATGCTGTCTGACTTGCATCTCTCCGGAGTATTAAGATTAGCTTAAAAAGAAGCGTTTGTGAAGGAAAATTTAAGTGCAAAACTGCTTACTTGGTAAAATGCATAAAAAGCGCAGGGGAAGGAGGAAGCGTATTTGTGGACCTTGAGCTTCTGACATATGATGATGCTAAAGCACATGTGTGTGATGTTTCTTCCACTGACATATTAAAAATGCCAAGTCAGCACGGGCCAGGATGCAGATAAGCGTGGGGCTGATGAATGCTCGCACAGGGGAAGTGTAGCTGGAAACCATATGGTCAATAAAAAAGCGCAGGCAGATAGCTTTGCAAGCAGGTACTTCTCCAGCAAAGTCCCTGTTAACTTGGGGTTTTGCTGCTCAGCCCTGGGCACGGAGGTGGCTCCCAGGGCTGGTGACGGGCACCGTCCAGCCGTGCCAGCCCGGACCGAGCCGTCTCTGTTCTGTAACCAGGCTGATTCTGGTACCACAGCACCTCACTTAAACCTCGCCTGGCTTACTTTCACATCGGCGTCCGATGGTCCTGATGTCTCGTGTCAATGACCAACCCTACGACTGAGAATATCACCACTGTTTTCTAGGAGATGTGTGCTCTCCTAGGTGCAGAGATTGACAAGTCCCATTAAGTACCAAATGTTTTATTAATCACCGGAGTAAACTAACACATAAAACCTACCGAGCTCATTGGCAGGAAGGCAAGTCGCTGCTGCCCCAAGGCTGGGATAATTTATGCTCCTTTCTTTTCATGTACTGCATTTTCCTGCAACTCTGCAAGATTTAAAACCCTTTGGAAAAGGGCGTGTGTGTTTGCATGTGCACATGTGTGTGTGGACTCCAAGCCCAGATTATTTGAAGTGCCTTGTTTAGTAGGTCACCGTGGTACATGTGTTGAAGGAGAAGCCGAAGTTAACATCTGTCTTGCTACGACACAAGGTTTGCATGTGAAAGTGTATCCAGTGAAGCACAGAGCAAGGTTGAATTCCTGCCCCCATTGAAGTCAATGAGAGTTTTGCCACTGACCTTGATGGATCCAGGCTTTCACCCCCTGGCTATACAGTAGCTGAGCCAGCCCTTTTGTCCATCAATCTCATGGAAGCAAGCTCCGCTATAAATCGCTCCTTGAAAGAGAAGAATGGACACAACTTCAAAGTCTCCCCTCGCGGCATTGCCCCGCGGAGGCTGGTCCCCGCCGGGAGCTCTCTTTTGTGGGCGTTGCGGCTTCCGATAGCACCAAAGTGCTCGGTTTGAGTCGCAGTGATTTTTCAGCCCGCCAGCAAGAAACAGAATTTATAGGTCAGCTTATACTGCTCATTTTGAATGGCTGGTAAATTGAGGCACTGCTCAACAAAGTGTCAAGTTATTTTTTTAACGCGTTTGTAGAGTAAAGTAATAGATCTGTTAGAGCAATAGCTGCGTGCTGTCTGCAAGCACAGAGGACGCGGCAGGTTACGGAGCGAGCTTTGAAGCAACCTGCTGGTTTGCAGTGAGTGAGGAGCAACCTGTGGGATTTTGTGAGTGATGGTGACTTTGCCTTTCAAGAAGCTCTTGCTCGTCAGCTCAGTCAAAGTCTTACTTATAAAATGGATGCAGCGTTCAGACAAGATGCTGTCTCTGCCCCAAGAATTTGTTGGGTATCACCTGGTCCAAAGGGAAAACCACAGAGGGCACCTGAGAGTGCAGCTGCCCTGGAATTATTTTGGAGCAGAAGGGGATGCAGATCCCGTACAGTGCCGGCTGCTGGGGACAGCAGCAGCCCAACCCACTGGGCAAGGGCCGCGTTTGCAAAATACTGTCTAGATAGTGATTTGCAGAGCTGAGGACATGAAGAAAGGACCCCAGCGGTAGGGCAGGCCGTTCACACTTTGCAAACGTCTTTCTCCAGCTCTCACAACATCCTCGGGGCTGCTGGAACTTTTTTTTCCCCCATCGTGAGCCCCCCGTCGACTTCTGGGCCTCTCACTGGCAATTTGGGTAGAATCTGCTTTGTTAGACAGCCTCCTGCTGCTCTTTTCTTTCCTTCTCCCCCCCACCCCTTTCTCTTTTCTTTAAAAGCTTTATTGCAAAGCAATAAGTCGTTTCCCACCTCTGTGCCTCTCCCTTCTCAGACCTGTCTCCTAAGTCACTGCAGTTTTTTTCACCTATATATTTAAGTTGACTCAAATAATATTTACCCTACTGCCTGTTCTCAGCTTATAAAATAAAGAGATTGTTATGAAAGTCAAAAGTTAAAAATGTTACTGTTTTAGGTTCCTTTACTGTCTATTTTTTGCTAGGGGTCTCGTGTTGCCGCATGTGATTACCGAGAGAGAAGATGGATGCTCAGGTCCTGGCCACCCCTCTCAGGACCCAGGCAGTGCTTGGGCAGACCTACTTAAAAAAAAAATAAAAAATCCAACTTTTCACAGTAGCTGAAATGTTTGTACGCTCACCGTACGCCTCCAGAGGCTCAGGCACTTCCCCGGGGTGAGCCCAGGAGCATCGGCCACCTCCCAGTGCATGAGCAACGGGCATTCTCCTGCTCCCAGCTGCTCCTGTCCCCAGCTGCTTCCATTTTAGCAGCTGATAATGGACTAAATGAGTCATTTTGGACAGCCTGGGGGCCAGAGCTGCAAAGGTACTCGCTCCGCTATCACCTGCGTTGGGTGCCTGGGCTGTAGGATGGAGCAGGACCATGCTGGGCACCCAGCAGGAGAAATGACCCATCTCAGGGAATGAGGCAGCACTACAGCAGGGCCTCGTGACAACGAGGCGGCAAAAACCCAATGGAATTGGGGTGGATGGGTGCCTGCTTTCAAGGGCCACCCTTGGCTTGGTCGCAGACCGAACGTTTGGAGACCATCTGGAGCTGTGTGAGACCCTCCCATGTGCCTCCTGCTCACCAAGGTGACCCACCGGTCTCCATGCTCTGGGCAGGGAAGAGCCTTGCTATAATAAGGTTTTGCATTAATCTGGGTGGAATAAATGGGCCACTGGAGTGAAAAATGTGAGCGTGTCTCTGCGGCAGTGCAAAACAGGGACATGAGGTCCAGGGCAAAAGTCCTAAGAGCTGCGCTTGCCTCTTCCCAGAGTAACAACTGCCATTATAAATAATTTGCTCCTTTCATTAAAGCTCCAGTAAAAAGAAAATTGGCTTCAAAATTTCAGATGTAAAGTACTAAATTGGAGGAGAGGTTAGCAGCAGAAAGAGCTTTTCCAGAAGCACCCTTTCTGGGCAGCCCTTCAAATGGCATTAACTGTCATCTTTGGGGAAAAGCTCACCTAAGACCTGACTTATCAAAGTTCTGTATTGCATTATTTAGGACAAAACAGTACAAGACTCCAGAACTGGGAGGGAAGAATTAAAATAGGCAATGAAGTTTCTACCTCTCCCTCTTTCCAGCTCAGAAAGGCCATGAGCAGACCGGAGGCATGGTCATTATTCCATCCCATTGCAGACACAGGAACGATGCTCCAGTTTCCCTCTCTATTGCAGGCATGGCTTTGGTATAGGCTTTGGGTGCTGTTCTGTAGATACTGATCTTTTTTCTTGGGCTAATTCAGTCTGATTCCCATTTTTTATCCTTTTAAAGCCATTTTCTATAACAGTCTAAGGGGCACTCTTGCTGCTGCGGCGGACGGCACAGAGAACCTGCGCGGCGGGAGACGTGCCCCTCCTGGGAAATCTCTGCTGGCTTAATTTATTTGATAAAGGCAAAACTGTAAACAACCTAATCTCCCCCTCAGGCCTCAAAAGTCCTTCTAATTATTAGCACCAGAAGGAAACTGAGTTAGATTCCCTCTTCACCGAGCTAGAAGGGTTATAGCCACTTCCAGGTCTCTCTCTCTTTAATTTTTTAACAGTAGCAAGTTTGGGCCTATTGTGGTAATCAACAGTAAATTCCAGGTCTTTGCTGGATGCTCCTAATTTACTGGGTCCATGAGCACCACAGACTTTTTTGATGCTTTGTGGAAGTATGTTCTGGAACAGGGTTTTTTGGTTTATCACTTTCATTGCATCTTGGGGAAAATAAAGGATGCAAAGACAGTATGAGGAGAAATTCTTGGGCTTTTGTGCCCTCTTATTCGTCTTGTTCATTCCTCCCAGGTAGAGATTTCTCTTTCTTCCCAGCTCTTTTTATCTCAGAAGCTGTAATATTCACAACTGAAAAAAAGGAAAAAGTAAATGTGAGAGGTAAATCTCCAAAGTCTGGAGACTACAGAGCTGCTGAATAAGACAGAGCCGCGTGAAGGTAATTGCAGGGGGATAAAGGATGTCTGTGTCCTCGTTGTAGGACATAGTTATTGGGTACATGCTTTCTATATTTTATGATGCTTCATGATATTCACAGTGCGTTTTGGCAGTCAGCTGGAGCTGCAGGGTGTATATAAACCAGCTGTGTGTATTTAGGGAATTCAGTTATCTGGATCCCCAGGCCTGCATTTTTTCCCTGATGCAAAAGGTGCATTTCCCCTTGTACCTGCAGCTGGGCTCTTTTCTTTGCTCTTCTGTCTCCAAAGCTGCCAGGTACTTTTAAAATCAACATTGGGTTTGCATTCCAGACAGTGAATGCATTTTTTTAAATGTGACTCTGGCAAATCAGAGGGTCTTGAGCAACCATGTTCCTCAGGTATGGACAATTTTACCCCGTTCCTGTGCAAAATATTCCTTCCTCATTCAGTATTTGGATAGACTTTCCCCCTCACCCATTCTTTCCTTTTCAGCTGCCTAAGTGAGTTCCTCTTTTACTTCCTTTTTCTCACTTGTGCTTTCATGCCTTCCCTCAAGTCCACTTTGGATTTCTTCCTAAACAAGTTTCTTTTGCGGGGGGGGGGTGGTATTTTCACAGTGGATTTCACATCATTGCATTGCTTTGATCTCAAGCGGATTTCCTCACGTGTGCTCGGCCACCCACCGGTCCCATTCAGCATAAACGAAAAGAAATGTTTCTACATCCCAGCCAGCCCTGCTTACCCCTTGCGTTGCTGCAGGCAGGGGCCAAATCCAGCTCCTCCGGCGCCGGTGCCAGCCTTGGCTCTGCCTGCTCCAGCCGGCAGCGATCCGTGCCGCCGGCTGCAGCTCTGGGCGGCTTCCAAGCTGCTGGAGGCGAAAACATCACCATATTTTGGAGGTCGGAGGCTCGAGTGCTCGGGGGATGAAGGGAGCAGCCTGTGCCCTGGCAGAGCCAGAGCTGTCCCTGTCCCCGAGCTGGCTGGTGACTTTTAGCCAAGCCCTTTTCTGATGGGGAACGGGAGGGAGAAAAGCAAAGCGTTTAGGCGTTAATGAAACTTTTCCTTTTTTAAGTGTCCATTTTCATCTGAAAGACCCACTCTAGGTCTCCTTTATATAAAACACAAGCAGATTTCCTCTCCCTACCTCTTTGCAACACAGAGTTCAGCCTCCAAAGAGGGCTGCTGACAGAAGTCCATGCATTTTCTGGAAAGGACTAAGGAAGCTGTGCCTCTTCCATGGCTTTCCTTTCATGTACAAGATGGACATACAAGAGACATACCATCCACCCATCCATCCCCAGAGATGGGTGTGAGGAGGGACAACTTTTGCCCCTGTTGCCTCTTCCCCAGCGCTGGTGGCTGGAGATGCTGTTAGCTGAGCTTTAAACCCACACCTAAACCTCTCTCCTGCTTGGAAATGGGTTTGGTGTAAACGCAACGCCACTGTGGGAGCGTAGTTTTGGAGGACAGGAGATGGGGTGTCCCCCTACCTCCCTCCCAAGGAAGACCTCACGCTTTCTCGCGTGGGTTACTGCGACCGGTGAGCAAAGCCCACCCGAGGCTGTGCTGTTGGCAGCAGCGCTGGATGGGGCTGTGCTCCCCCCGGGTCCCCCCCTGCGTGGAGGAAGGCTGAGGATGATGATGCCCGCCACCGTCCCCGGCAGTGGCACGAGGAGTCCTCGGGCAGCGGGTGCTCTGACACATTTTTGAAAGGTGATGGGGGCTGACGGTTTGCACTGCAATTGCATTCTGGGATTTGCATCCTTTGCTGCTTACCCGAAGAAAGGATAGGTGTATTTTTTCCTCCCTTAGCTTTTACTTTAGAAAGATTTGGCTCTGCTTTTCCCTAAAGCGTTGGAGACTGTCAGTAGCTAAAGACCAGTGCTGGGCGGCGTGTTTGCTCCTGATCTATTACAGATCTCTCCTGTGCCTCCTTGGTGTCCCGCTCAGAGGCTTATAGGCAGATTTGGAAGCTGGTGGCACTTTTTTTCCCAAAACTGAGCTGTCTGGGCAGCGTTTGCCTTCCTCACGAGGGTTTGCTGTGGTCTGGGCTATTTCTTGGCACCAGGTGAGAGGGTCAGGGCACTGCCAGCAGTCTCCAGCTCTTCTCTTTTTGCTGGTCTTTTAGTATATAACTACTTTCTTTATGATCTTTCCTAGATGAACTGTTTGCTGGAGGTTGTCAGAGCTACTGGAGGCAGTGGATGCTTCGTAGTTCCCGAACCAAATGCCTATTAGCTGGCTGCTTGCCCCCCAGCTAGAAATGGGGTCTGGTAACAGGGTGGTCCCTGCTAGTCCTGGGTACCCAGCATTTAAAATAGGGCTGTCTCCCCTGCAGGCATAGCTGCCTCGTAGGAGTCAGGAAGGCAAATGCAAGAGACCATAAATCCTCCTTCTCACTGCAAGCTCAGAACCTGGAGGTTTAATATCCTGCATTAAAGT
Source organism: Buteo buteo (assembly GCF_964188355.1). Taxonomy (NCBI): domain Eukaryota; kingdom Metazoa; phylum Chordata; class Aves; order Accipitriformes; family Accipitridae; genus Buteo; species Buteo buteo. The sequence continues at coordinate 5,134,062 of NC_134191.1, forward strand.
AATATATATTTTTATATATATATATATTTAAATATATTCTGCCAGCCCCAGTTTGTAAAGGCAGAGGATGATGAGGCTGTGGAGGCTGAAGTGTTTTAGGAAAGCTGACAGATAGCAGTGATAGGTACCAGTACCAAGCCTGGTTTAGGTTCAGTGAAACAGCTTGGCTGGCACCAAAAGGCCCCATAAAACCCTGAAGAAAGATTCCCATCAGCTTCAATGGGGTTTTGGCTTTGGCCTGACATGGAAAGGCTCTGACTGACTCCAGCGGGGTCTGGATGTGGCCCAGCAGAGCCTTCTTCTTCCAAGTGCCCCACTCTTTCCAGTGTCCTCCTCTCTGCCTGCCTGGCAGAGCCGTACCTCCCCGAGCTCTCCTGCCCCGGGACAGGGGCTGAGGTTTGTGTCTGGAAAAGGTGCTCACACCGGAGGAGTGACTTGCCCAGCCCGTGGAAGAGGGGGAAAGGGCATCCGTGTATGTGGAGTGTTTCACACATACTCAAAGTTAAATCTTTTAAAAAAAAAAATTAAAGAATTTATCTTTAAACATCCTGGTCCCAGCACCCTCATGGTTAGACTCGAGGCCAGCTTGAGGCTGACTCCTGCCTCTGTAAGAAGGGAGGAGAGGCTGGAGAATATGGAGATTTCACAGATGGGGCTAAGCACAGATAACTTATTCCTGTGCCCATCCTTGCTGATCCCTTGAGGAGACGTGTTTGTCCAGAGCTGCTGGAAATCGAGCGTTTCCCAGTATGTAACTTATTTCAGTGCTGTTCCAAAGGCTGCTGGAATGCGAGAGACTTCCAGAGTATTTTAATAAATATAAAAATTTAAAACAAGTGCAGACATGCTGGTTCCTGCCAGCTCTCCTTCCTTTCCCATTCAGGGTGTGTTGTATTACTTTTTTTCTTAAAGTACCAGCTGAAGAAAGAGCGAGGCGGGCTGTAACAATCCGGGGAGAAAAAACATCACTGCCTTGCTCCTAATTTCTCCCCAACCTCTCTGAATAGCTTGTTCCATGCCGCTCCCTCCTCCTCTGAGCAACCAGCCAACTTTTCCCACAGGAAGCACCTTCGGGATTAGAAAGCCGAGATTTTTATACGGAGTGTGTTTGTTTCTCTGATCACCCAGGAATATAATGGCCGAGTCAATCACTTGTCAGAGAGGGCTCATTACAGCCGGCGGAGACAAGGAGCCGAGCGGCGGAGGGCAGGCTGTGCACAGCGGGATGTGTGGCACTGGCAGCTCGTTTTTTTTTTCTTTAATTCGCCCCTGCGCTGCTCCGTTCTCTCGCCTAATGCCGATGGAGGATGCGTCACGGTGGCTGGCGGGGTGCGGGGATGGAGGATGCTCGGCCACGCACCCGTGGCTTCTGTTGCCGGCGCTGCGGTGGCCGGGTCCCGGTGGCTGCTCCGAGGACACGTGCCAACCCGGGGGGGACCACGGCCCAGGCTGGGGAGCCCCCCTCGCGTCTCGCCTCCCGCGCATCTGCTTCTCCCGGCTCCCTCCCCGCTTCCCCACCTGCCAAGAGGCTCAGCGCTCTGCCTAGCCCCTGCAACCGCCGCGAAACGAGGGCGACGCTGATTAGTGCAATTAGCCCTTTGCTCTTTCCCTGATGGAAAAGGAAGGCAGCGGTCGTCCCACTGAAGCCAAGCGTAGCTCTGCCCGCGGCTGCCAGGGCGTGCGCAGCAGAGACGTGCTGGCACCTCCCCGCGCCTGTCGAGCTGACCCGAGGTTAATCGAGAGCAGATCGCTTAACCCGTTTTGCAAAGATAAATTTGTTGCCCGTGTCCCTCCCGGCTGTGGGATTCCGGGTTTCTCGCCTTGCTGGTGTCCCACCGGCTCCAGGACGATCTGTGGGGTCTCTCGCCTGGAAAGGGAACGAGGCGGCAGGAACGTCCCTGAGCCAGAAGCTAATCCAGCTCCACGCGACCAGAAACTTATGCTCCGTAGCCGCAGAAATTAGCTCTCCCCCCCGCCCCATTTCAAAGTTAATCCTGCCCAGAGCTGGTTCAGCACAGTCTCGCCTCCCTGGTATCTATAGGCATGGAAACTCAGCCATTTTGACATTTCTGGCTGCGAATCCTGCCCTTAGCAAACACACTTGATGCTGATACAAGGTCTCTTGGCTGCCTGTGCTCGTACCCATCTGTCGCGGTGGCACCGTGCCCGTGAGCAAGATGCTCTGCTATATTTGCTGTAGCGATAGGTGCCAAGCAGACCAGATGTTTTCAGCAGGAAAGTGAAATGGGGAGGCAGGGTCCTTTTTAAAAAACTCCCGGCTCTCTTGGCAGCGCCGCGGGGCAGAAGCGTGCGGAGGTGCCTCGCCTGCCCCCGGCCAGCGCGCCCCAACTCCCCCAGCGTGTTTGCTAAGCTAAGCCAGCCCCACGCCTGCTGCCTGCGGAGACAGTCACCCGCTGCTCCAAGCAAACGGCCTTCGTCTGCCTGCTGTGGCCAGAGGTGGGAGATCCCCATCCTCTGCCAGCACGCCCTCGGGGAGAGCCAGGAGGGACAGCTGATGCCGATGCTGGTGCGGGTACCGGTACTGGTGTGGGTACCGGTGGCGGTACAGGTACCGGTGCGGGGCTCTGGCAAAGCTAAGGTGAGGAGCGCGTGAAGATGCTCAAAGCCGGGTTTTGTATTTCAGCACCTCTCCGCAGCCAGCACTTGCTCAGACCTCAGACAAGTCCCAGGAGAGACAGTAAATAAGATGTTATTTTCCTTTCTGGCTGAGTGGTAATTTTCTGCCAGCCCACACGAGCGGGGAATTGCAGCGCCTAATCGCATCTCCCTTTTTCCCTTGGTGGTGCCGCTCAGCCCCAGGAGGGCAAGGCAGCGCAGGCAGGAGCAGGCAGGGCAGAGCCCGGGTTAAGGCCAGGAGTGCATGAGCCAGAGATGGGTACAAACCGCCGAATGGGGAAAAGAGGATGCTCTGCATCTGAAGGCTCCTCTAGAAGATGGGCTGCACCGAGCTGGGCTTTTTGGGGCAAAACACTGCCCGTTGCTGGCTGGGTGGGTCTTGGCCCCCCAGGACTGGGGGGGGCATTGTCCCATCGCCTCCAGCGTGGGCAGTGACATCCCCAAAGTTGGGGGAGAAATGAGTGGGAGCGCCTGGTGCCTGGTTATTTTGAGGAACTTGAGGTTTTTCAAGCAAGGGGAAAAAAAAAAAAAAGCATCAGTAGCAGTTGTGAGTGTTTCAGGAAACAACTCGTTGGTATCTGTTCTCACCAGCGAGAGAAAAATCAACCCTATAGGATTACAGCCTGCTTAAATCCAGGAAAAAAAAAGGACGTTTGAAGTTCCTCTCTATTAACAAAACCCCTGGAGTTTTTTTCTTGATATCGTTTTCAGGGAAATGTTGAGGTTGGAGATATCCACCCTGTACGTATGCTGGCTCCCCTGTCAGATGGGGGAGCGGAAAGAAATGTGTGTGCTGGAGTTTTTCCCTAGCACCGAGACAGCTGAATAAGGCAAACCCCAGGTAAGTCGAAGAGAGGCCATCTGTAGCAGTGCCACTTTGCCTAAGAAGAAATGTGATTCTTCAGGGTTCCTTACTAACAAAATAGAAAAGTTATATTTAAAGCACAAAGCAAGCAAAAAGTTTGAGTAATTCTTGCAAAAATCTGGTGGTTCTACATTTATTGTTCTGACTGACTTAAAAACTAACCCGCATCTGTGTTATTCTAATTAAGCAGCTCAGTGCTTCTGCAGTGTCGTAGTGAGCATCTTGTCATGAAGTCGAACTCTGGAAAATAGTTTGAAGGCTCCTGAGACCAAAACCTGTATTTTTATTGCTGTTGGCTGATGATGTTTGTGGAAGTTGGAGCAATGACCTGATAATTTGCCAATCACCATGAAACATGCGCTGTTAAACTTCTCTTCTGGGTGTCCCCTGTGAAATCTCGGCTGCTTTAGATGCTTTGTGAAATACAACTGAACTTTTTAAATTTATGGGGAGTTGTGATAGACCGGGGAAGCTGATGCTGCTGGCTTTCAAACAGATGAAACTGTCTTTTTTCAGTGCAGAAAATTGAACTTCTTGCTTTTTGTATTAGCTAGTGCCTATGAGGACTAAGCCAATTTGCTGAGCCAACTTCAGAGCTTGCGGCATTTGTTTGTTTTTAAGTAGAGCTGGCCAGAAAACAAAGATTCTGTAATACTACTGTAGTGAGACCTTGGGTTTCCTTACCTTTAATTGCGAAACTTTTATTTGAAATTAAAAACTGTTGAGAGACAGAAATTCATCCACTCTGGGCAACAAATGCCTACGGAAGACCCACCGCCTGCTGCTGCCGCTGGAGATCCTCATCAGAAAGCCTGTTCATCGGAGCTGATGCGGGTCCCGCAAAATAAGTTGGTTTCACTAGATCAGTGCTCATGACATCTTTTTTTGTCCCTTTCAAATCCAGCGTGTTAGGAGGGATCAGGGAGGTTTCTGACCTGCCTGGAGCAGAGAAGGACAAGCCCCCGCGAAGCCTATTCCTGGTGCAGGGAGGCTGGAGCAGGGCGAAAGGTGAGAAAAAGACTCCTCTTGGCAAAATTACTAATAAGCAGGTACAGCTCTTTAAGCCTCGAGGTGTATTTAATGAGATTAAAGTTCCCCAGTCGCCCTCTCTTGCTCTCTTCCCATCCTAATTAACTTCCACTTGAATTCCCCTCCCAAGCCGCCGACCTCGCCGGAGGCACCGGGGACGCCCGTGGGAGCCCTGCCAGGCTGCAGAGGCGGCTGTGCCCCTGCAGCACCCACGGGTGACAGTGTGGGACGGCGGGGTGTCCGCAGGCAGGTCACCCGTGGGGTCCCTTTCTCCCAGCGGGACCCCGTGGTGTCCCAGGGATTCGGAGCACCCAGCCCGAGAAGGGAGCAGGGATTCAGGCACAGCCGCAGCCCCGGGATGAGGCACGGAGGCACTTCAGCACTGAAGTACCTGCCCTCTTCCCTGTGGGTAGTTTCGTCAGAAGTCAGTATTTTGAAGCAGAGGGAATAATTTGGTTTTACTTCTTCTCTCCACCGCTCGGTCTGCAGTTCCTCCCCTCCTCACTCCTCCATTAAGATGCTGTGATGAAGGTGCTGAGCTGTTTCTGGGACCTTTCCCATGTCTTCCAGCATGGGGAAGATCTCTGTCAGCAGAGATGCTGTTCATGCTTCCACCCCGCGTGGTGTGGGTGCCCGGGGAGGTGGGCACGGGGAGCCCCAGCGGCGTGGGGCGATTCACCCTGCCGAGCAGTGGCGGGGCTGGGGGAGCAGCCGTCGCCCCGCCTGATGCCAGCACGGGCAGCGCCAGCAGTCCTGGAGCAGAGGAGGATGGAGCGGGGTCTTCTTGTTGGAAGGGCTTTGCTTCACGTGGCAAATGAAAGAGAGGGGGCAACGACAGAGAAATCAGCTGAACACCCGTCCCTCCTGCAGAGGAGCAGGCAGGGCGCTCCTGGGCTCGTCCCACCTCCCTTTCTGCTGCTCTCGGATGAGACTTTCCAACCCTCTTTTCCCTGCTTCCATCCCCGCCGCCCAAGGCAGAGGAGAGCTTGCCGCAGTCCCCTGCCAAGCCGCCTGCCCTCTCCCCAGCAGACCATCGCTGCAGCGCTGGGCTGGGGGTCCCTCTCCCCAGCACCCACGGGCTCTCCCCGGCTGGTGGGTCCCTAAACCCTTTATGAAAGCCAGGCTCTGTGCAGCATCCTGCACCGTGAGAACGTGGCTCAGGATTGAGCCCCCCCCGGCACGTTAAATCATGGGGAGCGGTTGGAAAAACCCTAACGCAACCGCTGCAGCTCCCTGCCAGGTACCCTGCCCGACGCCCTGGCTGCCCGCCCGGCAGCGCAGGATCGGACCGCGGGGTCTACTTGCCGGCAGACGGGCTGTGCCGGCACGACGAGGACCTGCCACCCCGCGCTCAAGACCTGAAGGCACCCGGGTGTCGCAGACCTTCACCACGAGCCATCGCTCTCCTTGGGCATCCCTGCGCCCAGAGATGCTCTCCCCGCGGCCAGGCTGGCCCCGGCCCCGCTGGAGGAGAAGCCATCACTGAAGGGTATTTTTAACATCACCTTGGTAAAACGTAAAAGGCTGAAAATCTCTTGGCAGACAGAGAGCTATTCTTCTCTTTCTGATGAAGAAACTATTTCCTCGTACATCTGGTTCATATTTTTCTTTAGGTTTCTGCCAGAAACAATTCTGAAAACAAAATGCAGAGCTGAGCGGAGCGAATGTATACATTCCTGAAGGATTCCTTCACCGCTCCTCTCCGACCCAAACCTACCAGTGCTCCTTACAAACCTTCTTTTTTTTTTCTTTTTCATTTTTCATTTCTTTTTAATTAGTTTTCTTTTCGAAATGTGAAAACATATGGCCTGATTAGCTCCGGAACGCTGCTGCCTGCATCGTATAAAATGATCTACATTTAGAAAATAATTACAGCAAATAGGACGAGAAAAATACTCCATCACAGAAAATGTTGGGTTTTTTTTTTTCTAATTGTTTAAGCCTATTATCTCTCCAGTCAGATTTGTCTGGAAAGCCTTATTAATGACTGTGTGACACAAGCCTCACACTGGGGCCTTGCAGCTCAGAGATGTTGTGCTTTTCTTTGAAATCCAGGTTTCGGACTAGAAAAGGGGAAGTGGCAGCGAGTGGCGTTTGAGGCTGCGTTCGGCTGCACGCATCCTGCTTTTGTCTGCTGCCGCTGAACATATGTGGGCAAATGGCCAGGGTGGCTTTGCTTTTGTAAAAAAAAAAAAAAAGAAAAAAGAAAAAAAAAGACAAGGGAGAGCGATATCCCAGTCCGGGTCTACCTAAACCCCAGTAACTGGGAGGGAGGGGATGGGCAGGTCACGGGTGGGTGCACCCGAAGGCTGCCTGTACCACCTGCGAGATGGATGGCACCCACAGTGTTGTCATAGCACCAAACTCCTGCTCCTGTATCTGCTGCTGAGGAAGCGTGGCAGCTGAAAGCCGTTGGCTTTACCTAATTGGGAACAGAGATGATATGTTAAGAAAGAAATGCGTAGCCCCAAATTATTTATGTTCCCAGTGGGAGTAGTGCAGTTGCTGTTCGACAGCGAGCCTCTACTCCCTTGCCAAGGTATCCAAGTGATGCCTGAGCTGGAAGACCACGCATTTTGCAGGCAATGCTATGGAAATGTTTGCAAACATTTTATTGAGAGGGGTTTGCGTTGTTGCTGTTTTATCGTTCGTGCAGAGAAAAAAAATCAGGGTTGGGAGCAGGACCCCCTTTACCTCCTGCACAAATATCTCTAGGCTTTTAACTTCTAGCTTAGCGAGGCTGTGGTTTGAGGAGAGGATAGAAGAGGGTGAGTGGTGGTAGCTGGGAGATGACCTGCAAACCGCTCGGTATGTCTTGACTTGTTTTTTAATCAGGTAGAGAAGTTTATTCAAATGCCTCTGCAAGTGCAGGGAGTCCTGTTTGCAGCAGAAACGGGGTGGCTCTGGCTCTGACGAGGAGAACACCTCTGCTCGGCTGCTGCGTAATCTGCCGTGCCGGGCGGCGAGAGGAGGGATGCGGTTCCTGGCAGGGTTCTGAACCAGAGCCTGCTGCCTTCCCTGCAGCGAGTTGCTTGCTTTCAGTCCAATAATTGCTGCTTGCTTGGAAATGCTCCTGCTAAAAGACCAAAATGACTGATTACAAAAATTGGAAAGGATTAAAATCTCTAAAACAATGCAAAGGGAAGAAAATAGATGAGCTAGCGAGGGAATGGGCTTATCGCTTCTTGAGCAAACAAACAAGTGAAAGCTAATTTTCTGAGCCAGCAAATGAATGATTAATGAACCAATCCAAGATTAACTCTTCATCACAAGCTCACCTACTCCGGGTAACTGCTTTGCATGGCTGTTGCTCTATTTCACAGTGGAATAAAGACACAGTTTGATGGTCATAAATCTGCTGCTCAGGTTGTATTTCAAAGGGCTTCGACGTAGCAGGTATATCTGGGGAAAGGAAGAAAACATGCTCTAAAGATGTTCCAGATGTACAGTATTTGGGATGTGGTGTTGTTTCAAGAGCCACCCGTTTGTGTATCTCTCCCAGCATGGCAATAAACTAACCTCCTTGACATAGGCACAACATATTTTAAAATATGAACTTGTCTTTTTACTGCATTTTGTTAAATGATTAATTTGCCTTATATTAACTTAAAATGAGCTCATTAAAAGATTTCTTTTTTCTTTGAAAGCACTGCTCATTATACTATCATTTTAAGTAATTAAATCAGAATAAATGGCTCTGTGAAGCTATTTTAATGTAACATCTAATTATATCTGACCTAGACACTGAACTATAATCATTAACTACATGAACTGTGTAATGTTCTGCAGACTCTTCAATAATTTATACAGGCTGAATTCAGCTGCGTGGAGTTGTAAGCTGAAGCCGTTAGATGCCATGCACCTGTAGTGGGTGTGGGACAGCTGATGGGAGTTTGCTTATCAGGCTGTTTCCAGTCTTGCCTCAGCTCTGGGGGGTTTTCTCTGCGGAGCTGTGCTGGTCACAGGCTCGGTTTGACCTGGCTGGGGTTGCTTCTCCTTTATTGTGTGCGTGGGGATCGAGCGCGTGTGTCCTGGGCACGTGTGTGGTTTGGGGTTTTCTTCTGTAGGATGTTCTAGTCAAGGTAATGTATTTATACCATGTGTATTTATACTGTGTTAGACTGTAACTTAGACGTTTTCACACCAGTGGCCAGGTGCAGTTACAAGAAACTTTGCTTTTGCTGTGTTAAATTGTACGCTTGCTGTTTGCCTTCAATGGAGGCTCAGTCTGTGTTTCCATTTTAAACAAATCTTTTCTGATCTATTTGCATCTAGCTTCCAGACTCGGTTTCCTTGGAAGACTTGCTCAAGTTAGACTTACTCCTGGAAATAAGTTTGTCTGGGGAAGGACAAATAGGCTTGCAGGAATTTTAACCTTTCCCTAACCCCAACAAAAAAAGAGAGGGGCTGGATGCTGCCATTGCAGTCGAGGGTCCATCCATCTTCTGTGCAACACTGATGGGCTGGATGCCTCGAGGCGAGGGAACCGAAGCCCCAAGTTGTAGCATATCCAAAAATTGCTGGTGCCACCTATTGGTGGAAAAATGCAGATTATAACGTGATTAATGTCTATTATTATGCCCTCTGCTCATCATTCCCCAGCCGACAAGTGGGTTGAACCAGTTTTACTGTTAGTTTTAATATCGGTTACTGTTGGCAAACATGGTTTGCATTCCTCATGTATCTTGGGCGTGATTTGCAAACAAGCAGGTTTGCTGTGGGCAGGCAGATGCCGGCGGACACGTGTAGCCCCGGGAATGTGTGTGCAGGTAGGCAGACCCGCTCCCCGAGAGCAAGGCAGGGTGGACCTAAAAGCCAGGCTTGCATAAATGGTGCTACTGGGTGTGTCGATAAACCCACTTGGCTCAAGATAAATGTTGGGTATCGCTATAGCCACTGTCCACGGTCATGGTCAGGACAAGAAGGGAGAGGTGGTGTCGTCTATAACTTCTGGGTAGTGATGCAGTGCTGCTTTGGGGGTCTCCTTGCTCCAGCTGGAGCCCCACATGCTGGGCACAGAGGTGGATAATTTCACCAAGCAAAGGAGACGTGGGCACAGATGCAAAAGCTTTGCCGAGCAGCCTTTGCTCTGTGGATTTTTCCAGCCTCGGGGGATTTCCCAGCCTTGCGAGGGAGAGCTGAATCCCTGCCTAGCGCCCTGCTTCCTTCTGCCTTGTTGCAGGAGACCTTTAGCCAAGGCCTGATAGGCAACAAAAAGCCCCACTGGCCTCCTGCCTGGCATGCTTAAGCAGTTTTTATAGCTGTCATATAGAACAGTCCTATATTAGCATCAGGTTTAATACTCCCGGGAAACATCCAGCCACAGGACTGACATCATGGACTAAAGGCTCCAAAGGTTTGCTCGCTTAAGTGGCTATTTGTAATAGAGTCTTTTAATAAAATCTCATTAAAGGAGAGCTCCTGCCCAAGCCCAGTTCCTGAGATTGCTGGAACGGAGCACCAAAGGCCAGCCTCGTGAGCTGCTTCGAGAGGTGGGGAGGGAGCAAATGGGCTGCTGCAAGGACCCAGTTAGGGCTGGAGAGAAGTGCCTGGTGCTTGTCCATGCTGCTTTTGTCCATATCCAGAGGAGTAAAAGGGCTTTGTAGAAAGCAGAGCAGAGGACGAGCAGTGTAGAGGGAAAGGGCGAGAGATGCTTTCGGCTATTGCATGGGGACCACCCTGGCTGGGAAGGACTGGTGGGAGACAAGAAGGGCTCAGACTCATCTCCAGTTTTCCCTGCCCACCACAAGCTCCTAAATGCTGATTACTTCAGCCCCTAAGCAAGGGGCAGAGGATGCAGGTTGCTCCTGAGTTAAGATGCTGGGAGGTTGGTGCTCCCAGGGCTTTCTTTACATTTTCTGTCACAGTTTGGCTGAACCTTTTTTTACTGTATGCTTGAAGAGTAATCTGAATTCCAGGGAAGAGTTTTCTAAACGCTTGTCTCCTCTGTAATTTTTCTGTCATGCCATAGAGAGGAGCTGCTTGAAAGACTTCAGCAAAGAAATTATTCTCTTCTTCAATCCTAGGGTTTTTTGTTTTTTTTTTTTTTTTTTAAATACCTAAAAAATTACTCTTTGATGTGAAAATTATATGCACTTAGAGATATGCTAATATGAAAATGATTGGAGAAACGTTGAACATGGAGAACAGCTCATTTCTAGGCACTCTCCTTCACCACCTGCATCTCTGGCAACCTCAGTCCCATCCTTCCGTATGCAGCTCACCATCTAAAGCCATGTTATTTACCTTGTAAAAGCTACTCCTCTTCTAAACGGGTTCAAAAGCAGATCCTTTATGCTTGTATTGTGGGATTTTTTTTCCTTCTTTTTCAAGTGAAGGATTTTATGCCCATTCTGGGGTTTTGTCAGAAAGATGGTGGTGAGGTTCCTGCTCAGGAGATGCTTAAGGACCAGCAGCGCTTTCGCGAATTGGCCTTGGGCTGTGCACCCATCCCAAAGCCATCAGCAATCGTGGCAGAGCTGAAGCTTCCCAGCAGATCCTCCTGATCCTTAGTGCTAGAAGTACTCCCCAGCCCCCCTGCTTTAGGTTTTGCACAGATTAAAAACTTGCTGCTGACTGAACGAAAACTGCCTGCTCCGGCCACTGCTTTTGAGGGGATACAGCACGTTCTCATGTCTGTGTGCTTTCAGAGATGTTTCGCCTGTAGTTCTTTACATATGCGAAATGAGATAAGCTGGGGAAAAAAGGGTGGTTGTAGAGTAGCAGCCAGGATTGTATCTTCATATTTTCTTTCCTTGCTGGCTTCAAAAGCAGAATTTGAGTCAACAAAGGCAGAGCTGGTATCATCACAGCTAAGGATGATTTTGTTTATAGCGGATGCCCTGCTGCGTGCCCGGTGTGCCGGTGGAGATAGGAAGAGCTCTTAGAGAAAGCCTGAAAAGCAGGAGATGGGTTTTGTCTGTGAAACGCGATGACGGCTACCAAGTGCTAAGATTTAATACGCCTCTGCTGTAATACTCTGCTCCTTTAGCGTCCCGGTTGCTCGTAGTTCGTTCCCTGTGACTGCAGTCCTGGTGGCATTGACGGCTGGTGTCAGGGTGGCAGCTCCTCATGCAGTGGGGTGATGCTCAGTGCTATTAACACAGAAATTGGAGCAAGTGCAGTTTCTGTTCAGAGACTAACATGGTGGTAAAATTAAAACTTCCAGTGAGCAGCTTCTGTCTGTGCTCACAATCTGAAACGGGCAGGGAAGGCATCCTTTCAGTGATTAGCTCTAATTCCCCCACCGGGGAATAGCCTGACTTTCTTCATTAGTGGTTTTCCAGGTGGCATTCTTGGTGGATAATATGGCTTTGAGCTGTTCGAATAAGGCAGAGGCTGCTGTTGCAGCCTTAGCTTGTGTTGCCATCCCTAGGTGTCCTTTCCCGGTGTGCCCCTTGCCTGGTTCACCCCGTGGGGAGCCCTCCTGCACCCCGGTGTCTTCCCAAACTGCCCTTCCCACATGGGGGTGGTGACCAGGGGCCTCCAGCACATCCCAGTGTCCTAGAAATCCTTGTCCTTGCATTGTCTTTCCCCTGCTGTCGGGGTCTGGGGGAAGGGGGAAATGCTCTTCTTGTGTCTTCCTTTTCCTGCTTGTTTCTCCAACTGGCCATCTGTTGAACCACAGGTAGTTGTGCTCGGGGGAAAAAAAACCAACTCAAAACCAGCCTGATATATTGAGTTTCCAACTGTTTTACAGGGCCACTCCAAATCCATTGGTTGCGTTAATCAGTTAAAACAACCTTGATTTCAAGGGTCCCCAGAGTTTACACCCAAATTCCACCAAAGCTTGCAAATCCCACGTCATATCTGTTGCCTTTACTTGTGTGTGATTTGGTTCCAGATTTCTTCTAATTGAGAGAGGCATTAAAAATAACCATAAAATTTAAAATATACATTACAAGAGGTGTAGTACATTTGGCACCTAAGAAAGTCTGAACGTAAGACACAGGCAGGTACGTGCGCCCATCCCACCCGTTCAAAGGAAAGCTGCTACCCAGCGCTGTAGGATCAGTGACTGATGCTCAGAGTCGCTTTAAACATTCATCCGAGTCCAGCTAAAGCTGATATCCAGTATTTTGGGGTGGAGACACTCTTCATGCCTAGTTTCCATTGGACACTTTCTTCATGCTCATTTTTTTTTTTTTTCTGGCAGGAGCACAGGGGGCTCTCTGCTCGGGCCCTGGTTCTGTGGTATGATTCACATCCCAAGCCTGCAGCTTAGGTTTTAGTTTGCATCAGTGTTAAACAGCTCATTTAATCTAAAACTTGCATGCAAATTTGAGGGCTTGGGTATAGGCAAAAATTTTCTGCTCTTGGTCCTAAATTCAAATCACTCAGAGGCACATGGGCAACGTTTTAACCTTGCCAATGGGCAGAAGCAGACGAGCAGGTGAAATTTCCCTGCTAGGAAGGCCAGCTTTGAATGGGCTGGGCTTATCTGGGAGGTAAATAACATCCTAGTGTAAGGCACTGGAGAAACAAACCCTGTCTATGAAGCCTTATATTAAATAAATCAGTTGTAACAAGCTCTGACTTTCCCATAAATGTGCCAAACTACGAAGCATGCTTACATAGGGTTGTATGAGCAGTTTTGTTAGCTGTCACGTGTAAGCAGTTTTGATCCTAGGGTGCTTGGGTTTCACCCGGGAACGGAGATATTCTGGCTCTAGGGAGGCTGTTAGAGGAAAGATATTTAAAATGTCAAAGATGTGTGTGTTGTGTATTTAAAACTGTAGGTACTTGGAGCCTGGTACCTATGCAACAATGAATCAAAATAAATAAATGCAAATGTCCAGAAGAACAAAAGGAACATTAAACAGATAATAGTCTCTTTGCTGGGAAACAGCAAAGTTTCAGAGTCCATAAATAAAACCTCCTAATCTAATAAATGTTCTGGAGATAACTGGAAAAAATACTGAAATGGTCACTTGGTTGCAAGGGAGCATATTTCACTTTTGCCTAGCAAAAGGACTTGAAGCCTCTGCAGTTGAGTTGATTCATAGCCCTTTGTAATGTCCCGGTTATCCCCAATTGCAGCAGGTTTCATGCAGCAAGTACTACAGTATGTCAATGTCTCGTTAATATTTTAAGGAGAACAGAGAACAACCAGATCGTAGTTTGCTGATGTATGTTTTTTCTTTCTTTTTTTTTCCCCCTTGTTTTTTTAGGAAACAAGCTACTGATAAGAGTAGAAGCCTGGACAAAAATGACTGCTTGATGTGCTAATCGCCTGAGAAGATGCAACTTCCTTTGAACTCACCAGGAAGAGAAGAAGAAGAACCAGGGAGGTGAGTCACGGTCCGGCAGCGCGACAGTGAATGGATGCTCTGAACACACGCCAGGACGGAGCAAACAATACCAGCTCCCATGGGGCTCCAACTAAAATGCTGGGCCAAACTGGTATAAACTGCTTGTGTTTTTGCTGCTTGGTAAGATTCTGATCTGTGCAGAAAAATCAGAAAGGTTTGGCCTGAGCATCCATTTTATGTTGGGAGTTCCTTCTCGTCTTTCTGCTTGTAACCAACACGACCTGCATTCCTGTATTTCACAAAACCCCAAGAACCCTTGCAGTGTGCCAGGACAGATGATAACAGCCTGTTTCCACCCGGATTGTGCCGAGAGGGTCGGGTGTACTCTTCTCCCTTCGCAGTTCCCTCCTTGCTCAGCATCCTTTCTGCTCGCAGGCAGCCAGGTCCGATGCCGGCATCAGCCTGGCCGCGGTGCGCAGCTCTGGTGGTGAGAAACACGGATGCTGCTCGTGTGCTTTTTTTCATCCAAAATCTACCAGAAGCCCCACAAGCTGGATGCTGGTGGGGAGGAAGGATGTGTGCAGTGTTTTGTTTTGTTTGGGTTGTTTTCATGCTGAGCTGATGGAAAGAAGGCTAAATTTGGTGTACGGTCTGTGCCGTCATCCGTGAGGATATCCTCTCAGTAATCTATATCTATTCTGGCCCTCATGTTTATCCAGGGCAGGATGGCTCCCGGTGCCTCTTTAGGAGGATGTGTTTCGGTTGTATGATGAGCAGTACACATCTAGTGCTTTCACCCGTCACTGAATTTGCCATCGGTGTGCCGTAAGGGCTGTACCTCCTGCTGCTGCCTCTGCGCTCCTTGTTGGATGCAACTCACCTAAGAATACGCTTGGCTGAGTGATGGGAGGGGGAAAAAATCAGCAGAAAGGGATGTATGGTGTATAGCAGGAACAAGGACACGTTGCGGACCTTCAGGTGTTTTTCAGCCCCTGGCAGGGGCAAGGAGCCCTTTGGGGCTGGAGGAGGTGGCTGACAAGGGACTTGCTTGGCAGAGCTCTCCAGCTCGATGGGGACCTGCGCTGGTCTGGGCTCTGCCGCGTCGCTGTGCGTACCGCTGTGCTTCAAAGCTGCCTGTGTTTAACGTTCATGCTGTGCTCTCAAGTTAGCCATGTCTGACTGAAGATACTCCTTAGAAGTCCATATTAAGCAACATTAAAAGCTGAAATGGGCTGCTCAGGCATGTAGTTTGATAGATTTTTCTGACCATGCGTAGCATAACGTACAGCAGAAAAAAAAGTCACAGCACTCACTCTGAGTGTG
Organism: Buteo buteo; assembly: GCF_964188355.1. Lineage (NCBI taxonomy): Eukaryota > Metazoa > Chordata > Aves > Accipitriformes > Accipitridae > Buteo > Buteo buteo. The sequence continues at coordinate 5,149,167 of NC_134191.1, forward strand.
TTTTGTGCCGTGAGCGATAGGGACAGTATGGCTGAGATGAGCTTGTGCAGACACCGACCTGCAGCTGCTCTATGTGAATGTGAAAACTTCCATTAACCCCTCCTGATTGCCTTGTATCAGTGGAAGATGCAAGGCTCATGCCATCCCTTATACCTGGCGAATCTAAATGAGGAACTGGAAGAAATGGTATAGTTAGATACTAAATTATGGGTTAGAGAGGTTAATTTACAGATCCTTTTATTCCTTGTAGCTAGATAATTGCTGATTATCTTATTTGTAGTTATTTTGAACTTATTTTGGTCAAAGTGACACAAGCTCTTCCTACAGATTCTGCCTTTCTCTAGGTAATGGTCAAGCGCGTGACAGCGCATACTTGCGTAAATGCAATTTAAGTTTAGAATATCGTTGGTGACGTAGGTGGTGGATTTTTTAAAAATATACAGTGGAGGAAAGTCTTTTTGTTCTTAAAGAACTCAAGCGCACAAACAAAATGATGTCATTTCAGAGCAGCAATGCTTTTTCAGGGCTGCTTGTTACAGTCAAATCTTGCTCAAGCATCGGTGGGGGGAGTTTGGGCACCTGGAAAAGGCATTGGCGCAGAGACCAGCTGAGATAAGTGAGAAATTGTGAGGTGTTGGTTTTGGCAGGGCTAGCCTGTGCTTTGCAGGGCTCTTCAGAGCCTGTATTTCCATTTTATTTTGGGGGGCCTGTCACTGGGTGAATACCTTAAACCCGGAGATACCGTTTCACGTGCAGCCTGTTGTCAGGGCTACAAAGAGTTGCAGATGTGCCTGCGTGAGAAATTCTCGGTAAACAACCAGAGGTTTTAGGCGGAGGGTTTTAGGAGTGTCACATCCCGTTATTGTCACCTTCTGCCGGTGCGGTTGTGCGGGTATCGCCCTGTCAGCTATTGCTGGCTGGAGCAGGGGTGATTTATAGTAAGTGGGTGACCAAGCCAGCTTCACGCACGCTGCCTTTCGGCACAGCACCCATCTCTGCAGCGCTGGGGTCAGCAGCAAATGCAGATTTCGTACCCGGTTGCAGCCCCTCGTGTGCCACAACGGTGTCCGGAGGGCTTCGGCGAGGAGAGGCACCGGCCGGCGTCGCGGCTCCCTGCCCACGCTGCACCGGCCACCCTTCCACGCGCGCAGCCGCCGGCGGGCTCGGTAATACGGGGTGTCCGACCTGATTTGATCTTCTGCCTCCTGCCAAAGGGGCCCCTTCCCCCTTCACATGCCGTGCCGAATCCCACGTTGAGCTCTTTGCTTTCTCAGCCTTTCAGCGTAGAAGTGGTAACATCTGGTGAAGCACCAAAAGGGGAATAGCACTTGTAGGAGATCATCAGGAAAAAGATGAAACTCCGGGTCTACCGAGCAGGAGCCTGCAGCTAATTCCCTTATTTCAAATGGTGTTTTCTGAGTAGGTGATAATCAGTGGGCCTTTACCATTTAATTAAAGGGCTTTGTAAAGCAAATGATGTGGAGAATATGCAGCCTGGGAGAGCAGTGGGTAGGAGATGCTCGTTGGTGTCCATGTGGTTTTAATCCAGGCTGACAGTCTGCCTTGGTGGGAGTAAATGGGGGAGGAAAGTCCACTCCTGGGAAACAACCTGGGCCCTTTCTCCAGCTGGTTTGGGGAGGGGGAAGGTAGGGTTTGGAAGGTGAAAAGTGCCTAAGACAATGCCGTCATCACTTAACTGGGAAAGATTCAACCTGTACTGGAGAAGCTAACTGTGGTTGTGCTGCTACTACCAGTACAGTGGGAAGCAAGGTTCTGTCATCTTCAAATATTAATGTGTGACCTCCAGATGACGCTTCAGAAATGTACACTGATGCTCTTCATGTTTCTTTAAAATCCATGGGAGCTCTGCCACTACCTTCTATAAGATTGCTGATTTAAGAACTTTTCAGCAGTAACACTGCAAAATGAAAAAAAAATTCTTTTTAAAGCTGTAACTATTGCAAGAATTGAACTTGGTTTTGTGGAGGCTTCTTTAGTGACTCTTATCCTTCTGCATTTGAAAAACTTAACACTGATTAATTCTGAGCTTGCTTTCCATAGTGCCCGTTACCATTTCTGCAGTGTCTCTCCAAAGAGACTTGGCCCCTTGGGTTAAGAGTCTTCCTTGGTATAATTTTTATTCTTTAGACTTCCAACATCCCTACTAACCTTTTATCTGGTAAATGGTCTAGGTCCAGAGATGAAATTGAGAAAAGGAGAGCCTACATACAGGAAGATAGACCTTTGTAAGAGGAAAGCTTTATCTCCCAGGGCAGAACCACGTTATCTAGCTTCGATCTTCAGTCCATGTTTGGGACCTAGGTGAATATAGCAGCACTAGTAATTAGTGTGTACTAGACAAGGAGGATCATTTGACACTAAGCTTTTACATTAAGATTGCAGGAAGCATGCCTGGACTCTCAGCATGAATGTGATCAGATCCATACGAGGACAGGGATATCAAATTCCTCAGCTCCCCGCAAAAATGTTGTGATTAATCACGCTGAGTTGCAATTAGACCAAATAAAAGCAGCATGTTAAAGAAACTAAGAAGGAGGTGATGTGAATGTTATTAACGAGCAGGAGTTTTTAGCTTTGTAGTGTTTTTCAGCAGAGCTTGCTTGAAATGTGTCAAACAAATAGAACCGAGATAAATGTAAAATCAGCTGGCTGCACATTACCCACGAGGATTTGAAATGAGTGTTGGGGAGAGGAAGAAAGATCATAATTACCCAGAGGAATAAGGCTAAATCTATGGAGTGAAATAGTTATTAATGTTAATTGTGGCCATCATTGCACAGATGTGGAAGGTGATGCCATGTGAGGTTTTGCATGCGTACCGTACCGGAGGATGATTGATGGAATGGGGATGGGCACTTACATCCTCCTTAAAGGAGATGGGTCTGCCAGACCCCTTCCAAATGTGCATCCCTGGTAGCAGGGAGGTGTACAGGGATGCAGGTAATGAGGAAAGGGGGAACCCTCAGCCATTAGTACAGCACCATATTTGCAAAAAACATGCCAAACTTATTTTTTCCTGTATTCATCTGCTCTTCCGAAGCTTTTCCATCAGCAGAATGATACATCACTGATTATGATCTACTGTAGCTTAATTAAGCCATTGTACAACACCTTTTTTGAGACTTACTTAAACTTTGACAGCAACGCTTAATCTGACTTTCTCTGCCTCTTCTTCCATTGGTTATAATCCTTGTATTGCGTGGGTTTTATGTTGGTTCTTTCCAGCATGTTTTATGGCTATACGGCTTTTCTTATCTGTTTTTGTGCTGTGTGCTCACAGAGATTTATGGGCTGAAGTATTAGATGCAGAGCAGGAAAGGGGGAAACAGAGCTAAAGCCATTCAAATCCTGGAATCCAAGCATTGAAGGAATTAAGTCTCTTAAAAAAACAAAAATGAGAGGAAAACCTGAACTAGAACATGTATGTGAGATCCCTGGGCTCTGGCTTCTGAAAAAGAGCAGGTTGGTACTGCCATACGTGTCCTGTGGTTCAGGCTGAAGAAATTAAAAGACTGACAGTAGGGGACTATGCAAGAGCTGCTCACTGCCTGCTGGCAGTTACCGGCTTTACATGCGCTTGCAGGCTTGGGGTTTGAAGGGTGCAATTAAGAATTTAAAATGTGAACTCCTGCACAGCGCAGGCTGCAGGACCCGATGCACCTGATGATACCCACACCACGGTGGTTGGTTGAAGAGCCTGTCGTGGCCCTCGCTACTGTGCAGCAGTGATCTGTCAGCAAGCCCTACCTTGCCTCTTGGCCTTAGGGTGGGGGAAGCAAAGAGGCTGCAAAGACTCGTCGTTCCATGAGCACCATGCACCACGGCTGGCCATCTCCCCTCTGTGGTGTCCAGTGTCTCCATGCCGTAGAGCCAAGGTGGGCTACTGGTCCCCGGAGTCATCCTCCCTTGTTAAGGCATCTCCAGCTGCTGGGACAGTCAGGTGTTGCAGATGGATAAGTTGGATTTTGGAGGAGGTGTTACTGCTGTGCGTGAGTTGGTGTGAAAAACTGAAGGGGCTGTTTCTGCGGGGCCAGTCTCATCCCCTCGCGTTGGGTTTCACCAGGCTGAAGTCCCGTCCTAGACAAAAGGTTTAGGCTTAACCTGTCTCATGCGCTGGTATGGCGTACTGCTGGCTGACACAAGTAATCGCCTCTGACTGGGCACTTGCAGAGGAGCAAACCCACTCTGGTCTTTGAGGACGAGCTGTGCCGCTGTCCTGCCCCGACTGCCTCGGCCGTTGTTCAGCGCTGGCCCTCAGGAAACTCCTTGCCTGCTTTTACATCCCCTTTGCTTCAGCCACGCGAGTGGCTTCCTCCTGCTTCCTCGGCCTCAAGGTCAGGTCGGCTTTTCTTGGTCTAATGGGGTTTTTGTCATATTTATTAGGTGTTTGTGTATATCTTACCACTCAGCCTTTGAAGCTGTTCTGTCCTGTACCTGAGTCTAGTTCATTCGTCTGCATGGTTATTGGTTGATTTGAGTATTATGCGAGTCTGAATGGTGTAGTTATTAATTTAGGCTTTGGGCTTTTTTTATAGGGCTTTAAAAATAAACTCGGATATTGCAGAGCATTGAGGTAAGCAAGAGCTGAATATGCCAGCTCATGATGCCTTCCCAGCCAGGCTGAGTTGGTGAAAGCATTTTAACTACAAAGAACAAGTCACCTGCCCTGGTCTCTTGCCTCCAAGCTATAAACCCTGGGTTTCAGTTTCTAGCTGAAGCAGACCAACACTTCCCATCCTCTTTATCCCAGTTATTCAAAACTCTTGCAAGTCCTCGCTACTCGGCATTTTGTTGCAGTGACGGTATCCTGCTGATCCGAGCCTCTGCTGCTCTTCGTGTCCCCTGACACAGTCCATGATGTGCTCTGGTTTTTATCTCCGTGATGGGACTGACGTTTACCCAACCTGTCAAGTGTCCTGATGCCTGCTTACCAATGTCTCCTCCTTATGCTTGGGTGCAGCCACTTACCTGCTTAAATACCTCCAAAATGCTCATTTTAGGTAAAACAATGTTAATCTAGAGCAGATGCCTCAGTGCATCTCAGAGAAAATTGCTCGTGACTGTAGACCTGTCATCGCTCCGCTCGCAGGCGCGTTTTCGCTTGCTCATGTGGTGACCACCTGTAGCTGGTGGTAACACGCCGAGGACTTCCACCTCCAAAGTCCAACCTCTGTCTTTGTTCTCCACCTTGTGAGATTTCTTCCTGTGCTGTGGACGCCATACAGACCCATCTCCCCGCATTTCTTTGTCTGAATGCCAGTGTAAACCTGACTCCTTTCTGTCTAAGAAACGTGTTATGACAAGGTTTTGTCAGCCATGTCTGCAGTAACGTTTGCTGGCTCCCTTACTGACTTTCATCTAAAAAGACTTGATCTACAGCATGTTGGCTGGCCTGTCTCTCAACCCTCCCCAGCCTGAAGAAGCATGTAATTTCTTGTGTGGTCCTTAGCTTTAACCCTCTTCCTTGAAGTTCAGCTTCTGAAACGGTCCTTCCTTGCCAGTGCAGCTCTGAGGATTGCTGGTATATGTGAGATTTCACCCAGTGTCAAGGAACAGCCTTCAAGGAAGGTGGGAAGCAACACGGTACCCAATGTAATAGCATGGGTATTGCTTTTCAAAAGATGCAGGTAGGAGTTTAGGCCCTCCGGGGCCAGAAACAAATGAGAGATGTTGAGAGCTGCTTTTTACAAAAAGAGTTGGCTTTTATTTATTCTTGTAGTTGCTGTAAGTCAAGGGAAAGGCTTTGCTTTGAGTTTCTAATCAATATATTGGTTTTCTGTGCTGCCCTGTGCAGACCCGTAAGGAGAGAGGTAAGCTCTCTCCCTGCTACGCTGCTCAGCTCTCTGTACTGATGGCTCTGCTGCCTCAGCAGTGATTAGATTCTTTCATGAAGAAATCAAAGAAAGTAGGCTTTATATGGAGACACCTCTTCCCACTGTCACGTCAACATACATCAAATTTAGGGGGAAAATTGGACGTAAAAAAGACGTCTGAGGACTGTAAGGGACCGTTCTGGTGGATCCTCCACATCAGGGTCAGGGTTTTGTCTTGTATGAACGCCTGCGATGCGTTTGAGTGTGGTGTGTCTCTCCTGGAAATCACCTGCAGATAAAACTCTTGGCCACCTGTGGCTTTTGTCCTGAAGGGGCTCTGTCCATCTGCAACAAGCTGCATCCAACGCCAAGAAGAGAGAGAGCAGGTTTGCAGCTGAGCCCCGTCTGGAGGCGGCGCGGGCACTGCCTGGCGAGGAGGGGGGACGGAGCAGTCTGGCTGCATTGAACAGAAAACGCAAGATGGAGAGACCACCAGCGGCACCTTCACACGTTCAAATCTGGTTATCTGCCTTATGGCTGAGCTTGGGATTTAGCTGGGTGCAGCTGGTTTAATTCACCTCTGCTAAACCAGCCTGTACTCTCAGTTATGCTTTTGCCAGCTTGGTGCTTTATGTGGATGATGTGGTTTGCGATTCAGGGTATTTATTTCGTATGCTAAGCATAAATACCAGAGTGTCCCAACATCTCGGGCAAAGGCTAATATCAAGAGATGTGGGTAGATGCTGTTTTATTAGATGTGTCTGTCTTTCTGCTAGCTGGCCTGGGAGTTAGAGTGGGAAGTCTAAGAAAAGCCGAGCTTTTGCCGTGGAAGCAGAAGCGTGAGGCTGTCCCAGCCCCATGTCCAGCAGGACCTGGGGGAACTTTAAAGGAGCCCATGAAAGGCAGCTAAATGAAGCTGTTGGGAATCCAGCATCCCATGGCCTGTGCCTCTACTGGGAAAATTGTAAGTGCCCACAAAATCAAGAGAAGGTCAAACCCCACCTGTAAGCTGCATAACTTTGTTCTTCTAAATTCACAAGTGATAAATTTGGTTCCCTCGGCCAAGCCAGTGTAGATTTGAGATGTGGTCAGAGTCACCTTTACCCAAAGAAACACTGGTACTCTCGTTTTGGGCAGAACCTTGTGTCATGCCCTCTGATGCAGTACCCCATCCACGCCTGCGATCCCTTAGTCACAGGTACCATCTGCACAATGAACGCAACTCCTCTGCTAGGAAGTGTCAAATGAGATTTCAATGCATTGAAGAAAAAGTGCAACTGGAAATGAAGTTAGAAGGACTTTCTACCCAGGAAGGAGGCTCTGCCGGAGCTCTCTGCGGCTGGGTTACCTCCCCAGCTCTGAGCTGCTGCACTTCGTTAGCACTGCTCTCCAACCCTCTCCTCTGCACTAATTTGCAGCCCTGTTGGCTACATCTTTGCACAAACGATCTCGTGGTCAGAGATCCCACAGCAGCCTTGATTTTCCTCTGACCCATCATATGGGAGGAATTTAAGATAGTTCAAGTGGAGTTTGTTTATTTATTCTGCACCTTGGCCATCAGAGACTGCTAGTGCTGTGGTGTGAATTGCAGTAAAATAAATAAATGTACTAATTACTGCTGCTTTACATTGGAAATGATTCTTACTTATGAAAACATCTCAATAGGTGTAGAAAGGAGATGCATAAGGGCCAGACCAGGCAAATCAACTGTCTGTCTTAATGAACCATTAACACAGGCCTGTTTAAAAAAAAAACCAACACACTGACCCAGACGAAGTTCTCGTGTTGGCTTCAGTGTGCTTTGGGTAAAGCTCATGATGTTCATCTTATTACAAGCACAGGAGTGTTGGTGAAATAGTGTGTATAGAAAAGGAGGAAAAGCAAAGCGAGGCAGAGGTAAATCAAGTTTATGCTGTGAAGGAATTCACACCCGCTAGAATTGTATGCACGGCTGTAACCACGTTCTGCTGCAGCGTGTGAGCCAAAAAATTGACACAAAAAGAAATGATGAGGGGGAAATGCTAATCACCATCTTTCCTTTCATATAAATGTGTTAATGGTTTAGTAAGTGTTTCCAAAAATGTGTGTGTGGGATTAAAATAGAAACCACGGCCAAGTTTAAAATGAGCTCTTGGATGGGGAACAGACAGTAGTGTATATCCTGGTGATACCATTCTCTCCCATGCACTGGGAAACGTGCAGATGCACGGCCAGGACAGCAAGATGGAGATGGCAAAGTGTTTGTGTCGGGAGCTTTCTGTTAGCTGTTTGGGGAGCTCGGTCATCCCGGTATGTGGGAACGGTGTTCCACATAAGCAAAAAGTACCACGTACCAAAGCATGCAAGGGTTGCCATGGAAATCAGGAGTTGTTACCGAGAGAGCAGGAAAAACATGAATGATCTAAAAAACCATGGATTGTTATAGCTTCCTACCCTCTGCTATGCAAAAAACCCACCCCAGCTTGTTTAATTCCTTGCTGGCAAGATGTTTGTGCTGCAGCTGCACGGAAAAGCAGGTATGCAGTTGTACGTGCATTTATGGGGTGCATGTAACCCCCTCTCTTCGTTGCACATACTGGCTTTGGCCCGCTGGCTGGTTCAGAGGAGCCGTGAACTGTAACTGGGACGTGGAAATTAGCTGGGAAGCCCCTGATACAAGTCAGAGCAGGGTGTGACAAACCCTAGGCAGTAAAATTCCCAAATTATTCATGAGTAGCCCATCTCGAAGGCTTTTTTCAGATCTATTTTGAGGGAACAGAGTGAACCAGGAGGCAGGGGCAGAAAGCTGGGGATGGTCTCTATAAGCCACCAGTGGCTGGTGGAGAATGTCCCCGATGCAAAGCCTGGGGGCTGGGAGGGGGGCTGCAGCGTGCCACAGCATCTGGGGGAGCCGCTCCTCGGCCCACCACCCGCAGCATTTGGGGCCCCACACCCATGGCAAGCGGGAAAGACTGAGGAATTGGCTCCAGAACAGATCAGATGGAAGCTGTGCTTAAATGGGTGTAATGATGTATGGAAGTAAAATGTTATTTTGGAACCGTAAGTTTAAATATATATAACAGTAACGAAGGCAGGAGGTCTGCATTGGAAATGCCAGCACGCTTGCTGCTTCCAAGGTTTTATTTTAAAGTCAGGATACTGGAAATGCTGTTCAGCATGTTTCCGATGAGCTGAAATGCCTCCTGGAAGTGCTAAGGCCATGTTTACTAAGAAACTGCATGGTAGGTCTTGCTGGAGGCTGTTTGGGAGCTACTGACAGCTACAGGGGTTTTGTCTTCAGTATAGCTCGGTGGCCTAACTCTGTGCAATGCCACCCAAAGGACAAAGCCCCTGGCTTGCACCAAGCTTGTGATTCAGCAGAGACATACTGCGCTATAGGGAAGGAAAAGCAAATTTACATCTAATGTTGCTTCTTAAGTCTGTGCTCCTGTTGTGCATTTTATTTTGTTCTTTTTTTTAAAAACAACCAGCCCCGCAGCCGCCAAGGCATTATTCCTCCTGGTGGAAGAAAAAGGCTAGTGTGCGATCAGAGGATTTGATGTAACCTCGCAAAACGAGGGCAGCAGGGAAAGCCGGAGCGGAGATGCCCGAGGAGCCTGGCAGCAGGCTCTGCCCAGCAGCGGGGGTCCTGGGCAGGGGCAGAGGGTGTCAATGCTGCAAGCTTGGTCCTTGCAGCTAGCTTTGCATCCCCGAGGGACGAGCAGGCTGCTCGCTCCTGGGCGATAACGAGAGCAAAAGTTCTGGGAGAACCAACCAGACCTGCAGTTTTCCCGCTGCTGGTTGCAAGGGGCCAGCCCCATCTCTGGCTGTGCCCCTGGGACGGGAGCGTGTCCTGGTTTTGGTCTGTCCCAGGGGCTGTTTTGCCATCCCTTTTGGTGGATAAATCAACCCTGGTTCCGTGGGGCAGCGTGCTGGCCCCGCTCAGCACCTCGCCGCTAGTGCTGCGGCAAGAGCGCGGTGACGGCGGGTGACCTCGTGCATTGGCACAGAGGTTTTGCTGGGTAGGACGCAGCTACGGGGATGGATCCAGTACTCCCACTGTGCTGCTGGGACAATTTTGGTATCAGTGTGATTAACTTTCTACTCTTGGCTTCCACCTGTGAGCTTATAAACCAGAGCCGTCCATTTGCTACACATCTCAAAGCATCATCTTACAAGGAGAGAAAGAATTTTCATTTATAATCCATGAGACCTATTCAGCAATGGGCTGTTCTCCCCCTCCCGCTGCCAATAGACCTCTAAGCGAACAAACAAATGTCTGGAAATACAGGCAATTTAGCTCTGAAGAGATATCATCAGTGAGGTTCAGAGGTTAATGGGCATGGAGGATTTATAACAAACCAGGCCTATAAAAAAAGAAGGAAAAAGAAAAAAGAAGAAAAAAAAAGGAAAAAAAAGGAGAGGGTAGTAATCTAGTTGACATCTATTGTTCTTTGTATAACAGCTCATCTGTATTCTATCTGGTTGAGGGTATTACAAAGAGAATTTAAAAACACATGTGTGTGAGCACACACACACACACATCTATCTATATACATACATATATGTGCACATATAAACTGAAATATAATGAGGGAAAAAGCCCCTGTAAGTTTGAACCAACAACAGCAATCCATATATCTTTATTTGCTGCCAACATCCAAGCGCTGAACTCTCAAGGAGCCTGGATCTCTGCCATCATCTGTCCGTGTCTGATCTCTTTGGTAAATACGACGGCTGCCAAGAATGAGGCAAACGAAAAGCGCTCGCAGATTAGAAAGAAACACATGGCAGCCACTGACCTGCTGAAATCATAAAATACATCATGAAGTAAGAAAAGAGGGGAAACAAATCATCCTCTCAGGGACTGCCCATCTGCTCGCATAAAGCCGCAATCATTATTGCAAATAAATACATTCAGACTGGAGAAGTCTGGGAATAATTTGGGGGGGGTGGGTACCTTTTTTTTCTTTGGTCTTTGGAACCCTCTGGAAATTTTCCTACATAAACAAAGTGAGATCATCGACCAGAAATAGATATCTATCAATTGTCCCCTTTTTAATTATGTAAGGAGCAAGTCTTTATTTTATAGGTACAATTAAGAAAAGAAATTACTTCTAAGACAGGATGGGGCCGTAGTGCTGGAAATGAACCCCTGTGAAAATTGCAGGTCCATGTTTTTCCAATGAAGGACGGATGTAGCAGTATTTACTTCATCTGAAAAACTCTGCAGTGTGAATAGTGGCTGTTTTTTTGCTATGAAATGAAAGGATAAAGGGGGAATGGCTTATATTAGATAACTTTATACGCATCTCGCTTTGCCTTTTTTTTTCTCTTGATGTTCCATAGGGATTTATCCAGGTATTGGATTCAATGCAAAGACTCAACTTGGGTTGTTTTGGGTTTTTTTTGTTTATTTCAGACTTGCCAGATTAAATTTGACTCTTTGGAGCCTGCTAAGGGGCCTGGTGTAGTACATGGATCTTCCTAAAACCCAGGATTCAGAAGTGAATAAGGGCTGGTTCAAATGTGAGGGAGGAGAAGGCTGAAAACAGGAGCTACTTTAAGAAGTTTGTCATCTCCTTTTCTTCATTGTTTTCTTTCCCCTTGCTATTTTCCACCAAACCATGCTGAAAACCTTTACTTTGAGGGTTATCCTGTATTTGATGGTACTCCATTTCTCCCTGAAACAAAGGGGTAGCTGTAAGGTATTTTGTAACTTGGGCATATTTTCCTTAATATGCAGAAGGGAAAGCTTTGTGCAGTGTGCCCAGGATGGAGCTGCAGGTTGGACTGAGCCTGCCGATGGGTCTGTGAGCTGTTCCCATCACAGGGGTCAAACCGTGTGTTCTGTGCAAGGGGGGAAAACATTCAAGGGTGGGATTTCCTATAAAGTCCCATTAGGGGAATGTGTTCTGTGCATCCCTGTCTCCCGTGGGAGTTACGACCTCTGCACCCGCAGTGCCTGGGGAAATAAAAAAAAATTGGGTTTCACAGTTATTTAGCCATGCATGTTGTTTCCCAAATGTGTTGGTCAGGCAAAGCAAGGTTTGAAAAACAGCAGAATGGGGAGAAAAAGGTGATAATATGGGTTTATTCTTTCCCGTTTGGGTAAGCAGCTGAGCTTGCTCTCTGCGGTGCCGGTATGTCTGAGCAACCCTGGACCCAGCTGCGTGTCTGTACACACACACGTGCACAAAACCGAGAGGTGTTCAATGGTGGGGTGGTGGCAGAAGCACTTGCGTTCTGGTTGCTCTGTCCCGGGTGGTTTGGTTAACTGGTTGGTGCTTGCACGTAGGTTGTGCATCGTGTCCGTATTTGTGCCGTCAGAGGAGATCTATTAAAGTCTGGGCCAGCTGCAGCCCTGCACAGTGTGCAGCTACCTTTGAGCTGCAAATCAAACTGCTCATATCACACCTGGCAGCGTGCTGGTTTCAGTAGGGGATCATTTGCTCAGAGCTGTTTAAACTGGGAAAAAACCCCAAACCGACCTGAACAGGCGTTTTCAATGATGCGCTACAAATCCTCACATTCACCAAACCGGCATGCTTTTAACCTCTGCTTGATATGGCCTTTTGCCGACATAACCAAAACTCCCGAGCGTATTTTACCATTCGGTGATGCTAAAAACTTGGGGTTTAAGAGGTTACATTTTCCTGGCTGTTCAGCAGATCTCTCAAAAGCCCATGTGAAACCTGTGCTGCCTGGCTCTGGGGCAGGACGAGGCAGGGGACCGGCCGTCTGCCCCCGAGCATCCTACAGCTCTACCCCAACCCCCCCACTTCCCCCTGGAGTGGGGATGGGAAGCAACAGGAATGAGTTTTAAGCCTTGAGGACCAAAAAAACCCCACAAATTCATAACCTTCCCAGTCCCATTTCGGGGCTTCAGGAGTTAAAAGAACAGCCGTTATACCAAGAGAGGCTTTGCTACAAGATGACTTAGCAGAGTCAGGAAGAAAATGAGGAAAAATTCCCCAGCTCCGAGCACAGGCTGGCTCCGTGACCCCTATTTTCTGGGAAAGCCAGCAGGGTAGTTGAATCTTGTCACAACGCGCTAATGTATAGGTTCCTCCCCAATATCTGAAATTGAAGATTTCACGCCTGGTGCCAAGCAACTCTAAAAGAGGGTTTTCCCATCCCTGTCGGCTGCCGTTCTTGTTACGCTGTCGTGCCTTTAAAACTGCATGAAGGATCCCGGCTTTCTGCCTTCTCTGAATTTATTTTTAATATGACTCGTCTTTCCACTCTTCTGCTTTATCCCCAGATTCCTCAGGGAGTCTTTTCTGTGGGTAAATCACAACGCAGGCCACGGTGTCCCACGCTGGAGGAGGTAACCCGCTGCAGTGGGGTACCTGGCTACTCTTACTGCTTGATTATAAAACCAGAAGGTGTTTTAGCATAATCTCCTGAGTGTTTATTAGCACATATTATTTGCCTCGGATTTATGATTATCTTTACACACTTTGCAGTTATTTTCTCATCTTGTAATTCTCTTACCTCCTCCTAATGTTTAAGCTAACATGATGAATTAGACCTTTGCTTAACCCTTTGCCTGCTGCTGGCAAGGAAAGCTGGTGCTCTCCTCCTCCTCTCCTGTCCTGCGGGACTGGAATTTCTGGCTTGTGTTTTTAGTAGATGGCTCTTTACCAGTATTTATTAGTTTGTGGTATGGCAGAAATTTAGTTTTTCTCCTTTACTTACTTCCTGCCAAAGATTTTATCCTTAGTGACAATAGGAATCTAGATATATAACATGAGCTGCAATATGTCATCTTCAGAAAATAATGATCCAGCCTATTTATCATATTTTTAGTTTCCTCTTTATGGATCCCAGGGGGTGCTCTGTTTTGTTTTCTTTTGCTTTTTTGTCTTCGTTCCAAGAACAGTGATGAAATGACATAACTTATCTTTCTTATTCCCTCAAGATCCTGCATTTGCATGCTTGCTGTGTTACAAAAGTTAAAGCTCCTCGTTCCCTCAGGGAATGTTGTCTCCCAGTTGCTCAAGCCTTCATGGGGCTGCATGCCAAACTGTGCTGCATAACACGCTTCAGCCCTTGTAAAGCCAAGGATGGGGGGTTAGAAGGTCGGGGCTCTGCTCCAGCCCCCCTTAGCCTTGCTCCTGAGGATGTTTTCCCTGGGGAGCTTATACCTCCTGGTGCCGGCTCCCACCTCGCCCCCCCTCTCTGGTCCAAAATCTGGCTGAGCCAGGGACCTCAACTGGGTTAAAAGTAATCCTGCGCCATGGTAAGGAGCAAGGGTTTAATTCTAGGAAGTCCCGCAGCTGGTTTCCCTCTCCTGCCTCCTAAAAACCTGGTCCCGGCGCAAAAGCAGAAGTGGTGGAGGAGCTGCAGGTAGAGCTGCAGGAGGGTTTGCTTGGGGGACACAACCTGCTCCCCGCTCTCTCACCCGGATTTCACGCCTTACCACCCCATCCATTAACATCACAGCGATTGTTTGCAGGTTGCTCTGTTAATCACATCACTGAAACAAGCTGAATTTTTAAAAAAAAAAGGGTGGGGGGGAAATTCTTTCTTTATTTGGTGCATAGGAACATCCTAAATGGGCTTTGCCCCAGGAGAAGATGCAGCACACCTAGAGAGGGCTTCACCGAGGGGACCCGGCACTGCAGCCGCCCGGTTACCTGCGCACGCGGGGGGGCCCTGTGTGCTGGGGGGCTGGCGTTGCAGCCCTTCTTTTCCTTCTTAAGCCACGAAATTATTTAAGGCAGCTAGCCTGAATTTTCAGGTGATGCTAGGTAGTTATTCAACCATGGTCATAAATGGAGATAAAGCGCCTGGGGACAAGCTTCTTGCTGAAAATGAAACAAATCCTATCAATGTGGGGGTCCCAGGCTTGCTAAGGAGGTGCCCCCCAGCCCAGAGCCCTGCAGGCGGTGTGCTGAGGTGAGGGGAAATCGCCCAGTTCTGGCCTGAGGCAGGAATGGGATGCTGCAGCCGAATTTCATTCCGAGCAAGGTGTGAGTCGGTGCGGGCTGAGCTGCGCTGAGGCTGCTGCAAGGATTGCTTGAAAACCCAACCAGATCCTGTGTCTGTTCTCTCCCCCACCTCTCGCAGCCCGTTTGGATGGTTTAAGGGAAAGCTGATCCCATGCCAGATCACATGCTGATGAACCATGTTGGGCTGTTATGAAAATCATTGCATTATAAAGCATAACATTGGCAAAGGTTTTCTTCTTTAATAGTGCATCCTAGGGAAATGATATGTCTCACTTTAGCTGAAAGCGAACGCTTGTTTCGAGCCCCCAGCTATTTAAGCACGTTTCCTTTCCCATATGGATGTAATGGGAGATGGAAGCAGGCCAGAAACATGGATCTGCGTTGTCCTCCCGTCCTGATGTGGGGTGTGAGTCGGACCCTCACTTCGTTCTGTGTTAAAGGAGGTGACCTTGCTTTGCTTGAGAGTTTAAGGCTGCTAGATTGATGCATGTCTGTACACAGAAGCACTGTGCTTTCTGTGGAAACAGAATGATTTCTTCTTAAAAAAAAAAAATAAAAAAAAAAATCTGTACCAGCTGATAGACCCCAAGATGGGTCCATGGACCACTTTAGTCTTCCAGCCATGGAGGAAAAGGCATAGCGTGCTCTTCAGAAACATCTGAAGGCATAGTAAAAAAAGCACTACACCAAAGTCAGTTCAGGGAGCTTTTTACTGATGTGGAAGTGAAGCGATGGCTGTCTCTGCTGACTAACAGGGACAAATTCAAGGCACTGTGGGGTGGGGATGGTGGGGATGGTGAGGAGCAGAGCAGAAGACTAAGAGGGCTTGGATTAACTGAGACAAAAGCCCTGAGCTCCCCTGTGCCAAAGCCAGGAGAGAATGTTCTTCTGTGCACCCTAATGTGCCTTAATAACCTCATTAAGCGTGGAGGCACTCGATAGACAAAGCGCCCTTCATTCTTTAGGAGAATTTCAAGATTTGAGGGCAAATCGAGGATTAGCAGGCCTTTCAAAGGCTTAGGGAAGTGTTTTGTGTCGCTGGGATTAAATTACATTTTTATGAGGCTATAGAAGTGGGCTCCGCTTCTGCCTCCTGGTGTATGACAGCCCTGGCTGGCGTGGGGCCGAGTCCTGCCGGCAGCATCGGTCCTCGGTCGGACACCGAGCTCAGGAGATCCCGCTCCCATGTTAGCTGGTGGTGAGCTACAGAAACCCTTTGGAGCTGGGGTGGAAAGCGTTGAACCATCCTCTGACTCCAGCCCAGCCCAAATGCAGCCTTTAGCTGCTGCATCCTGCCCTTGGTGCAGTGCCCAGCCTGGGGCGTTATCCAGAACGAAGGACTTTTGCACCAAAGAGCACCAGGAATTCAGGAAACGTGACCTGTGTGCTTGCACTCCAGCAAATCCTTAGGAATCTCTTAAGAAAAAGGCCACTGATCTGTGCCAAATAATTATAGGAACCAAGCATTCTGCAACCTCACTAACCCTTTTTTTATTTCCTCTGAACTTACTTTGCTCAGTTTGGCAGAGGATGTCCCGTTTTGCTCTGGTAAGCGCAGCAGAGAGACCAGCGCACTCTAGGAACAACTCTTAGGAGAAGTTCATCACTCTAAAAAGCAAATTAGGCTCATGCTGGCCAGTACTGTGTCTGTAGAGGATGCTGCTGGCACGATGCGGTCCTGATGGGAAAACACTGTAATAAAAGCAATAACAATGATGCAAGAAGACAGATTAGCTCCCTTGGGTGTGTACAAAATACCCTGTCTGGGGACAGGGCATAGCTGTCATCGTGGCAATTGTTCTCTTTATTTTAAGCTGTATGGTTTAATGTTGTATTTATAATTCTGTTTTGCTATAGTTAAAAGCAGGTTAGAGGTGCACCCAGGGATGGGTTGGTAGAGCTCTTCCTGCCCTGAGGGAGGGTGATAGATTAGCTGACCTAACAGTGTGTGTGTGTGTGTGTGTATTTATATATATATATATGTGCGTGTATTTATATATATGTATATTTAAAAAAGCAGATAGACACACACACACATTTATATATAAAGTGCTCCATTTGCTGCTCTCCGACCACTTTCCATGCGCTTTGACCAAGTGCCATGCTATTTCTAGCAAAGTGGAGCATGAGACCAATAGAACAAACTGCAATTTCCTTTCGCAAACGTTTACAGAAGCAGGAACCAGGCTGAGCTTCTCGATGCAAGAGAACAGAAGCCCCATGTAAGGAGGGGAGGGGAAGGGACCTGCCTTACAGCTGTACGGAGCCCCCACGGTGGGGAGGAGACCACGGGGCAGAGGTTGGCGCTGGCCCTTTGGGCTGTGTGGGCTTTGCAGTGGTATAAAAGACAGTTTTTGAAAAATCACAGCTCATTCACGTTAGGGCTTTGGTCAGGTGTTAAAATCCTTAACATAGACCATCTTGTGAATCTGCGTACCCGCTCTGGGTTTGCCTGCGTGGACCACCTGTCTCTTTAGATCTAACTTTATTCTTTGCTTACGTTTTCCTAAATGCCTTGGGCAAACAAATGTAATTCTCTTAATGAAAAATGCATATATTTTTGTTAAATGGATCTTGCTGTCACTGCGTTGCTGCTTTTCCCTCAGTCAGGGCTTGCTAACAGGCTGGGCTCCACACATGTGCCGAATCTATCATCTGTCACGAGTGTGCACCGAGGCATGTAAGGATCCGAGCACTAACTCTATTTCCTAGCAACCGGAGGAAACCATCACACACACCACTATTTTTCCTCTGTCAGCAGGATTGCTCCAATTTATGTAACCTAAAAAATGTGTGTTATCACCACAATAAACCATATATTCTGAGGCGTTATTTACAGCCAGATAATCACAGAGATGCAGCCCTGCAGCCCTCGTGCCTGTTACATCCTTGCTTGGGACCTCAGTTGGTTGGAAACCCCATAGAAATGTCGTTAAGTGCTTCTTTACAGTGGCACTAACTGCTTAATTATTGAGGAAGATAGCAAATGGTGTGTTGCATGCCAGAGTATTAAAAAATAGCTAAAAGCAAGTGCTGCTGAAGCTATAGGTTTTCATTTACAGGCTGTGAAGAAGCAATTGTACCTCTGAATAGCCAGGTGGGATATGTGGAAAGGGGCTGCTGGTAACGATTAGCTCTCAAAAATGAGAGAGGTGGAAGTATGGAGGGGTAAATTCACCTTAGGGAATGTCTGACAGAAACAAGGTTTGTTGGTGTCCAGCCCTAGTGCCAGGTACCCGTGCTGCGATGAGGCTGAAGGACAGGGGCATCGTTCCACTCGAGGCCTCTGCAAGAAATCGGTGTGTTTGTCTCCTGCAGAAAATGGTCGCTTGGGGAATCTGTCCCTCATGGTGTCCTTGGTCCCAGTGTCCCGTCCTGCTGGGTGGCCCCTCTGCATTGCTGGAGTCAGCGGAGGTCTGGGTAGGAGCAGGGTACCACCTGCCAGTTGCAGGATGCTGATCCAATTAACTTTTCTGGAAGAAAAAGGGCTTCTGGCTCTCTGGCGCATTTGCAAATCACAAGAAGCAAATGATTCAATCAACAGATGAATATCAAGCAACCTTAGTGAGCGGCTTCTGCATCATGAGCCCGTTTAACAGCAGATTGAGCTGCAGATTAGTGAGACATTAGAGCACAGTGTGATGCATCACAGCGTAAATGGGAAGGCTGAAATCAGCACAAGTTTCCTGGAGAGCTGCTTTATTTTCCTGTAATGCCAAGCCCATTATAGTCCAAAGGTTCTTAAATAACTCTTCTTGCAATAGATAATAATACCGACTATGGAAGAAAATTAAGGAACACAAAAGGAGGTAAAGCTGTGATGAAGGAAACACTGTTTGCAGAGAGTTCAATGGAGTGGGGAAGCTGTGCAGCAGGACAGTGCTCAGAAATTCATATGGGCTCATTATGTGAACCTTGCAATGGTCTAATCCGGAGCTGGGGTGTCCCATGGGACCTCTGCTCAGGTTTAACACCCTCGCGATGCTTTACCCTTCCTCCCAGTGTGAGGACATGCACCTGGCACAGCTGAATCCCTCTCTGGCCTCCACAGCAACTGTGATAATGATGATGTAGCGGGAGTGAGTATCACATCAATTTTAGGTCTGAGACTAGCAGACGAGCGGGCAGTGCCAGCCTGACCCTCAGCGATGCGTGTGCCGGCTGCAGCCGGCGCGAGTGCATTTGAATTTTGACAGTGATGCAAAAGCTACTCGAGCTGTGAGTGTGATGGATGTATCACCTTCGGGATGCATAAAGGCATCCATTGCGTCAGTTAAACAAGAGCGTGGTGGGCTGTGGAGTTTTTGTTTGCTCATTTGTTAGCTATTCAACTCGAAATAGTGCAGCCTATTTACACATGTAGCTTATTATTTGAAAGTAGGCAGCATGATGCATAATGCAGCCTCCCAGTTAGAGCAGAGCATCATGATAATGATAAACAAGCCTGGGAATGTAAGGTAATGCTTATTTTTCTTGGCTGAAGCTGCTCCCTATTGAGATAGCGCTTTTGCCAGCTGAAAGAGAAGCAAAGTGCAGAAACAAACAAGAATAGGTGTTGACACACTTCCCTGGCACGCTGCTAGGGTTTGAGGGGACTGCTTACCCCGCTGTCCCTGCTGCTGCTGGTTTCACCTGTAAGCAAGGTGTGCACCAAAGCCTGCACCAAATTCAAACAGCTAGTGCTCTAAGTTGAAGTTCTGGCAGGTCTCTGAAGCCTGAACTTCACTTTCCGTGGTGGTGAGCAGCCCTCGCCCTCCCCTTACGGCTGCCCTAAAGGTGGTCCCTTGCCCAGTGCCGGCGTGAGTGTGTGAGGGGCTGCCTGGCGACCCGGGCGGGGGAAGTGAGCAGCTTAAAAATAACCACCCGAGAACAAAAAAAAAAACCCACCCACGGGGTTATTTTTAGCTTGCAGCAGTTCCCGGTGTGATTCACCATGTGGCCTGTGTACAGCTGAATCAGCCCCATCGAGGACGTGACGCAGGGAGAGGGATGGATGATGGGGACAGTGCGGGGGCTGCCAAAGTCCCCCGTGGCCCCTTCAAGAAGTCCCAGTCCAATGAACCCTTTTAGCTGGAGCTGCAATACACCAGGATCTCAGCAGCAAGGCTGGTGTAAGAAATCCCCACTTTTTTCCTGTTCTTCTTGCCCATTAGCCCTGGGCGCTTGCACTGATGCCAGGGCTAGGAGCGAGGAGGGTTGAGTGGCCACAGCAGCCCCGGGCTGAGCCCCATGCCACGGCACAGGATCCCAGCGTGTCTCCCAGTGGTTCTGCTGGATATCTGGCATACCAAGCCGGCGTGGATTAATCAGTCTCTGCTAACCGAGGTCTCCGAGAGATGGAGAACAAGAGCGGGAGCAATTCGGCAGCACAACCTGGGCAGGGCTGGGTACGACAGCTCGGTGCTGGCACCCCTGCGAGAGCCAGAGCCTGTGTCCATCGCCTGGGTGTTTAACATTAAACCTGTGCCTGTGTGAACGGGGGAATCGCCGCCTGTCCAGCCCAATTGCAGTCATGTCTTGCCATAGTTAGAGCCAAAATGTGGCTGGGGCATAGCTTTGGTGGTCTTGTGCTGTGGTGTAAGGGGTTTGCTCGGCTGCTGGTGGCGGGGGGGGGGAAGTAAATCGCTCTCATCATCGTCAGGAAGCTGGGGCCGCCCTCCCCTTTCACCAGGCTGTGCAAGCTGGGTGTTAAACCAACGTAAAGCTAGCCGGTTTCTGGGGCGAACCGCCCCTTTCTACTTCTATTGCCGCCTCAAAGTCTTCTGCCCTTCCCGTGCTGTCAGTTCTTACCCTTTCCCGGGTGGGAGCCCCATGCCTGTCTTCCTCCAGCTCCGATCACAGCCTTCGGTTCTCCCTGCAATTCCTGGCCAGCCTGACCGCTG
Source organism: Buteo buteo (assembly GCF_964188355.1). Lineage (NCBI taxonomy): Eukaryota > Metazoa > Chordata > Aves > Accipitriformes > Accipitridae > Buteo > Buteo buteo. Next base: position 5,169,819 of record NC_134191.1, read on the forward strand.
CTGCCAGCTCCCCGGAGCACAGAGCTGCTTGCAGTCCCAGCCTTCCCCAGCAGCGCGAGCCCAGTCCTGTTTGCCTGCCCAAGGATTTGCATTAATTTCCCTCCCATGAGTTTTGGTCCCTGCAGGAATCTCCTGCGCTTGCTGCTGGAGCTAGAATTGGTCCAAGCTCCAGCCAGGGACATATCAACCACACAGCTTTAGCAAAGCCCTCTCCATCACGCTGCCAGTGTTAGGATCCCCCATATATTCATGATTAGGATCTGGCCTTGAAACTTCAGATGGTGTTAAATTTTGTGACACTGATTCTCATGGATTCTGAGCATCCTTTATTTCTGAGGATCACCCTTACCCTTTCCAGCACTAACTCCCCAGCAACTGATCCCTGTGTTGTCCTCACACCTTTCACCCCTGCACAAATACCTTCCCCTAGTCAGAAAGCACGATTTAAATTGGTCCAGACGACTGCAGCCGTGTCCAGAACGGGCAGCAGAGAAACCTGGCGAGAATCAACCCTGTGTCCAGGCAGGGCCTGGCGTGGGAGGGAGGAGAGTCGTTATCTGAGCAGATACAAATTGGGCAGCTTCATGGGTCGGGCAGGAACCAGATGGAAACCATCAGCAGGAGAAACCTTGGCTCGGGCGGTTTGGCTGGCTAGAACGGCCCTGTGGCTGGAGGAGAAGGGCAGAGAGCAGCTCTTGGGGTCCTGCCAGCCAAAACTCATTTCCCCGTGGATGGTGTGGATGCCTCTGCTCATAGTATGGGTGACGGCGGTGAGGAGTGGGTGTAAAGAAACTTTGGGCAGGGTGCTCAGACCCTGGTGTCGGAGAGGGTGGCTGTGACAGAAAGTACCTCTTTGTCCTCGTGCAAACCACGTTCTTTGGACTAAAAATACGTTCAGTGTCAGGTCTTCGCTAACCCCTTTCCTTTAAACACACTGCAGGATGTTTTGTGGAGTTTCTGGATCTCCTCTTACTCCTTCAGCCCCCTGCTACTAAATTAAGAGACTGCTTTGGCAAAACATATTCTGTAAGTGCTCTGGGGTGGTTTGGTGTTTTTTGGAGGCTTGCTTTACTTCTCCTTACAAAGCCCAGGTGCCTGACGAAAGCCGAGGGGCTCCTCTGCGCCCGCAGCATTTTCTGCTCCATGCTGTTTCACGCGAAGCGGTTTCAGTGTGTAACAGCATTACCGGAGCTTTGGGGTTGTTGAAACAGTTGCAGCAAATTAAACTTTCTCTGGGGCCGTAAGAGCATGTGTGCGCTTGGAGCGAGCGCGGGATCTGCCACCCTCTCGGGCTGCTTTCCAGCCCCTTGGAGCTCGCGGTCGTTGGACCGATTCCCTGAAGGATTCATTTACCTTTACTTACAGCTCAGCCGCTTGCTTCCCCCCAAGCTTTTGTAGACGAGGCTGGGTTGCTCTTAGTGCACAGGCTGCTGCGGGCAGGGGGGGTCCCTCTCCCACCTGTTTTTGTTTGCACCTCTTTTATTTTGGCTGAATTCCCCTTTCAGCTGGCTGCCATACAAGCGGGGCAGACCCGGCCCTCGGCGAGTGATTTACACACAGTGATTCTGGGGACAATCATATTTTAAACGCAGCTGAGAAAGCTGGCTTTTGCAGAGAGCCAAGAAATAACACGGAGCAGCTCCGGAGCATGCTGCAACCCCACCTGTGGCAGGCTGCACTTGTGCTTCTGGGACAAAGTTTTGCAAACAGCCTGTTTCTTATAGGAGATACGACTTTATGCTTTAATTGCATCCCCTCCCATGAGCACGGTATAATCCGGATTCCCCAAGGACTTTTGCAAGCTCTTCCAAGGAGGAAAGGCTCAGCGAGGCAGAGTTTGCTGCAAGCACCACATATATTTTGAAGTGTTTCCATCTTGCGCTGATACCCATCTGTGTATTTCTGTATAAGCATCTTCAGTTCTAAGCTCTGATGTGCTAAAATATGTCCTAGACAGTTTTGTGATGAGACACGGCCCTCCTAGATATGCATGTTAATGATCGGCTGACTGCCCAAATTGCTGCAGTATGTGTAACCTGGGTGTAGAATAAAGTCACCCCCAAGTACTGTCAGTACGGGACAGCTAAGCTGCTCTTTCCATCTGGGCAGGACACGCTAATGTAAAAAATACTCTTTTTTTGCATTTTTTTCCCCAATATGATCTTTTCAAAGAAAGCCTGCATTCATTATCTTTTATTCAGGACTCTATTTTACTAATTCCAGGTGACCAATGTACATGACAGTCGTTACCTTAGAAAAAGAATCCCTGCAGCCCTAATGTGTCATAGGTAGGTGGCTGGGATTTACTCACCCCCCCTGCCAGCGCTGCTCCAGGCTGCTGCCCCTTCCCTCCCAGCCTTACATGAGAGCAGCAGGCGGGGGGTAGGAAATAAGGATCAGATCAGTACCTTTGATATTTACTTCCTCAGGAAAGGCTTTGTCCAATATCTCAAATGATCCAGCAATGTGAGTAAAAGCATTCAGGTTCAATCCATTTCCAATCAGGTATCATGGACCAGAACCCAGATCTCTGAGGATATTTAGGGGCCTGAGTGCTCTGGACTGGATCTGGGTCCAGGTTTCCAACCCATGGTGCTTAAATTTAATTAGGAAAAACCACTAGTTCTTAAAAGTGAAATTAATTTCTGTGCAATACATGGTCTCTACAATACCTGCATCCCTCACACTGCTCCTACCCAGATTATCAATGCTACACAGGTGCCACGCAGACTTTCTGGATCTGAGCATCTGTCAAAAGCTGTTTGTCATTAGTCGCGTGTTCCTGATGCTGTCTGCCCTCTGCTAAGCCTAAAGGGTTTCAGCGGTGTTTTAACATGACACTTGTTCCTAGCTGTGTAAGGGAGACATGGAGCACGGTGCAGGATGAGGCTGGGTGCTCCGTTTGTGAAGGGTTGGGGCTGATGCTGTGCTACGAGCTTGGGGCAGCCTCAGTGCATCCAGGATTCTCTTACAGGTGCCTCTTGGGAACAATCAGCCTCCACCATCTTCCTAGTTATGGCTATTTTCCCTTGTTCCCCACTAATTTCAGAAATGGGTCGTTTATAAACAACAAGTTCTGTATCCCTGCCTAGCTCAGGAGATGTAATTTAAATAGCTGATATGGTCCTCGTTGCGCTGTAAGCTGGAGAGTTTTTCTTCACACTCTGCCCTAGATGGGAGGGTGCTGGTGGCTGGTACCCGAGATGGAGATGGATGCGAATTTAAGATCAAAAGCAGAGACCATCCCAGGCAGTAGCTGTATGTAGCAACTCCATTTTACCTTGATCTGCTCTGGACCCTCAAAGAACAGGGGCAAACTGCAGCCTGCTCTGGGGTGTAATCTGGGATTTCACTGAACAAATCTGCTCAAGGCTTCGAACAGTGAAACACGTCTTTGTACCTGCGTGTCTGTGCGCGAGACATGAGCTGAAATCCTTGGGCGATTCACGGGCTCATCCTGCGCATCAGTGAGTTCTCCGGCAGAGGCACGATGATTCCCGGCGGTTCTTTCCAAACCCGACTTGTTAGTCTTGCCCCAGCGTCTCTCCGGTTTTGCTGCTGTTGTTGCCGTTATTAACAAGTGGCCTGTGAAACACTGGGAGGCAAGTCAATATTTTGGTGGAGTTGGGTTGAGAAACCCTTCTTTATTTCCATGGTAACTACTCCCACTGTTTCGGGAGGCTCATTTCCCAGACAGCGGATCTGTCGACCTCGCTGTGCCAGGAGGGATGACAGGGCAGGTGGAGATGAGTGTCGGTGCCCTGCGGATATCCTCGCTGTATTTGGAGGTAATGGTCCCGTCTGTCCCTGCCGGCACGTGGTCCGGTGCGACCCCTCCGGAGATGGAGCCGTGCCGGGAGGTGGTGGTGGCTGGCACCGGTCGCCCTCCCTGTGAGCACCTCTGGCTGCTCAGCATCAGACCTGGCAGCTGGGAAATCTCTGCCGCTGAAGGCTTTTGCTAACAGTTTAAGCAGAAATGATGCAGCGCAGGCGGTCGTGCCCCGCAGCGGCAGGGTACGGGGCTGCCGGCACACACGGCTCTCCAACCCCTTCCTACGGCTCTTCCTATGGGTTTGGGGAAAGGCTGTTGCTGGTCGGCCCCATCCTCTTCTGCTGAAGCCTCTTAGCCAGGAGACTCCGGCTGATGGTGGATACGCTCAGGAAGGATACACATAATCGTGTTTTATGCCCTTCCCTCTGAAGGCTCACCAAAGCGTATTAGTTTACATGGGCTTCATAGGCAATTTGCTGGCAAATGAAGTGCGGCCACCTCTTGGGTGGACCTGAACATCTCTGAGCTGGGAGTGAAAAATAATAAAGCTGGCGGGTGAGAGTGCAAGTGAAGCTGGATGTGGAAGGGAGCCGAGACACGGGGCAAGAGCATCTTTCTGCCGAGAGCAGCACCGCTCCTCCGGCTGCTGTGCTGCACGTTGGGCCGCGGTCGAATTTGAGGGGAAAATAATGAACTTGCTTTTTTAACCGCCATGATGTTTCCCTTGATTGCTTAACCTCTCTATTTACCTCCCTGCCTCCAGGGTAATTACCTGGTAATTGGGAGGACCGTACTGCCCATCCAGACCTTCTCTCACCCCAGCCCACAAGCCAGGGGAAACCGGGCATGTGGGGAGGGTACGGAACCTGGCGCTGGGGCACCCATCTTGCTGGGTGGGTCTGTGCTGTTTCTGGCCTCTACGTGGGAAAGCTGAACAAATATGAGGGCTTTAAGTTTGGAGGTCCTTGATAAATGTAGGAAAAAAGAGGATTAGCTTGATGAAATCCAAACAGATAATTTTTCAGCTGAGAAGAACAAAAAAATTAGCCTGGTATCAAATCAAAGGTTTCATTTGACCCAAAACAAGGTTTTTCCTTACTTTCAATCTTAATTTACCTTTCCATTAAAGGCTTTTTAAATTCAGCTTCATCATAAACCACAATTTAATTTAGAAATAAGCAATTTAATTTTTAAAGAGACTCTCAGAAATTTCAGATCTGATTGTCAGAAACCCTGTCAGAAGGGAGGGTTTTCTGCTCTCGGGCCGGCAGACTGCTGCGCTCATCCATTAACTTCCTCTGTAACAGAGTCCGTCGTCTTTTCACTTCTTGCTGCATTCATAGCTCTGCCCGAAATAACAACACTAACAGCAAAAAGGTTTGGTTCTGGATCTGAGGATGATCCTGTGACCAGGGAGCGTGCAAGCTCAAGGCTGTCGTCCCTTCTCCTTGGGGACAATTCCTTGCCTACAACAGACCTGAGCCTGGGTGTAATGCACATACCAACAGCTGCGTGATGCTTTAAATGCATGATGCTTTTAATAATGCGTAGATGGAAATTTTCTGCTTTTAATAACAACAAGAAAGGTGGGAGTCATAAGGCTATGACAGAGACTGGTGATTTGCAAAATTGCACGCAACCTTTTGAAGCAAGTGACCCCATAAAAGTATCCCAGGCCAAAGTCAGTTTGATTTTACTCAAAATTTGCTTGAACATAAATAAATTCACAGAAGACACCTTTGGGCTGCAGTCTGCTTTTAACTGGGCTTGGTGTTTGTTGCTACTCCAGTCCTTTTCTAGAAAGAGCGCCCTAAACTTTAATGGTCAGGTGGTCTGTTTTCATAAAGAAAATAGTGTCAGCGACGGGTGTGAGGAAGAAGCTCATCAAGTGCTTCTGTGCATACACCTGTGCAACATCACCTTTGCAGCAACTTAAAATTTCATGCTCTCTACCTGCCAGGGGAGCAGTACCTTGTCCTGGGATGCTTCGCTCAGGATCTCCAGCTCTTTCCCAGGAAGCTTTAAATAAATAGTTTTTTAAAAGTAAGATTTAAATCAGTAGGGTTGAGATAGGAGTGTTATCTTCCCTTCTCCCCTGCAAGTCTGCTCGTGCCCCAAGGCATCAGCCTGCTGGGAGCTCTGTGCCTGTCTGCAGCGCTCCACCAAGCCACCACCAAAAGACACGGGACGGGCTTTGACGCTGCATTTGATCTGCACGTGAGGCTTTCTGTTTTCATGGGGAAAATCTGTCTATTCTAATTTCCTGTCAGTGGGTAAACCGTGCTTGTCAAACCTCGTTAGGAAAAAGACCATTCCTGGGAGCTGGATTTGCTGTAGCTGCACATCGGTCACCCGAAAGGAAACCTGCAGCCCTTGCTGAGCGTTGGCACTTGTACTTCAATTTCCAGGTCATACCCAACAAATCGCTCCTCATTCATAAAAGGTGAAGAAGATGATCCTACAGGCAGTAAGCCTGGCTGTATGATGGTGTTATTTCGCTACACTCGCATTGCTCTCAGTCAAGGCCAGGTCTGCAGCTAGTTTATAGCTCAGCAGAAGCTGCGGAAGATCAAGGCTTTTCAGAAATGGCAGCGGGGACTCTGCTGCGGCACCCCCGTGCTGTGCGAGTACCTGGGCAGCGATGGGCTGGTTAACCTGGCGGTGGCACGGGAACCTGGTCCTCGAGGTCAGTAGCAATAGGCTCGGTGGAACGTTGCAATTAGAAAACACACAATTCCCTTAAAAAGTTACTATGAATGTTCTCCAGGTGTACTTGGGTGCAGGTTCTCTGCAGCGCAGTCTGCGCCGAGGACCAGCAAAATGCTGCTAAAGCGAGCGCTGCTGCAGCACTCGCTGGCATTGGTCTTGTTCGTAGGCGCTGACCCCTCTCCCTGCAGCAGTCCTGGGCTTTTAGTCACTGTACGCGTGCAATTCTGCGGTCGTGGGTCATACTGCCCAGGTGCAGCTGGGGCTTGGACAAAAATAATGCAATAGTGGAAGGAAAGCTGTAACTAGAGCTTATGAGATACTTTCCCCTGCATCAGGGAAGGAAGAGTAAGTGTTTCCAATTATTTGTGCTTTTACCTGTCTTCCCCCTGTCCCTAAAAGTTCCTGCTGGGAATCCGGAGCAGAGCTGCACTGTCCATGTCAGCTCTAGGGCACTAAGGGATCACTGAGAAAAAAAACCTAAAGATATTTACAAATAAAGTTCCCTGTTAAATAAGTTACTTGTAGCTAATACAGCCAGAGTTAACAACCCACTCCGATGGTATCTTCTCTGAGATGCTTCCATCTGGTTAGGCCAGGATAATGTGCTTTTGTCAGCCTGGTATCATCTTTCCAGGTTTGCTCCATTAATTGTTATAATTAATGCTTATTTTACTCAAAGTGTCAAATTGCTTCACTATGAAGCAAAGGAGAAGCACTTCACTCTAGAAAACACAACAATATATTTAATTGGTATTGAGTTGCAGCTGCTGCTAATGGATTTTAAAAATACGATAATCAAAAGGCAATGGGCATAACATGACATGGAGATAAAATGTTCTGACATATTATTATCTGGTGACCTGCCCTGACATATCGTACTGCTGCGACTGTTTGTGTCATGCAATAATACAGAAACAAAATTAATAATTCTCAAGCAAAATAACCACAAAGCAATAATAATAGTTTTGGAAAGAAATTCAGTAACTCTTCTGACTTCAGTTGTCAAAAGCCATTTTAGTTCTTGTCTCGACACCAGCAGCTCAGGTCAGCCCAGCAGAAGTTGTTCCTTGGCTGTTTCTCCTCTCCTACATCACATGAGATCCTCTCCCCGTCATGCTTGGCATTGCAATAGCTTGATGGATTGTGTAATCATCCGTTATCCACGGCCGAGCCTGGCAGGGTGAGGGGCTGCATTGCCGAGGGGACCGTCCCCTCCTCTGAAGGCGTGGGAAGGGGTGGCCGTTCCTGGGAACACCGACCTCCAGCACGTCGGGCACAGCCTGATGCAAAGCTTGGAGGAAGGCAAGGAAGCCAATTTTTCAGACCTGTTTTCTGCCATCAGTTAACTTGGCAAATGCCAGGCTGGGTTTGTTCTAGTGGTAGAAGCAGAAACGAATAAGAAAATCCTCTTGCTGTTTGTGTGCCAGCGTGTCCTGGAGTTCTTTCTTGCGAGCCTGGAATTATTATCCCAACTTTACTGTTTTAATAGCTTATTTTGCTATCCTGAAGGAAAAAAAAAAAAGAATATTTTTACGCTGGTTTTAATCCTTTGTTTTATCTTACCCCACTGGCACAAACTCCCCGTGCATGGGGTGCAAAGGCTAAGATGTCCTCAGTGCGACTGGTTTTATCAGAGTCCCCGCTGAGTTGGGGCATTATTCCCGTCGCAGGAAGGAGCCGGCAGTGCACCTCGCGCCATATGGATCTTGGCACCCATGTGCTTCCTCTGCTATAGGAGAAGTGGTGGCCTCACCGATCAAGGTCCCTTTTGCTCCTGCGCCGCAGTCAAAGCGTGAGGGTTTCCATCGCCTTTGCTCGCCTGGCTCGTCAGAGGGCAGCGACTCCTGGAAAAGTCCTGGAAATCAGATGCTACAGAACAAAACCCTTTTTACGCCAGCGTGAGTCTGTGCAGGCAGCTGGCCCAGCCAAATGCTTGCAGGCAGGAGCAGGCAGGGTGTTGGAGGGTGCTGACCCCCAAAAGTGGCCGAGGTGGGTGCAGGCGAGCACCCAGCTCGTGGTGCAAAGCCAGGGTGCCCCAAAAACCCCATCGTGTGGAAACTAGCTCTGCCATTTAGCCAGCCAGCTAATTTCTTCTTGTTGCTTCGCCTCTTTCAGGCTTTTATTGCAATCCTCTCTGGTGGGTTAACCATCACCCGACAGGGTTTTATGAACCCTTCCATCTTTCCTCCAAAACCATAAACCTATTGTATTTTCTGCTGGGGGAGAAACCTGGTAAATGGATCACCTTGTCACACACAAGCCATGTCCTTTCAACAGGCGCCGTCATTTTTCCACAATACCCTTTGCCACGATTCGGCTCATGCTTGAATACTTTGCTGAATATGATGGACTTAAACATGTGCTAAGTGCTTTGCTGAACTGGGTCTTTCTCCTGATTTATGCCAGGGTAGATTAAAATAGAATCAGCCCCTTAAGTGGTCTGTGCCACGTGTTGTCAGCACGCCGAGACACTGCGTCTGCGCTTGCGTTTTAATTAAAGGTTCCACCTATTTACATGGAGTCAATCAATCTCGGCACAAAAAATGTCTTTGCAGTTGATTAGCACCGTACTGCAGACAAATGGCATTAAGCACAAATGGCTTTTTGGAGAAGTAATTCATCTGCATGGAAATGAAAAATACAATTATTTTAACCAATGCCGTCGTGTAATCAATCATGACCGGCTCGGTGCCGGGCACTCCATGTGCTCCCCATGCATGCAGGGATGTGCAGGCTTTTTTGGCTCTGAGTCGTGATGCCAGTGTTGGCAGTGATGTGATGGGTACCCGAAGGGCTGCGACCACCTCCCCAAACCCACCACCCAGCTTTACCCAGGCCGGGCAGGCTTTCTGAGCCGGGGCTGGAGTTCAGAGCTGGGCTCGAGCCCCTGCAATGGCATTAATTAGATCATACGAAGAGCAGAAATGAGCAGAACATGGCTTCACTGATAGATTTTTAGTGGGCTCAAGGCTAATGGGCGTTTTAATGGGAAAACGCAGCATTCCAACGTGTTGGAACAGCAATAAGGGAGTCTATGGGCCATCATTAATATACTCCTGGTGATTAAAATCACTCTTCCCTCAGACCGGCGTCTCACAACATGCTCAAGGCATTTATTAGTGGTCCATTATATGCCCACTTCTATCTTACTGCTTAATTTGAACACTAATTAACATCATCACGCCTTCTAAAACACAAATGGCACTTGGTAGTATTTCATTATCTCTAGGCTCTGTCTGTAAGCAGCGAGAGCCGAGCTTCACCCGAAAAACCACCTCCGTGGGCTCATGGGGCCGGCAATGGGAGAGTTTCACCTCCATGTCCCATCTCCCAGGTTTCATGGTTATGGGGGAAGTTGGTGGGAAGCAAAACGATGACTTCATTTCCCGAAATGCTGGGGCAGTAGCCAGCAGGACTGCTTAGACGTCTAAACATTCGCTTAATTATCTCACTGAACTGGGGCCCAGGGCTTGGGTTTGCTGCTGCTATGAACTCTGCTTGCTTTCGCCAGCTAGCCTGAAGCAGGGGGAAGGCAGAGCTAACCCAAAATGGAAAGGCTTACTGGTTCCAGCTTTCCCCTGTGCATTGCGCTGCCTTCGCAGGAAGGATAGAGTTCAATCAGCCCTTGAAAGTCAGTGAGGGTTTGGGTTTTTTTTTTCCCTAAATGTCTTAAAATATATCTCCTCTGCTGCAGTTCAAACCCTGCCTCCTTCCCAGCAGTAGGGAAAATGAACGCCATCCCTTTCTGAAGCAGCCTTTTATGGATCTGGGGACTTTTACCATCTCTTCCCCAAGGCTTTTCCTCTCTCTAAACTGAATTGTGCTCATTCTCTCTGCACATCCCTGTGGGCTGAGCACTGTGCTCCATCTCCTTGTTCCCCTGCATCTCAGCTCCTCCTGCTCCTTCCCACCTTGGGTACTGCAAGGTCCTTACTGGTGTCACCCCTGACAAAAGCTCCTATTGGAATATTGGCGCTTTTTTCCCCGATTTTTTCCCAGAAGCAGGGCATTCCTGCCTTGTGTTATAATTCCCAGGTCCTCTTCTGCAAGGCTGCTGCCTAAGGACTCATTTTGCACCTTGTATTTTTAAAGCTAATTATTCTTAGTTAAGTGCTATAGCTGCTCATGCTGCTGGACTGCTGCCTGCTTTTTTTCATACTGCTTCTCCACTTCTGCTACTGAACTCTTCTTGGGGATCATTTGAGCCTCTCTATAGTCTAATAACTTCTATTATTAGTCTTTCGAAACAGCAATATAGAAGACACCCATTTTGATAGAGTCCCCAATAGTTTGCATATTGAAGATGAGCAAAAGCAGTAGAGGGAAAACCTCTTTAATGGGGAGGGAATAGTCTGCTCCCTCATGCTTCCAGCCTTTGCACGAGTTAGTTTTCCTTCTCAGAAATGCATTTGTCGCCACCTCCTTGGCGTTGCTCTAACTGAGAAGCGGGAGGGGGCTGTGTGAGCGGGGGTCCCACCGTGCCCCAGCGGAGACGGAGGCTTTGCAGACAGCTAAAATGACAGCACAACGGGGACAAAGCCAGTCCTCGCAGCATTAATACTTAAAGAGAACCTGAGTCAAAATCAGCTTAGCGAGGAAGCGGGTAGGCAAAGGTTCGGGATGTTGTTTTCCCCTTTGGGATTGCTCTTCTTTGGCCTTTTGGCTCAGACTGAGTGTAGTATTAGTTTAATATCTGATACATCCTCTGTCAGGAGACTGTCAACGCTTTTGCAAAGGATTTGACACTGTATATATTTCTTCTGCTGCCAGCTTGTTATGATCCTGCCCTGTCATGGTCTGGGTTTTAGCCTTCACAGCTGATGTATAGACTGGCATGATGGAGCAGCAGCAAAATTAAGTCCAATTTCTCAGCAAAGATAAGCAAGAACGTGAGTGGCGAAGTGAGCTCAGGCTCGGCAGCGAGCACGGCGCTTCCCCTGGAACGGCGAAGACAGACAGGGTGTTGGTATGAATAAAAACCGGGTGCCAGGGAGAGGCTGTCAGTGACATTACTACCTGTCACACGTGTGTAAAGTCATCAAACAGCGGGTGGGCGGCCGTGACAGCTCTGGGAAAGACATCTCTATTAGGGCGTTCAGCGCCGCGCTGGTACGAGGTTGCAGCATGTTAAGGGCAGGCAGGCTGTTCCACTTAAGGTGGAAAATGATATATTCGGCAATTGGAGTAATTTGATTTGGCTGAGGTTCACAGCATTTTGGAATCTGATGTGAATCTTCCTACTATTGGATACTGCCCCAGATTCCCAGTGCTGCAGCATATTGCATCTCCTTTTCGGGCTGCGTGGAGCAAATGAGCTTCTGAGCCTGATGGTATGGATTTTGTACCCAGATGGGCAACTTCTCTCATCTTCTGTTATAAACTGGATTTCAGGATTGCAAGAAAATGTAGCAAGCACGGTATTCCTGTACTGACTCATAAAAGCAGTCACTGACTGCATCTAGAGGCCCTTTTTCTGCCCCCCAAGTCTTCTGCCTATCTCAGATTAGACCTGCTTTCTAGAATTAGCCTTGCCCAACGCTGGTTTTGTACTGGAGAGGTTTCCAGGAGTGCGATTTTTTTTTTTTGCCCAGAGGGTTATTGAGGTGCAGCTCCTAGTGCAGGGAGGTCTGGATGTGACAGAGTGCGCTGACTCCCTCGCAGCTTGCTCACCGGGGACTGAGTCCAAGACCTGAAAAAGCTCAGTCTAGAGAGGCGAAGGTTTAGTTGAGCCTGTCCCCGGTGGGTATGCCGAGTGCAGGGGGAGCCGCCACGGGCACTTGGAGGAAGAGGAGGCTGCGTGTGCTGGTGGGGAGGAAGGAGTGCTGTGCCTAACGGCTTAAAATGCATTTTCCCACGTGCTGTGTGCGCCGGCAGCTGGATGCTGTCTAGCTGCAGCCACTTTCTTAAACTGCTTTCCTTCCCCTGTTAAAACCGAGATTGACGGTTTGCACAAGCTTAATGGTTCGTGTAAGCGCGGTGAAAGCTCGGAGGCGGCAGTGAGGTTGGTTGCAGAGAGAGGCTGTCCTCTCCTGGAGCTGCTCAGGACCGCCTCGGCCTCGTCGGGGACCCCGGGGTGCAGTGGGGTGACAACCACCCTGCGGCAAAACCTGCCCCAGGCAAGAGAGCGGCGAGGGCACGCACCCGGCTGCCTGCGCCGAGAAGCCTGCCTGCGCTGCCAGTAACACGCTCAGATTTTGTGCCAACTTTTAATTGCATGAATTTAATTATAGGGATTTTCTGGATGTAGCGAGGCCTGTGAGCATCTCCCCTGCAGCTCGGGGTGTAAAGCCTCCCTTGCAGCTGAAGCGGTGGCAGCACCCAGGGGTGCTCAGCGCAGGGAGAGCGGGTGGCCGTAACCCAGCGGTGCTGTCACCTGGCAGCGAGACTGGTTAGAAAATGGTTCTCTTCTGTTTGGGATCTTTTGTATTTTTCTACACTGCAGAACAGCTTCAGCGGGGGACCGGCAGTCCTCTTTTTTCCCGAGCAGCTTCTATCCGGATGGTTAGGAGCCTGCAGGAGAGCTGGGGTCCCTCAATGGACGAATGGTTCATCAGTGGACTCTATCCACTGATGGTGGTACCTGCCCTCGGTGCCTTGGTCATGCTGCCGTAGCCATTTTCCCTAGGAACTATGCCTTTCTCACATTTACAAGGAATTTTAAAATCAAGCCAACTGTCCCGGACCAAGGATGGCTGGAAGAAGAGATGAGAAGCTGGTGGGTGGCCACGGCAGCCCACTGGGAGAGCCCTGCTCTCTCCCTTCCCACCCGCACGTACACCCAGGTGGAAGCGGTGCTGGTAAGGGGTCTGGAGAGCTGTGCCTGGCTGACAAGGGGTAGCACTAGTTACTGCTGTGTCACCAGAGATCAACCCCTCAGTGGGTTTCAGGCAGTTTTAGTAATGTCTTAGCTACTTTAAAGGTTCACAAACTGTTACTACCACCGGCCCCCACGGCTTGAAGTTGAGCTTACAGTTTGGGGTTTGAAGTTATTTAATTCCTCCCTGTTCCCCGCGGCGTTTTGCTCTTGCTACCACTTGACCTCCATTTCCCTGCAGTAAGAAGGTCAGCACACGGAGCAGCGCTGCCTTCCTCCCACCAGCCCTCCCGTCTCAGTGGTCCCTAGAGCTTTCGCTGCTTATTCCTTCCATTTTCCCACTTTGCACTGTTTAAAAACAAGCAAGCAAGAGCTCCCTGGAGCCAACCGCTCATTTGCTGGCAAGGACTGCCTGTTAATCAATTAAAGCTCTGCAAATGTATTTGCAGCAGGGTGGATGATTAAGATGCTTTCTGTCTCTAATGCATGCCTGTGGGAGGCTCGCCTGCATGGGAAGGACAGGTGTGTTGGCTTGCAGGTCCTGCAATTCTGCTTTTGTAGGTATAAAATACCAGTCTTTGTATAAAGAAGCCAGCCGTTATGGACGGTGAGGGAAGGAGAAGAGGTTTAGCAAAGGCCAATCTTTGCCTAATGGAGGTTATCACCCGAGCACCCTCTCCAGGGCAGGGTCTCGCTGACCTGCTGTGAAGTGGCTCTGGGGGAGCATCTCCCCAGGGAGCACCGCGTGCAGAAGAGGTCCTCACCGAGTCACCGGGGCAGTGAAGGCAATGGGCTGATGTGGAGGATATTCAAGAAAATCAACAGAAAAGGTACTGATGAGGGCAGCACCGAAACAGCATCAGAAGTATGTTTGTACCCAGGCAAAAATTAATCCGTGTCAATAAACTGGGGTTCATGCTTGTGTTTTTGCACTCTGCTGTCAGAGCAAACCTCAGTTGTGGGAACCTGCCAGCCCTTCTAAACCTCGCTTTCATTTCCACCACTCATCTCCACTTCCAGCCATGACTTTGGTTCATTTCAGAGCCTTAAGCAGGGGAATCAAAGGGATACAAACTGCTCCTGCGCTCAGCCAGTGAAAGGGTGCTGGGACTGGGGAGGTGTGTGTGGTGCCCTTGTCGGGTCTAAGTGTCATTTGGGGGATCACAATGAATTCACGAGAAGTCTTTTCTCAACATTGATGTGCCATAAACCGTAGTGTAGTCCTTGTAAAATGAAAATTGCATTCATGCTTACAGTTATGGAAGTAATGTATCCAAACCCTGAGCTGGCCAGTGGTCCAAAATCCATCACTGTAGTAAGTCAGCCTAAAGAAGTCTTTGCACTGGCACAATTAAATAAAAAGTGATTTAATAGAAAAACTGTTAGTGTTTTAAAGGGCTGAGAGGGGTTGGCTCAGGTTTGATATTTGGTTAGGACTGGGCAAGAGCAAGATCCAAATCTGGCCCCAGGGCGGGAGCCCCACTTGAGGAGGACTTTGCAGCGTGGTGCTCTGGGTTCGGAGTTATTTTGTGGGTGGAAATGCTGGTGTAGAAGGAAAATGGCTGGAGAATCAGCTAAATTTGGGAGATGGAAACTGAGGCACCCGCACGGCTGGCAGTCATTCAGTACAAAACCAGGCATGGGGAGAGGAGTGGCCCCAGAGAAGCGGCTTGGGGGGCAGATCGGAGCAGAACCACCGCGCAGCTCCGTGCCACGGCAGCGCTGAAACCGGCTCTCTGCCAGGAGCACATTGCATCCCAGTCCCCAGCAGGGCCCTAGGTAAAGCACAAGGTTTCTTCAGAAGTTGTAAAAACAAACCCTCTAGTCTGCCCATGCAGTGGGAATACTCGAAGAGAATTAAGAAAGCACCTCCTGAGATAATTTTTTTGAAAGCAAAATTAATCAAGACAATTAGTTATGAAAAAAAATATGTATTTACTGTTTTAATAACAAGGTTTCACACTATTACTTAGTCCATAAAACAAACTAAAAGTGAGGTGGCCAAAGCAGAGCCCTGCCTTACAGCTACCACCAGAGAGCATCCTTGTATACTTTTTCTGTGGAAACTGCACCGAGCTGGGAAGTAACCCATCTTTCAGCAACCTGTCTCTCTTTTAAGTGCTTCCCAGTCAGTTAAAGATACAATAATTGAAACTTGTCTATCAATCATGTTAGCAGACAAAACAACATTGTTTCTCTTCTCTTTTTCTCCAAAGTACTATAGCTTGATCGGCTTAACAACGCGAACAAAGACACTAAGTCAAAAATCCCACTTAAATGTTTTCAGGTATAAAAGCACATCATCTTTGGGGAGGGAAGGTGCAAAATTCATTGTTTAGAAGCATTCTAGGGGAATACTCAAATGGCAAAAAGAATACTGAGAATACAATACGTGCGCACAAAATCTCTTCGGGATGATTAAAAAAAACCTGCCAAGAAATTCGCATAATGCCTGCACATCTGTAGCCCCCTCATCCAAAGCAGCTGATGTGTGTCCCCGGTGAAACAGGTTAGGGGATTTAGATTTGACTCCTTTTTGTGCTTTCTTGGAGTATAAAAGCACTCTAAAACTAGGTTTGCACTTTGTAAGTCCCTGCAGAGGAAGGGGCAGGGGGGCAGGGATGGCCTGTGGCTCTGAAGTGCTGCGTAAATGATTTTTTTATTTTCCTGAGCATATTGAGCCATCCAAGTGTTCCTCAGCATTCAGGCTCCCCAGAGGTGCAGCAGCCTCCTCAGAGCTCCTCCACAGTTTTCTAGGTGCACTTCGCAGTTCTCATAAATACATTTTTCCTCCAGAAATCCTTGACTGGGCCATTGCAGGTGTCGATGTAGGTGGGTGACACACAGAGGGCTGGGCAGGAGCGGCTCGTGGGCTGCTCCAACGGGCCACGAGCATCTTTGCTTTGCAATGAATAGCGTCCTGTGTTTCTTTCTCTACGCCTAGGGCTTTGCTGTCGGGAGCTTCTCATTTGTTTCAGTCAACAAAAAAAAATATGCAGATTTGTTGGCTACGGGTCTGAAATGTGGCAGCTCCTCCAGGCTAACGGGGCCCTGTTGTCCTAGGAGGGCCATGTAGTGAAGGGTTTGCCAGAGCCTTCTGCTTTTTCCAGCCAGGCTCTGCATTGCTTCTTGTTGTGCTTGTTTTTGCAGCAGTGTTGCATTGGGTTTGTATTTTTATGTATACATTTATACAAACTGATTTAGCAGAGGATGCTGGAACAGGTCTAAGGTTACCCTGTGGAAGAGCAGAAGACAAATCTCTCAATGCAAATTGTTTCCCTTTCTCAGTCAGTCAGGGAAAAGGGAAATAAATAAGCAGTGAGAGGCACCAGCACTTTTATAACCGCTTGAGCGACAGGGGGACCAGCACACTGTGAGTCACAGCCACGCTGCCGCTTCCCGCACTGCCATTAACGCTCCCAATTTGCAAACATTAACCAGTGGTTTTAGGGAGGTTTAAAATTAGTGGTCTGGTAGTTACCGTGTGTTTCCCTCTCTGTGCAGTCTGCTGAGAATACCACAGCCATTATAGCTCATAGACGCTGTCCCCAAGATGACTTATGCTTTTAGCTCTAGATGATTACAATTCAGTTAACTAAAATGTGGTCATTAACTAAAATGCGGTCATTGCGTCCTCGGTACCTCATACCTCTGGTGGTTGCCACCTCCCCCGGGTGTTGTTCAAGTTCATTTGGGATTTTACTGAATACTTAGCGGGGTGGGAGGGGGTCTTTGAGCTGCCCTTTCCCTGGTGTGGTCCAAGCTATGAAAATGCTTCAGTGAGGCTGAAAGCAGGGTTTTCCTTCAGCTGAAGTCTTTGAACTGTGAAGACACAGGTCCACCACAGACCAAGCATGTTTCCAGAACTTCTCATCGTGCATGGCTCTGGTCAGATGGGCAAAAAGATTCAACCTGTGGTTGCTATATTTTAGTTTTCTTTGTCCTCCTTACAGAAGTTTTCTCTTCAGATGCTTTTCTGAGTTAATTGCAATTCTGTTGCATAAAACTCATAAAGCTGTTATTGCTCAGCCAGTCTCGGTCTCCTTGTTAATGTAATACGAGGATAAGGTTCATGGAAACTGCCTACACTGGAGAAATGGAACAAGAAGGCATTTCTGAACACTGCGGGTTTTTCAAAGCTTCTTTGTTCAGAGATAGGGAGAACAACCTGTAAAACTTCATCCTGACAAAGACAGCTGCAGATTTAAGGCTACTGAAAAGAGTCATCTCTCCAGATGTAGGTTGGCATGTGGGTTCACAATCGCAAATATGACTTATGATTCATCCCAGCGTACTGGTGACGGGGGGAGAGAGTCTATATTAGGACAAATGCTGAATGACGAGGGACAGCTCACAACTTGAAGAACATGGAGAATGAGGTCATATGACATGAAACGCTTCAGTATTGCCGGGCACACATTCATTTACTGAAAGGGAAGAAATTTCAAGTGATTTTCATAAAGGGCAATATTCATTTGCCAGTTGACAGGCATCTCTGAGTTTGTTTTAGGCTCAGAGCAGCATTCTACCACCCCGCCAGGTGCTGCTCCAGAGCACACTGCTGCTTCTGCAGCCTTGTCTGGAAAAAAATGGTCCTGCCCAAGAGGCATCTTATGCCAAGCTCATGGTAATTTTCAGAAAACAAGTGAACAGTTACAAGGCTCCTTAAAAACAGATTGTGATGTAAATGTAAACCCTTGTGATTCAAGCTGTGCAATATCCTCTAATTATTTGAGGCGTAGGAAGATTTTTCTCTGGCTTTCACTTTTTGCTATAACTTTAATTGAGAAGCCTGTTGCCTTGCACAGGAACGCTGCTTTAGGGCTAAGGTACAGGGTGTGGAGAATCATCAGCTTGATCATTTTGGCATTTCCAGGGGTGCGGCACTGTGCACTCACGATCAGCAAAGATGGCTCTGTACTACCCTTTGCCTTTTGTTTGCACTTACAGTCTGAAGGGATTTTTTTCCCCTCTTGAATCTCATGAAAGATAAGGTCCAGAAGATAGCCACCCTTTTTTGATGCTCTACCTTCAGAGGACCACCGTGGCATGCCAGCAGCTTAGGTAAGTGGTGTCAGCCAGCTGGGACTTGTGTCATCTAAGGGAATGGCCAGCTGGAGTGAGAAGAAGAAATACCGCTAGGGAAGAGTCAGGGGCATTTCATCTGGGAGAAGTGATGTAGGTACTTTTATTGGTGGTGATGTAAAGCATCTGCCTGGCTTTTCTCCCTCCTGGGTCCTGGGGTTGCCCTGAGCTTTGGGCAGCTCCCAGCTGTGGCCACCTCCCCACCGTCCCAGGACTCTGCCATCCGGACCTCTTCTCCACTGAACCAGAGGGATTACTGTGTGCTTTGAATATGCTCATGCAAAGCAGAGAGTTAAACCTCAAACTCCCATCTGTTCATAATGAAATATCTTCACTGGCTGAATTTGACTAATTTAGTGATTACTATCAGGAGAGAATGGTCTCTCTGAGTCCTCCAGCTGTTCCAGCATGGAAAGCCTCTTGCCTCCCTGTAAGGGGTTGCAATCATTTCCTCTGTGTTTTTTATCTAATTTTGTTACAAAATTCAGTGAGTCCACTCCGGCCAGCTGTTCTTCAGGCCTCCTGGCCCGCATTGCTTATACAAGGCTGTTGGTGATGATGTTGAATCAATCTTTCCAACAGTTTTGCATCTGTCCTCAGCTCTTGGAGTTGTTCCAGCTGTTCTCAATATACAGCTGATAATTTAGCACCACCACCCCCAGTGATTCACTAGCCTATGAAACCTCCTAACTGTGCTCTGGTTTCTCGCTTCCCAGTCTGGTGATAGTCATTGAAAATATTGTACAAGTGACACTCTCAATAAATTAGCAGTGATTTAAACTCTTGGTAGCAATTTACAGATAAGGTGGCTTTTGCCTGGCATCTCCTTGCATATCAGGATGTGCATCTCTCTAAGCTCAGATGCGACATTATCTGAAGGTCACCTTCAGTGAAAGCTGTCGGATTTGTGGTGGTGAGGGAAACTCCACAGTGTGGACGAGAGCCCCTGAAATGGTCCTTCACATGTCCTCAGGGTTGTTTAGCCTGGAGAAAAGCAGGCTCTGGGGAGACCTTATTGTGGCCTTTCAATACTTCAGGGGGGCTTATAAGAAAGATGGGGACAGACTTTTTAGTAGGGCCTGTTGTGATAGGACAAGGGGTAACAGCTTTAAACTGAAAGAGGGTAGATTCAGATGAGGTATAAGGCAGACATTTTTTACGATGTGGGTGATGAAACCCTGGCCCAGGTTGCCCAGAGAGGTGGTAGATGCCCCGTCCCTGGAAACATTCAAGGTCAGGTTGGAAGGGGCTCTGAGCAACCTGATGGAGTTGAAGATGTCCCTGCCCATGGCAGGGGGGTTGGACTAGATGATCTTCAAAGGTCCCTTCCAACTCAAACCATTCTACGATTCTGTGTCCCCAGGGAGACAGGATAGATCAAGGGGTGCTGGCTCCCTTCCACTGGGTTCCTTTTGCTCACCAGTGGCTTCTCTCTTGCGACCACTTTGTGCAAGCAGAGGGAGTTCAAGTGTTCTGTTAAAAATCCCTCTGACTGTAAATATTGTCTCCTTTCTCTTTGCTATTTATCAAGCCCCAGGGGTGGTCCCTGATTTCCTGGGCTGGTTTCATTCAAATACTTCTCCCCACACTGTGCCATGTTTTCTGCTCGCAGTGTCCTGTTATGCATATCCCCCTTTTGCTGCTTCTCTGGTTTTGGGCTCTGCTTTGCAGAGGCGCTTGGCAGATATCACTGCGAGGAAGCTCCAGCTTTGCTCTCTTTTTTTACCTCCAGATAGAAATATGGATGAGCATACAGCAGCTTCTGCTTTTCTGTGCCTTGATATTCTCTTCCTTTGCAGTTGATAGGAAAAGTCTGGCTGTAGCTTTCTGAATGCTGTACTGTCCCCTAAATCCTCCCAGAGATGCTGAGGCATTGGTCCACGCTGTAATCACCGAAGGATTACAACCAGTGTCATTCCATATTAGTGGGATTATTAAGTAAAATTGGCTTATAGGATCCAGCATGCTGGCGGCTTACCCCGGCTGAACAATAGCTGCACATCCCTTCTGCGCGCCCGCCCCTGCGCTGCCTTCCTGCCAGGCTTCCCATTGATTTTAAATTTTACTATTGACTTTTAAAGTACTCAGGGGCTTGGAGTTTTCCTACATTGTTGATTTATTGCTTTCCTGGGAGCTAGGACAAGCTTCAAGATCTTCATCCATCAGCCTGTTGTCAATGTCAGGGTTTTGCCCGCAGATTTCGGCAGTGAAATGCTCCGGCCCCGGCACTGGTGGTGTTCGGTCAACGTTTGAAGCCTGTTTGTTTGTGACGACCCGGTTCTGCTCATTATAAACTGTCCCTAATTCAGAGCAGACAGAGCTGGTCGCTGCATCATATTCGATTCCCTGCTGCGCCTGGCACTGGGGTCATGCATGGTGCGGGGCAGGTTATGGGAAGATGCTGCCCAGCATCCTCCAAATTTTGGGGAAAGCATTAGAAACTGTTCTGGCCCTTACTTTGGCCCTGGCTGCAGTGCGCTGAGGAGCCTGGAGAGACCCTTTTCTGAGCTCATTACTCCCATTTTTCAGACCTTCTGGAGGGAGAGGAAAAGCACTAGGCTTTTCCAGCCCTCCAGTCACCAGATAAAAGAAGTCTTTGAAAGCTTCAATCAGAGGGTAGCGCTGACAGGGGAGGGCTGGTGGAGGATGCGTGAGGTTCAGTACTGCAAGAGAGTGCTGTGCTGCAGTGGGCACCCAGAAAAGTAGGTAAGAGTGCTGCTGCTCCAGCTTGAGCTGACCTTTAGTGAACTTATTGTTCTCCCTTTTACATCATTGGGATGTGTAACTTGATTTTTCTTACTAATGATGAAGTAATTGGTTACAGCGCAGGGTCTGTGTCCATTAGCACATCTGCTCAAAGACACTTGTACTTTCTGATACACGCTCTGCGTACAAGCAACGTATTTGTTCCTTGTCTGAGTACGTGCATTATCTAATACACCTCATCTCCTCATTTGAATTTTAAAAAGAAAACTAATAAAGCAGATTATTGCACCGTGACAATAACAATGCTAATTGATCTCCAGCACAGCAATATCTTGGGGATGTTTCTGGAAGTTGCCTTGGTGAATTCTTAATGAAGTGCGTGAGGGCTCTCTATTTTAACAGAGTTCCTGCCTCAGGTAAAGACCCCCTTGACTTGGCCAAGCTTTATACTTTCATCCTCAGTATTAGCAAAAAACTTGTTAGAATTAAGTGTAGCCCATTTTTATTCTGACTTGTTACAACTATAGCAATAACCTTTGCTCCTGGCTCCACTCCAAGGCCAGACAGTGTGCTCGATCCGGATCCGACCCACGGTCCGCGCTAGCTCCTGTTTTGCCCGTGTGTGACCCATTGCCTGCAGCAGCCAGGCTAAGGAGCCGGAGGGAGAGCACAGAGAGAGTTTAGTCACTGCTAAACACAAGCAAAGATGCCAGAGCAAAGCAGGTGACCTGCTGGAAGCTGAGGAGGAAATGTATGAGTGCCGTAACTCTTAGTTATGAAAATCATAGAACACAGTTAAAATTAATACGAGACAAAAGAGGACTGAGATGACTCAGGTCTTGCCCAAGAAATTTAATTTAAAACTAACTTTGAGAAGTGCCGGGTTGTTTCGTTCTGTGTTTGTGTAAGCAGCCGGCGTGAGGATTATTGCAAGCACAAGACTCTGCCTGGCGTTCTTCCAGAGAGGGTGCGTGAGGTTAGAGCTGCATAAGTCTCCTCTGTTGTGCCGGGGAGCTTTGCTAAACTGCCTGACACTGCTTGATCCTTCTGGATATAGAGAGAAGCTTTCCATCATCTGCAAAAAATTAGAGGTTATATGAACAGCGTCATAAAGAGTATCAGTGTAAGTGAATCACGGCACTGATGTGTACATTGTGGAGCGTGCGCCCGGAGCGGTGTGTGGCTCCCCTCCGTGGGTCAGTGTGCTGGTTTTGGCTGGGATAGAGTTAATTTTCTTCACAGTAGCTAGCATTGGGCTGTGTTTTGGATTTGTGCTGGAAACAGCATTGATAACACAGAGATGTTTTCGTTACTGCCAAGCAGTGCTTACCCAGAGTCAAGGCCTTTTCTTCTCCCACGACCCCACCAGCGAGGAGGCTGGGGGGGCACAAGGAGTTGGGAAGGGACACAGCCGGGACAGCTGACCTTAACTGACAACCCAAGGGATATTCCAGACCATAGGACGTCATGTTCAGTATATAAAGCTGGGGGAAGAAGAAGGAAGGGGGATGTTCGGAGGGATGGTGTTTGTCTTCCCAAGTCACCATTCCACGTGATGGATCCCTGCTTTCTGGAGATGGCTGAACACCTGCCTGCCCATGGGAAGGGGTGAACTAATTCCTTGTTTTGCTTTGCTTGCGTGCGTGGCTTTTGCTTTACCTATTAAACTGTCTTTATCTCAGCCCACAGGTTTTCTCACTTTTACCCTTCCAGTTCTCTCCCCCATCCCACCGGGGGGCAGTGAGTCACGGCTGCGTGGGGCTGAGTTGCTGGCTGGGGTTAAACCACGACAGTCAAGTACTGCAGGGTGACTTGTGCTGCGCTCCTGTATCTGAGGGGCGACTAGACATCCAGCATATGCCACTCAGAGCTCTGAGATACCCAAAAGTCTCCAGCAGATGTTTTATACCCTCCTCTGCTGTGAGAGGTATGGGCAGCTGTTATGAATTGAGCGTTGAACTCAGAGCCCCAGCCCTCATTAAAACCTGTGCTCGTGACAACTTCTAGACGTGCTCTCAGCTTCACCAGCTCCCTGCAGTGCAAACAGCACTCGGGGCCAAGTGTGCATATCAACCCTCTGAGCAAGTGCACGTACAGCCCAGGCGCGGTGGGGATGGTGGAGCATCCCGCGGCTCCGAGGCTGGACCGCGGGCTGTGGTCCCAGAGGGAGGCAGAGGTTGGAGAAGGGCCAGAAGTGCACAGCATCATACTCCCAGCTTCTTGGGCCAGGGCTCTCCAGGGAGGTTTTCTGAGCAAGAACTGTGTCCATTAGGGTCTGTTTCTGCTATGGGCAAGAGAAAAAGGCTTGGTGTCCTTTTGGTGTAAATAGGGTGAAACAATGCATGTATTATCGGGCTAACCGCTTCTTGCAGCATTAGACTAACGAAGAGTAGTTACTGCAGTCCAAGGGGCAAGAGCATTGCAAGACTTCCTTCATGTCTTAAGAATTCTCATCAGTCCATTGAGAAAGTCCCGGAAAAGTCCTGAATTTCATCACAGAGATAATTGTGGTGCTTTCCTCTTTCCCTTGTCTGAATCTCTCTTACCCTTCCCGCTTCTGCCCAGCCCCGGGGTGCTGGTCTCAGAGGGAGACGCTTCCCTGCTTTGCCTTACCCCAACTTTTGGTGTGTCTTGTGAACCTGAGGAGTGGTGCTAGTGCTTGCCTGGGTCCTCTTGGAAGCCAGGGGGGCCATCCATTGCCATGCTAAGCAGATGGTGGTGCTCCCAAAAATCCATAGTACATGTAGCTACAGCATGACTGCATCTTGGTTGCTCTCTGCATTACAAACCGTGTGCAAAGGGTGAAATAAATAAATGAATAAATCATTGGCGTTGTAACACTGCAGACAACTGGAAACATGATATAAATACTAAAGGCTGGATCTACGCTTCCCAGCAGTGTTTGATGTGGGCCACAGAAACACTACCCCAAGGGACTTCTGGTCCCCAAGGACCTGATTTACGCCAGTGCTGGAGATCAAAAGCCAGGATGTGGTGTTGCACAGCTATAATAACGGCTGTCCAAATTTCGTTCAGCTCCAGGTCTGGTGAGACAATGCTAAAATGCAGCCATCGGCAGACCAGGAATTAAATGATTTGCGTTGGCTGGCTTAGGCAGGGGATTCACTGTTTCATCACACGCCAATACTGGTTCAGCCATGTATGGAGGAAAAGAAGAGGCTTTATAAGGTTTTATGAATTGGCTGGACACCAGAACCTGAGCCCTGCTAGATGTAGCGTTTATCCTTACAAAACTCATCTTCCAGTTGTGGAAATAAGCGGGGCTGGATTCCCGTCACGCAGCCCAGGATTGCTGTAACCGCTGATGAGAGCTCTGGATGCTCCGACCTGCAAAAAATCATTGCATAAAGCTCCAAAGTGCCAGATGTGTCGTTAATAGGTTCTTTTATTTACTTTTTAATATTTGCTTATGCCAACGATTAAGCACAGTCCAGGCATTGGCCCTTACCAGGGTGAAATGTTTCTACCGAGACAGGAGCATCTGTTATTTGCTGGTTAACCAGACAAGGGGCAACCCTTAGCTCTAAGGTGACCAAACTGCGGATGTCTCCTCTAGCACGAGGCCGACATGATGTTTCCGTAGTTGAGATCCCCAGCACGGTGTGCTTCCCGAGGGTCTCTCTTCACTGGGTGTCACAACTTGGGAGAAAGGTGTGAGATTTCCTCCACTTGAAAATTTGTATCCCTGCATATTCTGGATTGTGCCCTCAAGGAAACAACATCTAAACTGTAGATCACTGCGTATTAGTCTATGGCTTCTACAAATACGAATTTAAATAGTCTATTATCTGAAAGCATTGTTAATGTTATTATTCCCACTTGTTAGATGCATGCTCCATACTGAATATGCTCCAAATTCATTAGCTTCTATTTTATGTTGCATAGATTTGTAGTCTGCCCTTTCTAAAGAGAAGACGAAACCTGACTGTAAAATTTACCGAACAATTATTCCAATGTAGCTTAATTAGTAACTTGCAAGGATTTTGCAGGCCTCTGAGATGGCTTAAAATGCTTGAGTCATTTTATTATACGATTTGGGGTTAATATTCCAGATTAATAATACATATGAGCATTTATTAAACTCTAGGCAGCACTTACAAAGGGAAGAAAATGGTTTATCGTATCTGTAACAGCCTCAAGGAAGAGAAACTTGTAAGTGACTCAGACTCTGCTCTCTTTTCCTTCGTGCTGAGTCGCGGCTGAAGTCCTGGAGGAGGCTGAGCTCCCTGGGAGGAGGACAGGCTTCATTTCGTGGACGGCTCTGTCACTCCCGAGTTTTCTGAGGACAAGTAGGTGGCAACCTTTAAATCAGAGTGCTCCGCTCGGGATGTGGAGAAGGGGTCTGCTGTTCGGAAGGCAGTTGCTTCAAAAAAGTAATTTCTTATAAAAAATGTTCAAGATGGGCACTAAACTTTCAGGCACCAAGAAACACCCTTTGCTAAAGGAAACCTTAACCATCATTTGACACGTGTTTAGGAGGGATGATGATCAGAGTAGGCTGGTTCTTGATGGCTCTGTTATGTCACAACAGCCTGTAAGGCAGATTCGGTGCAGATCTCCGATCCCTCCAGTATACTCACTGGGTCACACAGAACAGCTGACGTACAAATGAATGTGTGTTTTTAACATTAGTGTATTAAGACTCAAGGGTCCCTGGGCTACAGACCACTGCTAGAAACACCTTATTAACAGGTGGTAGTTCATATGCCACTATAAAAAAGCAGAACAACTCTCCCTATAGGGAGATGTAAAACTTCCTTGACTGAGTTTTCTTAACTTCAGGAGATCAAATTTCTCCAGATCTGAGTGAGAGGAACAGCACCAAAAATATAGTAATGCACCCATTTATGCCAGAGATTCTTAACCAGACACTGAGATGCACCCCTGCCTGCTGGAGAGAGACAGAAGGAAGCAAGTAATATGAGTTAAATAAAGAAGAAAACTTCTAGCTTGAAAGTGGAGCCTTAGGAAGCAAATTTATAACTGGTGCAACAACATGACAGCGTGCGGGACCATTGGAGAGGTTCAGCATCAGCAAACCTGTGCAAGTGCGATTAATCCACAGGCTGTTCTGCAATGCCTGCAGACACCTTCATCGAAAGGGCAATGTGGTGCTGGCTGGGGAAGGACAGGCTTTTCCATAAAGACATCACAGGGCTTGCAACAGTGATGAATGCAAATGTATTCGGAGAGCCAAATTCATCTCTGTGTGTAAAGGCTGTGTATAACTCATCAAATTAGAGATTGAGGGACACATCAACCTAGCGCTGGCTCTCTCCATGGGACTAAATTTCCTTTAAACTTCTTTCATGTGGTATGCAAACTGGAAACAGGCGCGTTAGTGATGCTCACAGAGGGGCCTGCAGTGGAGCAGCAGCAGTGAGGATGACTCAGAATAACAAACCTTGTCATCCCGGGTGCGCTCGAGTGAGGAGCAAGCCAGCAAAAGGGAGAGCTGAGGGAACACCTCTGGGAGAGGGATGAAGGAGCAGGGGGGCTGTGTGCCCCACAGACAAGCTGGGAGCTGCGGGCAGGCTGGTGCCAGGGGAAGGGAATCTCCTGGACATTCCCAGTGCTGTGTTACTGGAGAGTCTTTTCTCCTGCAAGTGAGATAAGAAGGAGCTGTTTGGAGGAAGGACACTTGTTCTTTGCTAATTCATCCGCTGAGGTTTGCGCAGGGCATCCAAAAGTCCCTATCTGAGGGGTCTTCTGGGTCTGGGGGTGGGAAGCGTTGGTGGAAGAGCAGGGCACAGCACCAATGCACACACTTCAGCCTCTTTTATTTTTGCAGTTCACAGCCCTTCCAGCCCTGTCTCTCCCCTACTTCTTAGTCTGTCTCCCATCCAGACCATCAGAAAAGTTTCAGAGACTTTTCACCAAGTGCTGCAGGAGACTGTGACCTGCTGAGCTGGCCCAAGCCTTCTCCCAGGGTTCAGGAGAAGCCAGTGCAGAAATCCAGCTGCAGTGAAGGTGGAGCAGGGAACAACCAGTTTGAACTCTGTCTATTCAATTAACATTGGTATCATGAAGGAAATGTAGGTCCTGCTAAAGATGGTGCCAGTCTTCTCTTTTTCGTATATCTGGGTCAAGATCTCCCTTTTTATGTTTATGGTCAAATACTTTATTCAGTTTCTGGGCATTGCTTTTATCCTCTTGTTATGTTCAATTACAAGATTAGTGGACCTGACTGTGTTGGTTGCCTTTCAATTCTGTTGTCAAAATAGATAAGAAGTCAGGAGATTGCAGACCCAACCCAAATGCAATCTCCTCAGGTGGGTTGGCACTTGGGAATTTTCCTCTTATCTGTTGTGGTTGGCTTTGAGGTTTGCTCAAACCTTTGGTGTGACCTGCTGATTTCAGTGTCTGCCCAAATATTTACAACCAAGTAAAATAATTGTAGCATCCAAGGCATAAAACTCCTGATCACATATATGCTCCTACCTGGCATGTCTTTTGTCCAGCCACGACAAGCCCAGCAAGCAAATCTAGTTTAGGCGAGTCTACATTGCATGAAGGACTTACCTCTGCTCCTGCCCATTCAGCATCACCCAAGACAAAAATCCTCCTGCAGCCATCCAAATCAATCTAATTGTAAGCAACATAAAATGGTGCTTTAAATAAATCTCATTTGCATACTGAGAAAAACTTCTCAGCTTACTGAATATGGAAATTACCAGCAGAAAATTATTTATCGCCTCAGTATCAAAATATCAGAGGTTGGCTGGTGCCTTTGGGAGAATCAATTGTGATACAGCAATATTTCTCACTTCCCCATATATAATGTGATCTGCCAAATTTAATCCAGTTTTGCATTTGATGGTCCCCAGTAGGATGAAAAGGTGAAGCTAATGTCATATAAACAATGCCAAGCATCATCCCCCATGAAATTTTATGTGACAGTTGAAAGGTGCCGAATTATCCCAAAATAGCCTGGGGACTTCTCAGTTCATGCAACCTGGCAGTTTACAAGAATGCAAATATTTTGCTGCTCACTTTGCTTCTGTTCTCTCTTTTTAATTGTAAATTCAGTACAAGTATTTCAACCTAGTAGGTGAGAGAATGGAGGGGTTTCGTGCCATGCCATGCACTATCCTCAGTAACGAAATGCTGTAGAGTGAAAATGCGGAGGCAGAAGCAAGCATTTGCTAAGTTCAAATCGTTCCCTCTTCACTCACTGTTGATCAACCAAAAGTCTGATCTGCTGCCATTACAGGGTAATTTTCCCTAAACGTGGCTAAAATGAGAGATGTGTCCAAGGACATATCATGAGCCAAATTGCAGGGTTTTTTACCATGCAAAAAATAGCCTGCTTTTTTGCTCTTCCCCTGCCTTCCCAGCTCCTGAGACACTGTATCTATTACGTGGGCACATCATTACTAAGGGAACTCCTTGTTTTTCTTGTCATTATCTGCAAAAGGAGTCTGACGTATATGTAGGATGTTAGAAACATGTACCTTTATTGAAAGTTGCCTCAGTAAGATGAACTACTGTTCAGACCATTTCAGTACAGCCTACAAAGTGCTGCTAGTTCCCAGTCCAAGGAAAGAGCTAGATGCGTTTTTCTGTTTCCTCCAGTTTCTCTCAGGCAGTATTGCTAAATGCTGCTCATCTTTGACATCTGGGATCGGGCTATTTCATTTGGAAAAATCTCTTTGTGGTTATATCTGTGCTGGGGTTGCCCAGTTCATTTCAGTGAAGGTCGGTGGTGTCAGCAGGATGCAATGGAGAGATGCTCGTTGCAGAGCGGTTGCGACTGCTGGACTTTTTTCACTCCTTAACCAGATCTGCATCGGAGATCAGTGTCATATACCAGTCCAAATTTATCAGGTGCTGCATCTCTGCAGCTCTGAGTGCATATTTTAGTAGACTGAAGAGCTTCCAATTTGCCTATAATGAGGCTAATTACCAGATGAACACTGTTGGTCTCTATCATACGTGTCATAGGACTTGAGGACGGAAGGACTAGGACTCTGTACAACATGTACAAAGATCTCATTATGTTTGGAGTAAACTGGAGTAGGCACTGCATTAACATGGGACAAAGTTTTTTTTTATCTGATACGTGATGCTTATAAATATCCCCTTATTGCATTTTTATAACGAAGGACGGCAGATTTTCTTAAGATCTCAGTTACCTTCTTATGGGCTTGAGGGGAAGGCAGCTTTTCATTGAGCTGCTTTGCAAGCAGGGTGCGAGTAAGGGGTACATTGCTTTGGGTGCAAAACGAGTGTAAAGGTAAATCTTTGTTACAGACATGAGTAATGTCTGTAATGAGGTTAACACAACTAGCCATAAAAAGGGGGGAGAAACTGGTGAGCTTCTAAACCTGTGATGCGCTGGATGCCAGTTCTTCACTGCCAGATTACTGGCATTTAACTTGGGAGCTGCCAACAAGCTGATGGAAGAGTTTCCTGTGGGTTCGCTGCCCTGGAAAATATTGTGAGTTTATCTTGAAAGCAGTCCTGTGCTTTTAGTTCTTTTGCAAACTGTTCATTGACAATATTCCCACACTTCCGCTTTCTTTGCTTAGTTTTGTAATTAAGAAGTATTTTTTTCCTAGCCTCTCACAGCTTGCAAAGGGATGGAGGGACACTAGGGAGCATGCTGTGGTGCTCCTCATGGACCCAGCCATGGGACCATGGCCAGACTCTGTGAGGACTGGCAGCAGGAGTTGGGGGCTATAAAAGCAGGAGTCCTCTCTGCTTCAACGGCAGCACTAAACTTATTTGCTTGCAGGGGCTTGGAAGTGAGGCAGCTAACAGAAATAGGTATGTCCCCAGCTCTGGAGCTGCCTGTCCCTCGGACCCCCAGGGTTGAAGGTGCCAGGCTGGGAACTAGGGGCGTGAAATGCTTTAACTTCCACAAAAACAAATATAATAAATAACAAATATTTTAACACATATAACAAATATGTGATTTAAAATCATTCTCCATCGCTCTGGTGGTTGTTCTGCTCTTGTTCTCAGAAGATGACTCCCATCTTAGACTTAAAGATCTGGTGAAAGGAAAGGATTGTTAATTATAAACTCAATACCCACCCTTTTCTCGCATGGCAGCATCTGGCCTGTGCTTCGATAGCACCGAAGAACCCCTCTGGCAGTGCTTTTGGAAGAGGTTTGGGTTGGCTTTTCTCCTCCCTGGGGAGGCAGTGGCCTGTCTGCTGCCCGTGCAGGAGGGGTGCGATGCCCAGTCCCTGTGCCCCCTAGGCGGCATCGTGATGCCAGCACACGTAGGGATGCGGCTGAAACCGCAGAGCCTGTCGGGCCCAGAGGGTTCATCTTGTTGGGATTTATGCAGCTGTGAAGACGGGCAGAGTCAGGCCTCTGGCTATACGATCATTAAACAGTTTTCATTCATCATTTTTGGCTGGCCCCAGAGCCCCGTTAAGTAGCTTTTTCCATTGGCTTTAGCGGGTGCGACGTTTAGCTTGGTGCTTGGAGTGGGGCTGCAGGGAGGGAGACGGGGGTCCCGGCCACAGCCATCGCCTCTCGCTGCTGCTGCCCTGCATCTGCTCAGCCATGCGGGGTGGAAACAGCCCCCTTACCGGGGATAGAAATCAGCCGTGTCTTGTCCTGGTGCGGGACTGGAAAATCCTGGAGGCACTTGGAGACCTTCTCCCTGCCCTCAGGGAGGTGGTTCAGGGGGATCGCTGGGCTGCAGCCTGCTCCCAGCAGGGCTCAGACCTGCTTTGCCCAAGCGCTGCTCCCTGGAGAGGATTTGCCAGAGCTGATCCAGCCCAGAGGTTTCACCGTGGAGGGGGGTCAGAGCAGCCGATGAAATCTAGGGAGTGGGCTGGGGACAGGAGGAGGGGGTCTGCAGAGCAATTGACTGATCAGAGCAGCTGTAACCCCCAAAGTCTAAGTATTTGCTCCCATTTTAGTTACGAAAATCAGACAGAAAATCCTAAAGGCAAAGTTAGCATTAGCCAATTATGAGACATCTTCAGCTAACCAAGTCAAATATGTGTTCAAATACCAATATCTTGTATTTTCAATGTGAAATGGGAATAGCTGCGTTATATAAAATATAAGAGAAAGGTGTATTATTGTTTTAATGCAACCTTTCCTAACAAATTTGTATTCATACTGTAACTTAACAGAGGGATGGGGGAAGCAGACAGAAATTTATCTTCTCCAGAGAGTGATACATCAGTGCCTGGTTCACAGGAACATTTTTCAGACATCTCAAGAGCACCATGCGCAAAAATATACATACCATTAATTTCCTGAGCAGACAAGGGCTAGCTGGAATGACGACAATGGTAGGAAGAGCACAGACCAATAGCAGAAGCCTGGCAGGACAAATCAAGATTATTCCACTGGAAATGCAGTAAAAACAGCTAGGAAAAAGTTTGTCTGTTCATTAGGCAAATGATCTGTATTTCCTTCACCGCCTGTCCCCAACGTGCCTTTCGTGTAGAGTTCAGTTTCCAGGATGCTCAGAGCTCCTGAGAAACCCACTCCCAGGGAAGCATCTCGCCCCCCCGAGCTTTGAAGAGCCTGGCCTCTGCTTCTGAGCGAAATTTGAGCTGGTGGAAACTTTTGCAGGAAAGTATCACTGTCAGAAAGAGGCCAGCTGAGTTCTTTTAAAGAGCGTTTTGCAAGAAAACACAACTTCTTTGTGGGACTCGCATCCCTCCAGCCTAATTTCCCCTGACAAGACAGCACTGACAGCAGGGTTATTGTACCAGTGGAGCGGCGACTGTTTTCTTTCCCTTCCTGTAGACATTAACAACTGCTCTCTCCCTTTTAAACAAATCTACTCAACAGAAGACAAGTTGTCAAGAAAGATTAAATCAGTCTTTCTGTAAAGCATCCAAACTCCAGACTCAGCTTTTGCACCTGAGAAGGCAAAATCTTCCCCAAAATGGCTTGTGCCATCACCAGGGGTGGCCCAGACACAGTGCTGGGATGGGGGACATGGCATCCCCCTTGGGTAGCAGGCCATAAGTAGTCTCAGCACACCTCAATTGAGATCCTGTGATGTGTTTTGGGGTGCTGTCTCCCAGATTTTAGTGGAGGTTTCTGCTCCTCCCAGTAGCATTTTCCGCACTGGAACTTGGTAGCCCAAGGCATTTGCTGATTTGCCCCAGTGCTGCCTCCAACAAGTTGTATCGAAGCAAAACCAGCTGATATTGCAATTCTAGAGGGTACTGAGACCTCCTGGGCAGGCAATTGATGCAGGGAGTGAAGTCGTGTCAGGTCTGGAAAGATCAATGCACAGGAAGGGTAAGCGCCCTACAAATCTGACGACTTTTCACTTGGCCTTTGCTTGTCCAGGAGACTGATCATATTGAAGGGGTCTAAGTCTGGAAAGGCTGGGCTAAAACAGTTATCCGGGTTAAATATTTAACTCTTTGTTGCATTTTTCCTCAGCGAATGTCAACTGTGTTACAAACGCTTTTGGTGTCACTGCCATGTTACAGGTGAACCCAGTGAAACTTTTCCTTCGGGCACTTTTGGGACCAGAGGGTCTGTGTGGGGAAGCCTGGCCCCGTCGCAGCAAGGGCAGAGAGCGGAGCTCCGGCACGGTCCCTGGGTCACAGCCTGAGTTTGTCACCCTTTGCAGCCCTCTCATGCACAGGTCCCAGACCATCACTTTCCTTTTCTGCTCTAGTTTGTTTGCTGACCCTTCTGCAAATATGAAGCTCTAACTATAAGCATTAGTCTAATGGCATCGTGCACAGGCTTCACTGGGACATTTGCTTTTTATTCTTGCGTTGCAATTTTTTCCCGCTTTTTCCCCTTATAGTAAGAGCTGTGATGGAAAGAAAAGCATTTAAAATAAACCAACCAAGACTGGTTGACTGGTTGGCTTTGTCGTAACAAGCCAGGAGGGACCCAGCTTGGTGGCACGAGGTGCGGAGCAGCAAGTGGGAGCTTCTTCGTGAGCAGTTTGGATGTGAAGTGTGTGACGAGAGAGCAATCAGCGGATAGCATGAACTGGTGGCAAGGTGGGGTGGGAGAAGAAGAGGCACGGTTTAATAAGCCATGTCCCCCAAGCGCAAAACAGTCTGCGAAACCAGCTGAGTCTCCTGGATTGTTTCTCAGGAGGGTGTTTGAGCGGTGGGGAAAATCTCCAGACCCACGCAGGTGGTACAGAGGAACGTCCCCGTGCTTGAAGATCCAGCCCAGGGTGTCTCCACGTGGGGCTAACCTGTGATGGAGGAGAGCCGATGAAGCTGTTCCCAAAGCCACATTGTGTATGTTCACTGCTGCCAAAGAGGACTGGGGGCTATGGCAAACACGCCAGCACGCTAGCTAGCTCCAAGCTGGCTTTCTCCCTGGAGAGACTGCAAGCTGTCTCCGTACCAGGGAGGGCTGGCCTGGTGCCTGGTCATTGCCACCTCTCCTCCCAGGGCTCCTGGGCTGCTGTGACGAGGTCCTTCTGAAGAAGGATGCCCACGTGCGTGGCACCTCCACACCCCACGCTGTCTGTCCCAAATCGGTGCCTGATTGCCACCATGTGCTGTCTGCTTAGTGCTCCCCAGGGCAGCCGTGTCTCTAGGCTGTAGGAAAAAATGATTTTGTAGCACAGCAATGAGTCTGCGGAAAAGTGTGGCCTGAACCAGACGGTCAAAACTCAGCACAGGGAGGAGAGTTTTCAGTCTCTTTTGGATCCGTGTGGGCAGCCAGGAGCTTGTATCACCTCCTGATGTGAGCCCCGGGAAGCAGGGGGGGTGGGAGATGCTTCTTTCCCATGTGCCACCTCTGTGGTTTGGGCTGCATCGGCTGCCGCAGCAGGAGCGAAGGCACAGACTGCGTTGGCTGGAGCACGCTGAGGCTCCTGCGGGCTTATCTGATCAGCAGCAGCTCAAGAGGGATCCTGTGATAACAAGGATGCTGTGATTTGCCGCTCCTGCTGCTGGATGTCAGCATATTTCTAATGCCTAGAGGACAGTGTTTGATTAGGGAGAGAATTCCAGAAATGGCAGATTGTACTCAATTGGTGATGTAATTAGTAACATAATTATAAATTGCCTAATGCCAGAAGTATATTGTGGCTAATAAGCGTCTGTGCCATGAGAACACATTTGGATCCCAGCTCTGGCCCTGAATTCTGCACTGGCTGCCTGCACGGCTCCACCAGCAAGTAAAAAAGACCAAATCCTGGTGGACCCTCCACTTGAAGAAAACTCCGGCTGGGTGAATGGCTGCTGGTGGTGTAATTCCTGCAGCACTCCAGCAGCGTGGGCTGGCTGATCATTTACAACGCTATTCTTGCTTCTTCCTTTTCCTCCTTGAAATCCCAGCTGCACGGCACACTGCCATCATCCTCCTTTCACCCTTCTCCTCCTTTAGATCACAGGCTCTCTGCAACCAGGGAATTATTACTGGCTGTGGGTCTGTGTTGTATCGGTTTTTTAAGCCTTAAAACCTGTGAACGTTCCCATTTCTACATGGTACATTGCAGAGATGACACGAACCAGCTGGTCTCCACCATTAGTATAATGTGCGGTGGAAAAGGTGTAATGACCTTCCTGGAAGTGCTTAGGGCAGAAGAGGAAGGAGCAAGGAGCCCAATAACTGGAGGGTGCACCTAATAGTGTGACTTGGGCATTTTTCAGCACAGTGATTTTAAGGCAGGAGATTTATGCTTGTATGGGCGCCCATTGAAATGACTGAGTCTGGCCATATGCCTCCTGTTACAGGATTAAGGTCTTGGTTGAAAATTCTGGCATGAAGAATACTCCTATATGATGTAGCTCTAAGAAAGAAAATATTCTTGACCATATGAGGAGGGATTATGAGAGCAAAGATGGCACTGTCTTGCATAATTATTAAATGATCATTATCTCATAAGTGCAAGCTTCTGAATAGCTTAGTTGGTGTCTTTTTAAAGCAAACATTTGTTATAACTTACTCCAGAGTTTCCAGCACATGGCTTTAGGTTTCTGTAACTTCATATTCTTCTATCAGTCAGCTGAATAATTAAATAGCTAGGCTGGAGATTTTATTATCCAGAAAATCTGCAATTGAGCATTTGTTGCACAGAAAATGGACACATTTCTTTTCCAGATATGTTTGGACACAGTAGGGATCTGAATCTCTAGCGATTTCATTTATAGAAGTTTTCCAAGTGTTAAGTGATATTAAATTAAGTGAAATGAAACACTTTGAGTCTAAATATTTCACATCTCTGTTTAAATGGCTTCCTCAGTTATTGAAGTATATGAGTTGCAGGCTTGGCCCTACATTTTCAGCACGGTGAGTGAGGATTTAGCCCTGGGACACCTATTAAAGGTGATGAGTGTCAGTGTGCCTGTACAACTTCTTTTCCATCTGTGCAAGGCGAAATGCAGGCAAACAGCCTTTTCATTTCTTCACCTTCACAAAATGCCTTGCAGTTTGTTTTCTTCTGGCCTATCTGGAGCTCTGTGCTGTTGCCACTATAGAATAATTTTTCTTTCAGAAATTATTTGTATTATGGGGCCTGGCGCCATAACGTCAATAATCCAGGGAGTAACACATTGCAATAGGAGCTGGTCTTGCAGAACAGGTTTGACACAACCCCATGGCCTTTGGCTTCAGAGGTGGACATGCACTGATGGCGGGGCAGGGAATAAGTGCTGCCCAGGACAGGGTTGGGATGAAAGGCTTTCTCTCAAGCTTTGGGTTTTATTTTAAAAGCTGTCTCAAGTAAAGCTTACTAAAGGTTGAAATAAGGAAACGAATGACTAGACTTTCAGGAGCAGTAGGTACACAGCTGCTCCCCCTGAGCTAATGCCTGTCTCAGGGAGAAGGTTTACAAAACCTAGTACTTGCTGGTTTGCATGTTAGAAAAGCCTTTAATATTTGTCCCTTAAAGCTTGAACCCTGGCATCAGCAAGGATTTATGGAGGCTGAAGTGAAGTAAATCTTGCTACTTTGCAAAGTTGATTGAGTTTGTCTTGATTTTAAATGGCATGGTGTGTGGTACTCTCTTCAGGCTTGATCCATAGCCTATTAAAGTCACTAAAAGACTTCTGTGGATGTCAACAGGCTTTGGGTCAGGCATTCAATGTGATAATGGTGCCTTTTTAGCCCACTGTCATCGTTCAGAACCTGTTTGTTGCAAAAACCCAACAGATTTCTAGGATATATAACTGGTTCTTGCTATTCCGTTAGCAATAATATTTGGGGAGTTACCCACACCATGTTGGGGTTTAACAGATGGGCAACAGTGTACTGAAAACAGTATATCCACACTGCAAGCATTGCTTCAACACACAATGACTGAACTTAAAAATATCTGTCTTGGTTTGGTTAAACTGTTGTCATTAAAATTACTCTTCATTGACCACTGCGTAGTCTTTTGAGAAGGGTATGCATTTTTGAGTCCAAGCTGAGCTCCATGCTGTTTTATGAAGCAGGGACATCTTTTGAACAAATGCCAACCAAATGGTGCCAACCAGAGCCCCGTGGGTTTCTTCAGTCATTGGAGTCTTTGAAGACACTCATGACACAAGCCGGTGCCGGTTGCTCTTGGCCGGGAGAGAAGGGCCTGTCGGCACTTGACGCTCTCTGGTTTGAGGCACGTTTCCTTGCCGATGGAAGAGGGCATTGCTCAGGACCTGCTGGAGCATCCACCTCATGTCCTACCTGCTCTTGGCCTTCCCTGCCTCCAGGGAGGCTCCGGTGGTGGCCATCCTCGGCCACATCTACAGCCTGAGCCGGCGCTCTGGGGATCTCGCTCCTTCGCAGAAATGGTCTTCATGACTCAGCCCCAATTTTGCATCCTCTTTTCACTCGCTAAGGGTCACATAACTGCAACATACTCTTCTCAAAACCTTGGGGTCGTCCCCATATGTACAATAGTTGAGCTACAAGCAGTCTTAAAGTTTCCATAAACCAATTGCTCTGGTCTGTAGTGAGGCGAGGAAATGCACTGACAGAGACAGAGGCATGCTTGTGCAAACTTCTGTGAAGCGCTTTCTTCACCACGCTGGAGTATTTTTTGCACTGAAGTCCACGTCCTAGGAGGATCTCCAGTCCCTAGTGTATTTTCTCCTCTGAGTAATGAATCTCTCCTCCCCTTGTGTACACAGGCCTCTTCACTGATCCAGCTGTTAAGCATGGCCTATCTGCTATAAAAGCAGACCTTTTTTTCTCTGCTCAGATGTCCGAGTCCCTGGAAATCTTTTGTGTCTACACCCTTTAGGGTTTGGTGGTTTCCAAACCTCCTCCTTCACCTTGAGTTCTGTGTTGTATGGTTTGGGCACTCCCTACCTTGGCCATTCTCCTTCAAAAGACACACAAGAGAAAACTGGCTGCTTCTTAGAAACCCCTGGCCTGTGGTTTCCTCCTTTGAATGGGAGTCACCAAAACTTAATAATAATTTGTTATCACTGTTTTGAGAGATATACAGCACAGCCCACGACACATTGCCAGTGAAGGAGCTGAAAAAAGTCCTCAAGTAATTAACTATTTGTATTGAAATGTTATTTACCCATCTCAGAAGAAAATCAGGAGGGAGAAATCATGGTCCTTCCCTGCAAGCAGGGTGGGGACAGGGCAGCCACGTATCTGAGAGAACCCGAAGGAGGTCTGGGGTAGCATTGGACCCCAAACTTGAGGTTGTCCTCAGTGCCCTGCCTCCCACCCCACCGCCTGCCTGCTTACAGCCCGTCTGCCTTTCAGAGAGCACTGAAAACAACATTTTATTTCATTCCAGCACATTCAAGTGACTGAGAAGTCTCCAAAGGCAGCTAAACTTTTTAATGTGTCTCACAGGACCTCTTGGCAGGTTTTCGCAGTCTCTCCTTGGGAAGCTGCGGCTGCTGAGGGACCGTGGGAAACGGGCTGGTGCCAGACCGAGGGTTTTGGCAGCCCGGGCTGCTGTCCCCGGAACGCCGGCTCTGCTCCCCGCGGTGCCACCACCAGCTGCTGCTCGGGAGCAAGAGGTGAGTCCGGCTTCGTCCCCATGCTTTTGCCACTGCACTTACTGATGTCCTGCGTTTTGCTTGAAATGATCAGGATTTGCATAGAGAATGCTGGCTGCGTGGATATTTTTAGGGTGATAAAATTATAGAGATGAACTGGGACAATGAATTGAATCAAGGGAGTGGCTTTCGGCTCCTGTTCCCTTGCAAACAGCTCCTGCTTTATTTATAGCTGCATGTATGTGCGTGTATCGCTACGTGTTTACCTCTTCCCGAAAATCAGATCAAATCTTCCTGGCACAGATGATTCCTAGTCCATGTTTCCTTATTCATCAAAGGACCATTGCATCACGTTTCATGTCTAAGTCATACCTAGAAATGCATGAAGCGGAGCTTTTTTGAGCTGAATTAAGATCAAATGGGTAGGCGGTGCAGCTACAAATCTTCGATGTAGACAAACCAGGAAAGCTCTCTCCATGGCAAGGAGCTAGAAGCCACTCTCTCCTTCCCAGCACAACTCAACTCCCTACTCTTATAAACTGCTTAAATAACTAATAGCTTAAAAAGGTGCTCCTGTGAGGGCTCATCGGCTTTCTGATCACTTCAGAGCTGTCCATTCAACTTTTAACGAGATCTTCGTGCTCTGTCTCCATAATGCTGCTAAAGGTGTTGTAATAATAATTAATAACATTACAACCAGTCGTGTTTTACAACCTAAGGCTGGCCAGGGAGAAAATTGTATTTGGATTTGTTTTAATCAGGCTTCCAAAGCACTTTTAACTTGTTTAAATACCTGTGAGCCTTCGTCTAAAGTAATTGTTTCTGTTAGCCACAAGGATGTATTGCAGTCCGTGATTGATCTTTAGAACAACTTGTGTGGCTGGGGAAATGGATTGAGCTGTAAATACCCGTAACGTGGTGGTCGGCAATGGGCCCTGAAGGGCTGTGCAGGGCAGAGATTTTGCTGGTTACAGGACTGCCTTTAATGTTCCCGCGTGTTTTATACAGAACAGGGAAAAGAAAAGGAAAGGGAAGCCTATGGTGACAGGGATGCAGGGAAGCAGCTCAGGGTTTGCTTTGCTTTGCAGGATTTCACATCAGGGCTGGTCTGCAAGGGAGGTGGAAGACAGTGCTGTAAGCTTTGCCGATCACAAATCATTTTGCCATTCCTAAGTAATGCAGACATACTACAAAAAAAAAAAATAAATCCCAAATGCTGGCCCAACTTCTGCTGGCTGAGGAACTGCTTATACTTGAATATCAGGTTGAAAACCTTCAGGTACCGATGTGCAGGTGAAGCAGACCTGCAAAAAGTAGGGGTTTTTTGCTGTTTATCTCCTTCCTGGAAGAGGTGTCCTTGCCTGGTTGCAGTGCTCGCTGCTAGGGCCGCATGTCTTCCTCACTGGCTTTCCTGCCCCTTTTTGCCTCTCTTCTTTTTGCTCCTCTTGTAAAGCAACTGGGGCTGGGTAAATGCTAGCAGAAAGCCAAGGCAGCCTTATTCATATTGTGTTTCTCTGTCGCAATTGCCCAGGGCACTGTGCAATTATAAACTCAGACACTTAAAATATCATCCGGGTAAAGAAACAAAATAAAGTGTAACTTACAGTTCACAATCAGTCCCCCCAAAAAAGAAAAAAGATTAGCAGTTAATGGCTTGTCTAAAGAAATCCATCTCTTTAATGGCTTTGAGACTTCAAAAAGGCCAGGCTAGGCAAATGCCCTGAGATGACCGCTTCTATTAGTGATGCTGCAGTTCTGATGTATCTTGGATTTATTCTTTCAGGGTTTTGTTTTGTTTTGTTTTAAATAATTATGAGAAATTAAGAGATCTCTTTGGTATGCCCTTTTGGTCCAGCGCAACTTTTCCTGAAGGACTGGCATGATCTCTTGCAGGCTGGCTATCACAGCTAGGTTTGGAGAGGAAAAATTCTAGGGAGATTTTGATGAAGAAAGAGGCTGATCTTTTGCACAATGCTAAAGGCCATTCCCCAGAGTCTGTCCTCTGCCAGCCTGACTGCAGCTTCCCTGGGGGTGAGGGGACAACAGCAAGAAAATAAACATTATGGAGACAGAAAACAAGTTTTC
This sequence comes from Buteo buteo, assembly GCF_964188355.1. NCBI lineage: Eukaryota > Metazoa > Chordata > Aves > Accipitriformes > Accipitridae > Buteo > Buteo buteo. The sequence continues at coordinate 5,209,873 of NC_134191.1, forward strand.
TGGCCCCACCTATGTGTTTGTCTTTACCCTCTGCCAACCACTGAAGGGTTGCAAAGACCCTCTGTTTGGTCAAATGGTTGCAAAGAAATAGGAGAGATGGAGGTTGGCGGTCGAGCAAAGAGCCTGGACCCTCCCAGCAGCAATTTCTGCTGGAAGTCCATGTGTTAGACTCAGTAAATGTTGCCTAGAGGGAACGGTCTGATCTCTGTCTAATCCCCGCCGTGCTGCAAGGTGGGGAGAGCACGGTGGGTCGGGCACCCCAACCACCCGAGACTCTGCGGTTTTGCCTCTCGTCCGCGGGGTGTCTGTGCAGGGCAGAGCGGGGATGCTGCGGTCGGGGAGCGCCGATAGCACCTGGTTAGTTGGGGAAGCACAGGGCTGTAAGAAAACAGCCCTGGAGGGCAAACGTTAAAGGGTGAGAACTGAGAGTCTAAACAGGGGCTGGAAATGGCTCTTTCTGCTCCAGCTGGTGGGTAGGTCCAGGAGGAACCAGGAAAGGGTTTTAGGCTGAAAATCAGCTGAAAAGGGCTGGAAGAGTTTTAGGAAGATAGCAATGAGTGCAAAGAGTGCAGGTCAGCATTTCTTGTCCAGGAAACTAACATGAATTCCTTAACTGGAAAGATGCTCTGCAGGCAACCCACCATACAGAAGAGATGTCAGCTCCATAGATGTCACCATCTGGTGGATGACTTACAGATTTGAGACTCAATTTCAGAAGTTTAAGGTGCTTCAACTGGTGGCAAGTCAGTGGGGTTTGCATCTTAAATTTTTAGGACAGAACAATGTCCATTTAGCTATTTTACCCTGTCATAGCTTTTTCCTAATATCAGCATTTTGCAGTAGTTTTGACCACATGGATAGAAGGTATAAAAGAATATTCACTAGATTTAAAAAATGGGCCCCATTTAATTTCCCTAAAAGTGACAAACAGTTGTCGCACCTTACTCAGGTCAGCAGTACAGCAAACTGAGAAATGTCATACTCTCATGTTCTTACTTTGATAAAATAGCTTTGTACTCTTTAAAGGGAAGGATGGGTTGCCAATCAAGTGCTAAATTTGACATAAACCCACGTTGTTTCTCTTTGGGCAGAGGATAAGCCCAAATAACAAAGTTGAAATCTCAGTTTTATCCAACACAGTGTTTCTGATAGTTCTAGTCCAGGATGCTGCAACACTGTTCTAAGCCAACCACAAAATGTGGATCCAGTCCTTTCTGTAAGGTTTGGGTTCACCTTTATTTCTAAGCTCTGGCTGCTTCAATCCTACCACAGAGGAGGATGATCCAGTCAAAGCTGCCTAGCAAAAGTGTTCTCTGTACCTTTTTATCAGCAGAAGTTTCCTTGATCACCATGTTCCTGTTATTTTTCAGGGTCTGATACTAACCGCATGAGTTGCCTGTAAAGTAACATGAGACAGGAAAACACCACAGCATCTCTCTTCTCTTCTGAGCAGCCCTTCCAGACTCCTCTACTTTGTTGCTAGGATGATCTGGGTGCAGTGCCACTCGAAATGACAAATTAAAAAATAAGTCAGGTTTTCCAACTTTAGATGCTGCAACAATTCAACACAAACAAATGCAATGAAAATAATTCAGGTTCAAAGAGAAACTCGATATCATTAAAGATCTGCCATCATATCCACGCAGACCCATAGTAATTACCATGCATGCACAGTGATAGAAGCCTAATGGCTGCAAAATGTTCTTTGGATTAATTGGCTTTGGCAGCTTACACACTCACATGATTTTCTACATTTTTGCCCATCCTGACAATCATTCTGTGCTCTAGGCAATCTTTGCCTGAGCTGTCTGTCTTTATAACCATCACATTATTCTGGCTTTTTGAACATCATAGTGCAGTAGTTTGCCTCTCAGCATCCAGTATGGTTTAATCATGTCCTTATTTGTGCACCATTGTGCGGAGGATAGCTGTTTCTTTCTTTTATAGAAAAGGCAGTTTGCCCAGGGAGGGCAACAGTGTTCCTGGAGCCATGGAAAGTGAGTGGTGGGGCCTGTGGGTCTGTGGACAGTGACTCTGGTCTTGCTTCGTGGGGGGGGACCAACATGCAGGGATCACCACAGAAATAACGGGAGATCTTAGCATGGGTTAGGGAATGAATGCCAAACCATGGCTATTTCTGTGCGAATAATATTCAGTGGAAAAAACCCACAGAGCAAGGGCTAGGAGCGTGGCTTCCAAACCCACTTCAGTTTGATAGACTCATTCCGGAGTTTGCAGAAACGGGGCTGCAGCTAGGAAACAACATTTCCCCTAATTCCCCAACAAGCCAATGTGCTCAGCTGGGCAGCTTCAGCTCAGCAAGACCATGACCCAGAGACAGCACGGACCCCGTGGAGGGGGCACCGCACCACGTACGGGCCCGTCCACACGGCGGTAGAGGATTTTACAGCATTATAACTCTAACTTAGCAAGAGCTAAAGCCCATGCATTGAATTAGATGACACTTCAGCACGTACTTAAGCGCCTTGCTGCATCAGGGTCTGCATTGCTTGGGAAAGGAAAGATGACTTGCAACAGACAGGCCCCGGTACAGCAGATTAAGCCTGCCTTTAAAAGTTAGAGTTACCTAATTAAATTGGCACCAGTGTCAGCACTAAAGTAAGCCTGTAGTAGGATGAAGCATTTCAAATGACTGGTGTAAGGACTGCTTTTTGGAGCTTCTAGCTGCGAGTTTCGCAAATGCTGCGATACGGTCCTACCGGTAAGATGCTCTCACTTCAGAAAAGAACGACGGCGTTGCTGGTACCTTACAAAACATCTCACGAGAAATGAGGAAAACGTCCCCAAACCCATGTAGATGCATATATGTCAGCTTGGCTCCTGCAGGTGATGTAGGGTTTTTTTACGTTGCTATTAAGCTCTGCAGTACGTCAGGCAGGGAGCAGCAGGGGCTGAGCACTACTGGAAGCTGCAGGGAAATCCTTCACCCTGCGTGGTCTGCATGCAGAACAACGTGCGCGTGCTGGTGGAGCCAGCTGAACTTTGAAATCTGGGCTTGTTTGAAGCTGAAACTTGAAAGCAAACCTCCAGGGACGAAGCAGTGTGAACTTTTCTTTTTTTTTCTTTTCTGAAAACCCTGCAAACTAAGAGCACTCTCTGCTCACAGCTTCAGATCAAGTCTAGTAGTAGATGGGCAAGTCTCAGAAAAGTCTCTTGACTAAGCATCAGTTCAGGCATTTGGGTCTGCTCTTGCATCCAAATACAAGGGTTTGGCCAGAGCTGCACCATCCCTTTGTGGCTCCAGACTCAAACTAAAGCAAGGGCTGGGTGAGAGGATCCTGCAGTGGGTCCTGTTCCTGGGGTGGGGAGAGGAACGTGCCTGCAGCAGGCAAAAGCCCTGGCTGGTGGGACTGGAGGTGCAATGGGGCCAGGTCTCCAGTGCAGTGACCTCCAGGTACCAAACAGCCTCACCCCAGCCCCCCTTCCAGCATTGCTAATGTTCATAGAAACTTCTTAAATTTTTCTGGTCCGGAATTTGGGCTGGAATACTCCAGAATATCCCATCCAGCACCATTTTGGGCTTCTTCCAGCTTTCCTGCAGTCACTAGCCCGGTGCAGAGCGTGCTGTAGCTCTACTGCACCTTCCTCTGTAACAGCTCGTGGCTGGAACGGGCCACAGAGGGCACTGACACTCTGCCTTTTGAGCGTCAAAGACCCGCCGTGGGCTGATGCTCTCCGAAGCAAGATTTGCACTGCCAGAGGAGCGTGGGGGGCTTTCGTCTACGCTTGCTGTGCTCATTCATGCAAAGCCCATCAGCAGGGCTCTGTGTACGGTCTAGAGAGAGTGTCCAGCCTGTGCCATGGTGGGGACCCTAACGCATGGACCCCTAACCATGGACCCCAGCCCCACCACCGGCCCGAGCTGCTCCAGTGCTGCGACCCTACACTGGGGATCAGTGGTGGGCACCGGAGACAGGGTGGGATGCGAGCTTCAAAGCAGGTGCTAGTTTGGGTTGCAAGTAGGACAATCCAACGGGGTATCGCTACCTGGAAACCTCTACGCTGCGATCCAAATGACTAATCGACTTTACCGGTGAAATTCAGATACCTTCTAAGAAATGTATTCGTTTCCAAAACCCAGCGCTGAAGCCAAGGTCACATTTCTGACACGCCCAGACGGTACGGCATGTTGTCTTCTTGTGACAGTCCTTTAAAGAATGATTAAACAAGCGTAACGGGCAGGCACAGGTACCGAGGTCCCATCTGTCTGAGGAAGAGTCAGAAGTTAATTTAAGTGACTTCTACAACATGTCGCCTAATTCCAGTGGCAGCAAAGCTAATTAAGATGGAGTTGGTCCAAGAGCGCAGTGGTGTGTCAGTGGTATGGAGAAAACACTGCCACAAAGGCACAATCAAATTGCAGTTACGCTAACGAGCCAGTCGGCGCTGGGTATTCAGAGCCTGCGAGGAAGTGCTAAGCAACATAATTAACTAGATATCTTGGTGCCATTGATAACTTCATGAATATTTCATACTCTTTTCCCACCAATCTGTACTGACAACTTGTGACACAAAACTAGCTGGAGTAAAATGCGTTTAATATGCAGTTGCTGTAGCTGTAAATTTATCATCAGACGCTATTTTCTTAAGAATGCTCCTCCAGGAGCCTGACCAGCTACTCAGCAACTCAACTGAGCTCCACAGGCCAAAGAGCAAACGGAGCCCTTCTGTAATGAGTGTTTTAATGGTCCTTATAACATAGAGCAAGTCAGCAGCGTGGGTCTGTAGCCCTCATTAGGGAATGCCAAATTAGCAGGTTTCTGAGGACGGCAGCTCCAGCTCGAAGGGGTCGTGCCTGGAGAGCAGATGCACTAGTGGCTTCTTTTTCTCTGATGGGAATGAGTAACTTTGTGCAAAAGTTGCTTGCTTTTGTAGGGGAACAATGTGAGGGAGGTTGTGCGTATGTGTACAGGGTTTGGGGTTGGTTTTTTTTGTTTTCTTAAGATCGACTTCACTAAAATTCCCCTTTCAAAACCACCTCACGTGGGGAGGGCAAGGTGTGGCAGGCAGGGCAGCAGAGGCTCTGCTGCAATGATCTCTCTCTCAGCAATAAGGCTAGCTAAGAGGTTGCTGCAGCCTCTTCCAGGAAAACCAGCCATGGAAGATTGAAATATTTGAGGTACTTGGTCCAGAGGCAGCTGCGGGGACCTCCTTTTTACACCAGCCTGAGTTGAATGAACTCATGAAGTCTATCGGGGTGTTTTATTGCAACTCCCAGCAGAAGTGAAGCAAAGGCTATTTTACTTGGACAAAATGTGCAGGGCTGGGACCTGATGCGGTTACGGTACCTGCCGGTGACGCAGACGGCCCGGCCGGCCACGGGACGGTGGCTGTGGGTGGCGGGGAGCCCGGTGACACAGCAGCTCCCACCTGCGGGTCTGAGTCAGAGCCCGCGGCCCCCGGCTGCGCCTGTCTCGGGATGCTTCGGCTACGCTGCCGGCGGTCGTGCGAACCAACGCACCCGCGGCGGCACGGCCCCACTGCCGTGGGAGTGAGTAATAGGATAGCTTTTCCCTTCCTTTTGTTTGTTTTCGTAAGTCGAACATGAGACTGAACTTTGTTTTGGAGAGGCTGCACCGCATCCCTGGGCTCCCCGCCGGCCACGGCTCCCGGTGGGCAGCATCAGGCATGCAGGACTGTGCTTGCCCAGAGAAACACCAAAGCCACGGGATCTGAGACCCACACGAGCACAGGCGCTGACAGGATGGGGGATTTCGGCACCAGTCTCCCAGCGATGTTTTTTACTTGGTTCTCCCCAAGCCCAGCTCCAAGAACTGGCTGTCCCTGAGCCAGGCAGGTCTGGGAGTCGCACGATAAAAAACCCACAACCTTTTAGCAGAGAAGAAGAAATTGTAGCTTCAAATTGAAAGCAAGCTATATGTTTACATAAACCTTTTATTTTTAACCCAAGCCTGTGATTCAAGGGGAGGGTCTGGGTTAGTGGGAGTGAAAGCAGATACTTTCCCGACTCGTCTGGAAAGTATCATCCATCCGGTAAACACACCATGGGAGGTTGGCACGTCCCATGCTCACACCTCTTGCAGCCTGCAGTGGAACGAGCAGTAGTGTGATCTCATCCCCATCAGGGATGGCTCTGGAAGGTCACTGTCCCCTCTTTTTCCCTCATTGGATTTACACCCGGATTTACACTCCCAGGGGCTGGGAGCAGGAAGGATGTGCATGAAGTGAGGAGTCCTGGGAGCCCTTGGGGCTCTCTGGCCACGAACCTGGGTGGCTCCACCTAATTCCTCTTGGTTGTAGTCTTTGCACTGCTCTCTTCAATGATTTAGGGGGCTCAGATATTAGTTATGTTGTTGTTTCCAGCACATAAAATGGGTTACTAAGGAACGCAGAGAAAAAAAAAATCACAACTGAAGCGTTCTGCATCGCTGTTTCCATGTGTGCCTATATCAAAATTGTTGCTGCGGAGGAGCTGGTGCTCCTCAGGCTTGGCTGCGGAGCTGACGAAGGGCTGGCAGGAACGGGTGGCAGGGAGGATGCGGATGGGGTGTCGGAAAGTCCTTTGGCTGGTGGAGCCGGGGAGCGTGGAACAGGCGACCTCGGGAAGCAGCAGGAGCACTCTCTGGGTAGGAGCAAGTTAGAAAATCAGCTGTCAGGGAGGGTCTGCCAGGGCCTGATCCTGCCTCAGGGCAAGGCACAGGCTGCCTCGTCTCCCCAGGTCCCTTCCAGCCCTGCAGCTCTGCGTTTCTGCACTGTAAACGCTGTTGACAGTCCCATATGGCAGCGGGCAGCAGCCATTACCCTGCGCTAAATCAGCGCAGCCCTTTGGCCAGCCGGCGCTCCCCGGCAGCAGCACTTGTCTGGCCCCAAAAAGCGGCTCCCCGCAGCAACGACCTGCTCTCCCCATGCAACCAGCTTCGCTCAGACAGGCTGTCTCCATCAGCAGAGTTAGGAAACTGTAAATTCCCACAACTTGTATATTCCCAGGGATCTACGATGTGCTCGGAGGATGAGCACGGTGTTTTGGGGGGGGATGCTGCCTGCACGGGGTTGCAGCGTAGCCAGGGCCAAGTGGCCTCAGACGAGCCTCTCGCTTCCACTGGCAGGTTTGGAAGCTTGGGTGAACCACAAATTTGCATTTTACAGCAAAACTGCCCAGGGTTGTGCCCTCACATGGCGGGGACCGGTGGGGCTCCCCGGGGGCTGCCTCGGCGTGGGGAGGTTGAGCCAGCTCCTGGGTGGGCACAGGACCAAGGGGATGGTGTCCGACCAAGTGTGACCCACTGAGACGTTGAGGTGGGAGCTGGGGACGTGGCTGGCGAGGTTGCTTGCATTTTTAAGACAAATTTGAACCATCTCGACTGGCATGTACTTTGCCTCTCTGTACACCGCCATCGATTTAAAATTTGATGCATGTTTAAGCAGCACTTAATCAGAAGGGCTAAATGTTAATACTATATAATTTATTTCATCTTAGTTAACTTTCAAGCAACACATTGAGAAAGATTAATTTTGCATCTCTCTATCGCCTGTGCAACAGGAGCAGCAGCAGCAGCAGCATTGGCACAGATACTGCAAGTATCTTCTTACATTTTATTCAATTGAGCTCATTTTTATCTCTTTAATCATAAAACTATAAAAACAAGATGATATCGCCACTGGTAATTATGTAACAAGCCACTGGGCAAGAAAGAGCACATTTAAAGTTGTGGTATAAGCAAAGGATGTTTTGGGGGTATTAACGACCTTGAGTGTTGAAGCTGAGAGAGTGAAACAAATGTATGGGGTTACAATGCATTTAAAATACAGGAGGGAAATAATAAATCAGCTGAATAGTTGTAAGGAAATTGAAAATTGTGGAGAGAGAGTAACAAAACTACACGGAGATTGAAGGACTTATGCCTGTTGCTAAGAATGGTAATGAGAATATGCAATTTGAATAGGTCTAAACTGCCCTTGAAATATCATTATAACTTATTTGAAAAGACATTTACTATTTGTATGATTTTCCCAAATGTAATACATTTCCTTGCATCTTTGTTCATTCAAGGCACCTGAAATATGTCTGAAATAAACCCATATTGGAGTTGAAAATAACATAAAGTTCCAGGAAATCAAATCAAAAGCATTTTTTAATCGGTAGGGCTTCCACAGGAAAGTACCACAGTGCAGAGACACAGTAGCAGCATCCAGGTTAATTTTCTTTTCTTTTCTTCCTCCTATAAATAAATGACCAAAGGGAATGAAAAGCATCAGTAGCTTTACAAAGTGAACCAGCACAGCAGTGCTCTACTGAACATCAAAATGCAGAGTATTAACTTTGTTAGCGCTACTCATCTCTTTCTTTATCGCAGTTAGTTGTGACCAAATGCCTGGACACGCATATTGCTCTATCTGCTGCCATTGCCCGTGATAATTGGGAATGCTGGGGAGGCAGTGGGGAAGCCAAAGAGGCAAAGCGATTTAGGACTCAGTCCGAGGGTTATCAAAGTCATTGGGAACCATCACGTGGGCTCCCACTGCCTTCACAAAGACGCAGCCCTTGCCCTGTAACCACATCTGAGCAAGTGCAACAGGCGTTACTTAATAAGCTGGAGCAGAGAAACAGAAGAAGAAATTGTCTTTGAAACTACGTGCCAATCTCCCAAATACTATTTCCAGCAAAAAGGCCACTTAACAGCAACTACCACTGCAGACAGAAGAGGAAAAGGAAGTCTTCCACACCTCTCAGTGTCACCGTGCAACGGCTGCTGGTAAATGGCTCTGAAATACGGGCCTCCGGCTTGCTGCATGGCTTGCTCCTTTTATAAATAATGGTTACATTTTGATAAACTTTGAACCCATGTTGTAAGCACGTTGCAGACAGGGATAGCTGCGTCTTACAGCGTGTTGCAAGTCACCCACAAGAAAGTGGTAGAGTTTATTTTAAAAGGTGGCTGCAAGCAATATTTTGGTAATGAAAACTTATTTAAAAGGCTTTAGTGGTTTTAATGCAGCCTCCCCAGTGAGGTCCGTATGGACTGGGACTGTGTGGGAAGATGTTGCCTCTTCCAAAGAAGGCACAGGTTGCTTCTTTTTAACAACTATTCCTCTTCGTGTGTGTGAAGTCCACGCTTCTAACTGGCTGTGAAGAGGCAGAGGACCAGAAAAGAAAGTGGAAATAAAGGCAAACAGGGGAAGACATGTTTGCTACCATCCAAATGAGTGGCTTTTTTTTCCTTTCTTAAAGATTCAATGCACAAGAGTCAGGAAAATCAAACTGATGGTTCCCCCAACAGCCATAAGTCTGCTGCTGGCAGAGAAAGAGCAAGACATAAATATAACCTCATACCCAGCAGTACATGCGACATATGTGCAAGGAGGTAAGTTATGGGTGCTACGGGAACCATGATTTTGAATGTCCTGACTTGTGAGTTTAAATTCTCAAGTCCAATATTCCGGGTAGTTTCTTTCTTTCCTTTTTGCACCCTGTAGTTATAAAACGTACTACAGCTCTTGCTCTCCCTTATGCTGGCACAGCAAATTGGATCCTGCAAGCGGCTGAAGACTCTGTTCCTCATGAGAAGATGACCACAGTTATTATTCATAGATTTGCAAGGCTGGATCTCTCTTTCTTTGCACCACAAACCTTGCCGCTGATCTGTGTCATTCGCCTCCAAAATGAGAGGCGAGACAGGGCAGCAAGTGTCATCAGTAATCTGCATGGGAGCCTTTGATAGTCTTCAACACGCGGTCCCTGGACTTTTGCGCTGCACCTGAACCGACCCATGCGTGGGCACGTGTGCGGAGGCGACGGTCCCCTGTCAGCAGGATGCCTACGTGTCGGCGAAGCAAAAGCTATAATGGGAGATCACGGTGCTCATTTGCTTTAAATTTTAGCGCATGTACCTTCAGCGGGGCAGAGCTGGGTTTAGTTATGTCCTGCCAATTTGCTCTGTCATCTTCATGCCAATAAATTTGCACATCTCTTTTAAACTCCTACTTTATTTTCCCAGATGAGGCTTTCAGACATTTGGAAGATTTTCACTAAGTGTCATTAAAAGAGAAAGTCTACTGTGCTTTGCATTTCAATTGGACTTGGTATCCTAAGGAGTATGTGTCGAAGACTCTCCATAAATTCCTCGCATAGCTACTCTGTTCTCTTACTAGTGATACTGATCTACCATCAAAATAATTTGCACAGAAATTACCATTTTAAAAAACTAGTATAAAATAATGACTGCCTGGCTGTCCTTTAAAATAAATTTGTCAAACTATTAGGAAAACTTGTCAACCCTGGGTACAAAACCTGCTGTCTCCCTTCCAGCCGTAGGCATCTCACACTGAGAAGGGCAATGAGAGAAGGATGAAATCCAGGGAGGAGGCTGCTCAGTGGCTGGAATGCAAGTAGGATTTTGCAGACCTGTTTTGGCAGCCGCATGCTACAGAAGCGGTAATCTTGACTGTGCTGTAGGTGTAGATATAGGAAGGCAGAATAAAGCCCTAAATGCCTCAATCATTTCCTTCTGCTGTTTTTCAGATTACCAGGAGAGTCTCTCCTGTGGATAACTATGTATATTCTGGTTGTGGAGGTAAAACGCAAGCTCACGTTGCATCTAAGGAAACACCTGCATTATTCTATCAGGTCAAAGTTTGTCTTTTTGAGCCTGTTTATGTTCCCAGAACTGCTTCCACCACCTTCCTGCTCCATATCCACTTTTAGCCAGAGCCAAGTAGAGGTTACAGAACTTTTGGGTTAATGCATGTTTTGAAAAAAATTAAGTTACAGTTGAAGCTGAAAGCTCTTTAACTACATTAAAATTCATCCTCGAGGACAATTTCTCAGATCCATATGCGTAAGTGCTTTCCTGACTAGAGATAGGTTCAGATATGTTCTTAAATGCTCTGTTGATTTGCAAGCAAAGTTCGTAAAGTTGAGCTTATGCTATATTGCCGTGTTAAAAATACATCCGAATAGCAGGCCATCTTCTATATATCCTGCCCGACTGCAAATCTTCAGTGCTGAACTCCGCGAATATTTAACCGTACCAGACTTAGGGAAGGCCTGCATAAGAAGGAATAATGTGGTGTAAATAAGCTCCATCTGACTTTTTTTGCAACGCTTTGCACAAATTTGACATGCAAGTCAGGTGTCACGGTAGCTGTTGGAAATATGTAATGCTGACAGTATTTGGTAATAAAATAATAATCGCTGCATGTATCTTTGATGGAAAGAGATTCACATCCTTTTGAATCCCTAATTGTGTGCCACACTACATTAGAGACAGATAGTTCATTGTCTCCACCTTTCAGAGATGGGAAATTCAGAGCAATATGCAAGATGTTCCAGAAATAAGCCGGTTTAATGAAGCAGCAAATTAGACCCTTCTATCTCTTTATTTAACATGTAGTCCCTTGAATTTATCAGAGTTCATTACAGAGGTGCAAAATAGAAAAGAGACTGCAAAATTCATTTGTGATTAGAGCTAATGATTTTGAAAATGGCTTTTCATATTTTTCTAGATAACAGCTATTATTTATTGTTAAATTTATGTCACGTTTGCTCTAATGAAATTACATTCGCTCCCTTCCCTTGTTTCTATTGTTTATGGTTTGGGTTTTATAAAAGGAATAATCATAAAGATGCTATACGTTTCTTATCAACTACAATGCCTTTGACATGGCTTCTGATAGCTTACTCCTGTGACTCATGTCAGAAGAATGGTTTTAAAATTTCCTTCCCCATTTAATCCTTCTATAACACTTGACAGGTAATGAATCCAAGTAAATGCACTGATGCCTTTTCCCCCCATAATTTCAATTTCAGACATGGACTGAGTAATGGACTCCAGGCTGTAAAGTTAAGGGAGGAAAAAAATATTTAAACAGCAAAATAAAAACATTAAAAGCTCCTGCCTCTTTCCAAGGTCTGCTCTCCATCCTGCTCCTGGCAGACGAATAGGTGCAAACTGAGGGAGGTTTACGTCCCCCCCTGCTGCACGTCCCAGCACGTCCCTGACAGCACTAATCCTGCTCAGGGCTGAAATGAGGGAACTGGGGGATGGCAACGTTAATTTTGCTGCTGTTTGTCAAATGTTATTGCATGTGGGGGTACAGGAGCCGGCGTCGAGCACCCGGCTGCAGCTGGAGGTAGAGTGGGGACCTCTTGTGAGTCCCCTTCCAGTGCACGAAGAGCTGTAACGGTTTTCCTGATTTTGTCAGGTTTGTGTTTGGTACTATCACAGCTTCCTGAAGGAGGGTTTGTGACTTGGTATGAGTTTGATAAAGCGCTTTTAAAATGCTTAATAATAATCAGAGTTGCTTAAGATAATGTATTGTCAGCCTGTTAGTTCACTTACCCATGCAGTATCGTCTCTCTGCTTTCTTTAATATTTGCATATATCATTAATAGTTAATGGTCCTTGTTCTAGAATACCAGACGTGGAATCACCCATTTCTGACGTAGGATGTTAAGTGAGCTGCTTGTGTTATTTTTGAAAAGGATCTCCTGTAATGTTGTTTATAATGACTAATGTTACTTTGCTCTGCTCTTTCTTTCCAGACTCTCTCTTCTTGCAGTGTTTCTTCTCTTTCTTCTTAATGTGATGAAACCCGAGTATGAATGGGAAAAGTTCATTCGTAATGTGGCCACTCCTGTGGTGTCAAGCGGAGAAAGTTTGTGGTTATTATTTCCTCCTATGGGGAGTCTGTGGATGACCATTTCAGCTTTGAGAGAAAGTTTCTTTGGCAGACCACATGCAGTCTCTGGGCAACCGAGCCCAGAATTTCCCCAAATTTATCCTGTTAACCAGCAGTGCCCTGGGTCAGACGGCTGCTCCATCCCCGGGAGATGAGGGATTACAGCATTTATTTCGCAGGCTCTTTCTGGCTGGGTTTCTGATGAACTCAGAGATCGGTGCTTGTGCTTTTTTGCTTCTAATTCTCTTTGCACAAAGGACATACGGGGCTCCCGTACCTGCTATGTGACCAAGTGACCTTGCTTGTAAGTTTGTTAAATACACTACTAGGAATCAGCTGTAGCAATCTCCCCACAGAGCTCAAGCAACACAAGGGAAAACTCATTATTCAATACCTTATTTCACGCTTTGGAAACAAAAGCAACAACCTTAGCACTTCCTCCTCTTACAGCCATGCGGTTTCCATCAGTCTTTTCAACTCATAATGAGATTTAGTGTTGGAGAGAGATGGTTGTGCCAGAAAGACCAAGGTGGGACGTTTCTGACCAAAAAAAAGTATTGAAGTTTGTAGAAAAGCTCCATTTCTCTATGGAAGAACAAAGCTAATGCCACCTTTGTAAAGGTCTTTGGCGTTGTCCCCTGACTCCTGCTACGTCAGGAATATGTTTGTGGAAAGTCTGTGAGATCTTACTGAGCGAACTTGCCAGAGATTCGCTTTCCGCCAAAAGAAATGTTGTCCCATGGATGCTTGCAGCAGCCTCAGTTAACTAATGGATTAGGTCGCGCTGGAGACACTGGGAACACGCAGCTATTCTCCTTCCCTGCGTCACTCGGTAGAATCGCTGCTGCCAACGGGCCGGCAGAGAGGAAGGGCTTTTTTCAGAGTGATCGGTATCATATCGCAAAGTGAAAAGAGCAAAAAAACCTCTGTGGCTGTGCACCTCCTGCAGTAGATTAAATCTGAAGGCAGGAGTGCAGTAAAAGTATGTTTTCTGCTAATAAACTGAGCAAAAGTGACAGGGAAGTCAGTGCGACACACAGAGCGTGCACCTTATTTTTTGCCATTTTCCTGATGATCTTGTCTTACCCAAGGCATTTTGCAGATGAGCGCAAGTTATCTCTTATCCCTGGTAAGGATGCGATGTGAAATACAAATACTTGAAAGGTTAGGCTGCTGTAAAGCTGTAATTACTCACGGACTTTGCAGCTATGCAGGAGTATAATAGTAATAAATCTTTGACTTTATTATACAGCAAGCTTAAAAATAACCTTGAAATCCATTTTTTTTTTAATTCAGGGAAGTGCAAAATGTGAATTAGTTTCTCCCAGCTATGACTAGACAACACGTTAGTAAGGGCTAGTTTGTGGCTCGGGGTGCAGAGCTGGGCATGTACTGTATCCAGCGTGCAGCATCCTGCAGCCCGGACCCAGACCTGCTCCTGCCTGTATGTGACCCAGTGCCAAAGGAGCGGCTATTCCTGCCGCAGTCCGGCCTGCCAAAGGACCGGCACCCTCCAGACCTGATCTCTGCAGCTCGCCAGGCCGGAGCATCCTATCTACTGCCTCAGTGATCCCACCCTGGCCATTACCAATGGAGAAGCACCAGCTGTGGGGATTGGGAGCAAAAATACCAGCGTACAAGATTACAGCAGCAGTAGCAGCGGTTCAATGCTGTATTCCATTCTCCTTTTAATTTAGCTGCTTTGGCCACTATTAAAACACCACAAGGGCTGAGACAGGAGCACACAAATACCTCGGGGCTTGCTCACTCCCGGCGCTGCGCTGCTGAGCGGTGGGGCCCGGCACCGCTTGCTTTCCCTCCTCCTCCTGCCCCAACACGCCGAGCTTGCGGTTGAGATTGCCACCGCCTTTGGCTATCACATCGGCAGCCGAGCGAGCCCCTGCTGCAGGCTGGAGCCGGCCGGGCTGTGCTGAGCACTAGCGCCTTCGTGTCACCCAAGGGCTAGCCTGCGCAGCCTCACGGGAACCACCATCAAAGCTCAGCCCTGCGCCTTAAAATGATTAATTTCCATACTAACACAGCCCTCGTGAATACACCCAGGGCTCTAATCTTAATGAATCACATAAAATGTTATGCCCTTTGGAAAGGCAAATACAACCCGGGTAATTATGAACCGCTTTCTTTTCTTCCTTGACGTCCAGCTCCGTCTGTTCAATTTGCTGTCTCTACATGCAGATTTTCTTAACACACCTTTGCCTTCGGAGCCGCGGCAGACCGCCAAGCAAGCTCTGACGCTAAGGTCACCCCCCACGCCTGGAGCACCAGCGCGTGTCTGGAAGTGTAGAAGCAGATGCTGGAGGTACGATGCGCAGACGGCAATTACTCACTCATTTCCCAAACGGGCGTACGAGAGGCGGCACTGACCCAAACCCAGCGCTGCCGTGAGAGTAACCCTCAAAGGGGAAAAATACCATTAGGCAGGGCTGGGGAAGGAGACCGCTTTCCCTTGGGGGTCTGGGGTGCGGGTGGGCAGCAGCCGGACCAGGGGAGCCGGACCAGCTCGGGGGTCCCGCGGCGTTGAGCAAAGAGCCGTGGCGTGGCCCGGCGTGCAAAGGGCTCGAGCAGCAGCCGAGGTGCCGGGACGGCCCCGCGGTCCCCTCTGGGACATCTGTGGCATAGCCCAGCCTTTGAAGCTGCAACGATTGCGGCTGACGCTGGGGAAAGAACTGAGGATTTGGTTTGTTCTTTTTCAAAGGCTTTATTCCTCTTGACAGCTGAGCTGGAGTCAAACCCAACTGTCCGCTGAATCCAGCCCTTTTATTTTTCCCTCTTTAAGTTCCGAGTTTGCACTTTACATACAGTGAGGGCAGGCTTAAGCTTGACTGTCAGAATAAAAGCCTTTTCTTTTTATATCGCTTCTTCTCCGCAGTTCAAAACACCTCCAACCCAAGTGATGTCAGCTTCAAAGGCTTCCCGGCACTGCGGCCAGGGCTCGCACTTGCTGCAGCCTATTTCGGTGTCTCTTGATGGCCTGCGGCTCTGACGATGATCTGTGGGGTTTCAGTTGTTTAAATGAGAGCTGTTAGGGTGCAGCAAAGAGGGGGGCTGTAGATAACAGCAAGCCGTGCTCGCCCCGCATCCAGCACGCTGGGAGCTGCAGCGGGGAAGCCGAGGTGAAGGGAGCTGGTGTTTCTTACACAGGGGGATTGCTCTCTCCTGCTACTGAGAGAGTCGTGATAAATTTGTCCTTGTACATAGAAACCTCAAGAGCTTCTCCGGCTTATGTTGGATTAGAGGAAGAAGCATAAACAGCCATAGCCGTCCCAAGGCCAAAGGAAAGCCCCAGCTCCCAGGGGACGGGGAGTTAATTCCTGGATGCTGCCGGTTGAACTCCAGTTAGGGTTTGGCTGTGGCAAAGCTTTCTCTTCCCGTTCTTGTTCTGGACAGCTTTTCTGGTAGAGGAAGTTGTTTAAGATGCTGATAAAGATGATAATGTATGGAGTGATTTCTTTAAGTTCCTGATTTATTGAAACACACCCTTTGTTTTCCCCTAAGTTCATGTTTAACGTTAAGCAAACAGGAGTATTCAGTTGGAGAAAATTATGTGCATGATTGAGTGTGTTGCTCCATTTAGCCTTATTTTCAACAGAATATCCTGTTTATGCAGTTAAGGGAAAGTAAAATCCATGTCCATGAAAATTGCTCCTGCTTTTTTAAAAATCCATGCAAATTGCTGGCCATGTCACCCCAAGCTGTAATCAGGAAGGGCAGAACAAGGAGCAGACATGGGGAAGTTTCAGCTGATAACATTCATTCACACAGGAGAAGGAGACAGCAGGAAAAGGTCAGCGTAGGCTAACAGTTATGCATTTTCTTCAATGGAAGATACACTCCTCTATCTTTTCTCCTAGGCAATTATTGTAATTACGTGAACAAACCATTTAGCAGATTTCTGACTGAACAAGCTATCAGCATTGGCTACAAGAGGTAAGTCACTTGACATGACGCCAGTTAACACAAAAAGCACTTGCTGCTTAAAATGTCATCCCAGACAAGACAATGAAATGAGCTGGAACTGCCCCAGCTCTGATTATTAACCTTGGCAGGATGAAGCGTGTAAGGACACCACGATGGCAGATGTGAAAGGGAACTGAAATAGGTAGAACAGAAGATGTTTTACTGGGGGATTTAAACACCCGGGTGGTCCGTTGAGAACTGATTCGTTCCCGCTCTTTACCGCGTTCGGCGATGCAAAACTAAGGGATTGCTGGTTACATCGCTCGCTGGAATTTAGGGTAAACTGAAGGAAATATTTCATCATCTGTAGTGTAATCACTCTGCCTTGCCGCAGGAAGTTGAGTAACCGGGTTTAGAAAGAGTTGGATTTAGAAAGAGCTGGAGCAGTACCTGCCTGTTCCGCTCTCGATGCATCCGACAGGTCTGAAGACGGTCGGTTGTTCAGGCAATCGTGTGTTGAGGGACCTCGAGCAGATGTCTCAATGCTTCTCAGAAAGAGGACTCTTCAACCTCCAGCACTGGAGGACAAGCCTGGCTGGCCAATGACAGCCATAAGAAAGCCCATTTCTGATTTATTCATGGAGACACTACATGGAGTGATCAAGGGAGGAGTCGCTTTAGGAAACAGTGCTGTTCCCCAGAGAGCAAGTAAAGGACTGAGCTTAGGAAACCACATTTAACTGGTTTCTCGCTGCTGTACGCTGCTGTCATGGCACTGAAATGTATTGGTCACGGAGGAATTCCTAAATTAGATGTACCATGATTGGAATTAATAGCAGTGTAAAAGAAACAGCACTCTGCAAAATATGAATTATAGCTCTCTGTAAGCAACAACCTGCTGGTTATACAGCCCTGAAGCCTGTGGAAGTTGGTCGTAGGTCATCTTTGGACTCAGCAGTTTTTTGCATGAGGCTCTAGTTAAAGAACATAAGCCTTTCGAACATTTGGGGTTATTTTTGTTATTTTCAAACCCTGTTTTCAAAATATAGTAGTGTACTGGGAAGGGATTTGCTATATAGTACTTGAAAATCCAGCCTTTAGAGTGAAAGACTGGAGACTCTTCCTGGGCAAACAGCCAGCCCCTCTCTGGGGCCAAAAGCCCCCTTATCCTAATGATCCTACCACACGCGTGAAAACTTGGTTTTGCGAGTCTAGTCGCTTGCCTTGTTTCCAGTAGGGTTTTATCAGCTCGTATTACCCCAGCACAGGGTTAAAATAGATCTCTTGAGCTTAAGCGTATTGTCAAGGCAACAAGAAACAACGTTATGGTCTTATTCAGCCGTTCACCACAACCGTGTCCCCCTCAGGCAAAGCTGCTTCTGTGGGACCCTGGTCACAGGAGGGACAGGAGATGTTGGCTTTTGGGGAAATGGAGAATGTCATTGCCATGTGTCCGTGGGCTGGCTTTTCTGTTTTGGCATAGTTGGTAGAAGGGGAAAATGCACTGTGTGAGCCTGGGCACCAAAATAGGTGGTGCAGGTCCACGTCCTCAGCGTGGGGACGTTGGCTAACGAGGCAGGTCTGTGGCGGGGAGAGATGAGCCCACTCGGGTGTGCACGGCCTGAACCCCCATGCCATGCCCCAAGGCAACCCAGGAGACAGAATTAAGACAATATGCAGCAACCAGTAAAGCGGTTTTGAGACGGCAGAGCTGCTGCCGAGCATGCTGCCAGGCTGCGTGGCCAAGCACAGACAATCTCTGCCGCACCTTTCGCCTCTCACACCCCAACCCTGCTCCTTTTTGCTCCTTCCTTTCCCTCAGCCTCATGCCATCCTCATCCTCCTCTCCCTCCGTTCCTCCCCATCTGTGGTCTAGTGACTTCTACCCAGATAACGAGCTGTTCAGAGGATGAAACGCATCTTCCCAGCACTCGGCTAGCCACTGAGGCAGGCAGCCAACACCAGCCCGCATTGCCGGGGGTTTGTTTTTGTTTGATCTTTACCATAAAAGCAACCAATTTGAATTCCTGGAATAATTAGCTGCCCTTTGCACTAGTGGCTCTTGAAAAGCGAGCTGGCAGAAGAACAGAGCAGGGAGTAGGAGGGCGAGGTGGATAATTTGTCCTTTGTAGCAGCTCGTCTTTAGGAGGTGATGCAGTAAGTCACACTCTTCCCTCGAAAGCCAGGGCTTGGCGTTGAGCTGCAGACGCAGCCAGGGCTTCCCTGCTCGACACCTCCTGTTCTGACCCTGGGGTTTGCATGAACCTCTCGGTCAGACTAACCCAGCCGAGCCAGCAGTTAAAGTGTTTGCAGGGCTGCAGCCCAAGGCAGAGCCCTTACTTGTGTGTGCAGGACTCACCCTAGTGACTGCTGTTTGTCAGGGTCCCCCGTATTTGGCTAAAAGATAAAACCGAGATACTGGCTTCTTGGTGATGCTAAAGACTCCGTGGCTTTTCCTGAGAATGGCCCAAATAGATCTAAGCTCCATATTAGCGCTTTGTTTTCTGTATCCTAAGAAGAAAAAAAAAAAACCAAAAACAAAACACCACCACCACCACCAAGCCGTGGGGTGGGGTTCTGTTTCTTTTCTAGTCCAGAGTCGTTCTTTAATGTGGGCATGTGAAGTTAAATGGTTGCCAATTGTCACCCCAGATCCGATTGTATCCCAGCCACAGCTAAAGTCATTCAGGAGAATGCGATTTACTAAGTGCTTTGGGATTCTCAGAAATGCAAGTCGCTAGAGAGACATTATAATTTTCTAAGTTCATCCTTAAGAGAGTACTAAGTGAAGTTTCCATGTTGGAGGTGGCTCTGGTGATGGGAAGCATTTTTCAGCCATCCACACAGGGTTTTTAATGCATGTTTTTTTGCTACCATGCCTTTTTGCTGGGATTTTCACCTTTCTGAGCAATCTTGCATACAGATGAAAAGGAGTAAAAGGAATTCAGTGGTATTCCAGGCCCTGGAGGCACCTCAGCTGTGCTCTGCTGGGAATACCTGCCTTTCCGTGGCAGTGGCGGTGAAAGATGAAGCAGCACAAAGTACAGGGTTGAGAGAAAAAGTCAGAAATGAGAAAAGTGGGAGAGAAAGCAAGAGGTGGGGGACCTGAAGGCCAAGACAGATCAGAAAGTGGATGAGATCCTTCTGTGTATGTGTCCTCCCTGTTTCTGCCTTGGGTGACCGACATTCAGAGCATCAGGGAAGGCTGGAGAGCCATGAGGCTGCTAATCCCCCGTTAGCAGCGGTGAACACCCCATCCATCGGGATGTACTGAAATGTGGTCCCAGCGGCACTATTGCCTCTACTTCCCTCCCTGCAGATCACACACACCCCACACCACACACCGGAGACCTACCATAAATACCCCAAATTAACAGGAGAAAAGCTACAGCCATCACGCGCCTCATGAAGACAGTGGGACAGAATATAGGCGTAGGACAAGGGATTTTAGGGGTGAAATTCCCAGCTGATTCTGGGAATTTGCAACACACAGGATGTAAAAACCAAACAATGGACTGTTGTTTCTAAGTATTGCCTCCGAGGATAATTCTTTCCTGACTTAATAGGCTAATAAAGGCAGGAGCACAACCCGCCCTGTATCCTCTCGCTGGCCACCACCACGTTCCAGCGAAGGACTGGAAAAGCGAAGCAACAAAATCAAAACAGAAACTAAACTGTGTGTTAAGGAGAAAAAAAATTTCTGCCTGCTTGCTGCAGGCAATCCGAGGAAGCCATGCGGCACGAGTACAGTACAGTAAATAAAAACTGAACAAGTGACCTCTTCTTCGTCCCCTTGGAGATAGTGGGAAGCCAGGTATTAGCTGCATTCATAGTGCTGCTGCTGGTTTCCATGATGAGGGGCACAGAGGAGACTTGTTGGTGCTCGGGGAGGTGCAAGAGGCGGGGGCTGGACGCTGGCGGCTGAGGATACAGGCAGAACTGGTAGGGACTAGAGGGATCCGTGAGGGCCCTGGCAAGGAGGAAAGGTGGGCTGGTTTTTTTATTAAATACGGGCTTGCAAAACCTGCTTGGCATTGGTCTAGGCGGCTCCCGTTGAGGTCCGTGATAAATTGCCTGTCTGTGGTGGGAGCAGGGCTACGACGATGCCCTCCTGAATAACCCGCCTGCAGTTCTCGCATTTGGTTGATTTCTATGGCTGTGGAAGCACTTCCATCTCCTTCCCCCATGGCCCAGTAAGTCCCATCTCAATGACAAACTACCTTACTCTGTAGGTTCAAGTGGGCAGGGGAGAGCGCGGCTCCACCAGGCAGTCCCCTACCCACAGCTTGCAGCTACTAACCCCTTTTGGCATGCGAAGGAAAGATGTTTCCTACCAAAAGCAATCAGTAGGAAGAAAAAAGGATGAAAGAATGTTTCCCTGAAGTCCAGCTAACTCCCCAAACCAATACTGCATCTTGGCAAAAATTCTACATTTATTTAAAGACATATCTGAAAATTACAGAAAGGCATTGAGTCGCTGCCCATCACATAAATCCGCAGTTCCCACCGAATCATTCCGAATTGTGCTGCCCTGGACTTTGCAAACACATTCACACAGATGTATAGAAGTCTAAGTAAAATCTGCATACAAGTCAAAGGAGTAATTTTTCAAGAGCAAGCAGAAATTGTTAGTTTTGTTTGTATGTTTGCAGCTTTTTCTTGTTCTACCGCTGCCACTGTTTCATGAGTAGACTTTGTAATATTCCACTTCAAACCCTCTGAGCTGATGGGAGAACGTGTACTTCGCAATCAGAATGATTCATGCGGTTACATGATCCAGTGCAGAGTAAGGGAGTAAGAATCCCTAATCTAGAACATTAGCACTTCTCTGTTAAATGCTCTTTTTTAACATACCGCAAAACCATCAACTTATTCCTTACGTAAGGTTCTTCGTGGACTACTATGACAACGGCAGCACTGAAAAGCAGCGTAATGAGACACAAGGAGCATAGAAACACACAGCTCGAACAGCAGCTCATTACAACTGTTCTTATCTGACCTCAGAAATAGAAACACTTTAAGATGCTTTTTCGTTGCTGAAGTTTTTTGCAAACCTGTTTTATTTTTATTAGTGTATTCACAAGGGTGTTTCTGTTTATACACTGATAGTTGACTCGGTCTGCAAGAATATATAACTAAGAATAGAGCCGTGTGGCTAGTTGTACGGGGTGAGAATATTCCTGAAATCATGGCAGAAACTTTACAGAGTTTGTTGATCTATTGGAAAGGGCTTGGAGATGAGCTACCAGAATAATTTGATGGTGATAAAAATATTGCTTTGTAGCGAGAGAGTGAGAGGGCTCAATGTTAATAAACAGGTGTCGTGGAATTTGTTCCCAGCTTATAATTACATGTAGAAGGTGAAAATTCCTGATATTAGAGGGCCTAATATCATCTGCCGGTCCAAATCAGTGAAATTCAAACAGGAAACAAGGTTTTAAGAGCTGGAGCAGTTTGCTGAGGGAAGTGGTGAATTCTTCGTTGGTTTCAGTCAATGCTTGATTTCTCTTGAGATATGTGCTAGTTTAAAACACAACTTATCTCTCTATATTTCGGATTCACTAAAGAAATTTATGGCTTGATTTAGTAGGAATTCAGACTACAGTGCCTCTTCTATTCCTAAAATCTGCACGTCTCTTAAGACTTTTTTTTAATTAATTTATTTATTTGATGTCAGAAGAGGCCAGACGTGAGCCTGGGGCGCAGGAACTGTGAAGAAAGACCGTCGTGGCTGAGTCTGAACTGTGGACGGCAAGGTGACCCCTTCTCGGTAAGCGGTTCCTTGGTTTTTGTACAGCTGGCAGCAGCGTGGCTGCGGGTGGTCGTGCTGCTGCTGCTGCTGCTCTCCGCGCTGCCTCCTCGCCTGCATCCCATCCCGGGGCAGGTACGTGCTGACCTCCCAGACGTGCCTACAAGTTCACGCAAGCAGCAGCCTCGTGGACTTCTCCGAAGGCAACTACGAGTGCGAGAATTGCGTATAACAGTCTAAATTGCCTTTCATTTTCTGAACGTGACACAATTACGCAAACTGCTGTCTGTATGATCTAGAATCATACTGGTGGGTGCCCAGACTTGCCCAGTTTACACGTCAGATCCCAGCTAGGTTTTACAGTCTCGGTGAGAGTTGCAGGTACGAAGCCCCCGTTTCTCAGCCAGCCCGCTGCTGGTAACTTCTGAAGGCACTGGCCAACTTCAGCCACATCAGAGAGAGGGAAGCAGAAGACTTAGAAGTAATTTACAAAAATCTTTGCCACTTAAAAAAAGTAAATGATAGTTGGGTAAATGCTGGGCACCCAAATTAATGCCAATACAAGCAGAAAGGGCCTCTTCTGCCTTCTGTACAATCCCCAAGACAGAAGATGAAAGATCCAGAAGGATCTTGAGCTGGTCTCCTGTGAAGGGGATGATTTGGGCCAGCCTCTGCTTCACTGAATGTTAATTATTGACATAAAGCAGAAATGTTGCGTGAGAGAAGGATGGCATCCCAACCCAGGTTACAGCTTAGAAATTCAGATATTCTTGCATGAGCTGTGTGTTCAGGTTATTCCAGGCACTAAAGCCAACTGATTTGAGGTCTTCCATACCTTGGGTGAACTTCCACACCTAGATACAAATCTATATAAGCATCTGATATACATAAGTATATTCTGATATAGATAAGTATATTCTTCTAGAACGAGAGTCAGCAAACTTGCACCACTTTGCTGAATTCAGACCGTTGTTGGATACATAGTGCAAAAGATTAAACAAATTAGATACTATTGCTATTAAGAGAGTTTTTAGGACAAAAAGATAATTCTCCTGTCTCGCATTACATGCTTTTTCTCATTTCTTTTGTGAGAAAATTATCTTTTTAGATAGCTGATGCATTCACATTCTTAGTCGTCAAAAATCTGTAAACTCTGTAGTGCATTATCACTTGAATAGGCCAAATAATTATTTGAATGCCTACTCATAGACAGTTAGCTTTCGGTAAAATCGAGGCTTTGAGGAGAACCAGAGAGAGCTACCAACTACGCTGAAAGGTAAAAATTGGTATTTCACTCCAGGTTCTTAAAGCAACTGAGGACTTTCGGGTGATCCATTAGCATATTGTGTCAAATCTGAAGTATTGTGATTAATTCAGAGTGATATTTCCTAATTCTGACATTAGAGTTTTTATGGTAGAGGAAGATGCTTAGTGGATTTGTGAAGGTGATCTGAAAATGGGACTTCTTGGGTTCCCTCATGGGGAGAAGCTTAACCCACTTCAGCTCCACTGAAGCCTTGACTACAGGGTGACTACACTGGATCCTACCACTGGGTGCTTTCACATGCAAGGAAAAAAGTTCTTATGAGGTTGATTCATTCACACTGGGATAGCATCGCAGATGGCAGTTGGACAAGTATCTGCATGGAGGATTGGGGAAGGTATCTGTGTTAATTGTGGTAATGCAGGAGAGAGGCTGGAGACCTGCTTCTGCAGTAGGGTGGGTTATACACCGGTTATACACCGGGCTGTCCCTCGTGTCCCCAGGTGCGCTCCAGGGTGATTTTGGTATGGTGCCAGCAAGGACAGAAAGAAATACTATGAGAAGTGTTACGTGTTTCAGAATGAATTGGTTCAGTAAAAACCCAACAATGCAAAAAAAAACCCCTTTTAAACTAAAAAAACTGATATGAAGCGATCCTTCAAAGTGGATGCAAAGAAGTAAAAGAACTTCTGAAATTCTGGTGCATTTGTGAGATGGGCAATATGAAGATTTACATTTAAGCCACTTTGTGGATTTTCACTACTTTTGCAGCTGAACAGTTATCTAGGAGGTAATGACACTGAAATTCAGAGATTCACCTCCTCAACTTTTACTTTTTTTAAGATGAGCAGTCATTTAATTGGATTTAATTAATGTTTCATTGCAATTTTGTAATCACCTAAAGGCCATATAGATGTGTAAGATCTCTTCTAATAGCAAAGCGGTTCTAGTGCAAGTTGGTAGTAAGAATATTGGCATTAGGGTGGATGTTGCTAAATCTGCAGTGTACCCATCTTAATGTACAACACTGACCTTCCAGGCTGATGATGGGCAACCTTTCATAAATGATACCTTTTATACAAAACGGCTTTTACAAGAAATGACTGGGTCTATGTAAAACTGGACAAAATTCTTCCCTTTCCCCTATTTATTTCTCCTTGATTCTGTAGTGAGTTTGAAGGATCAAGAGGTTTAGAGCTAAAAATGATAATTTGTTTTTTAAAGTTCTGGGCACCTGGGGATTGTGAAAATGATCATTCATCTTTTATATTCATTTTTAGTTTCTCGGATACAAAGAAAAATGAAAACAAGCTAATCCCTTCATCTGGTTTAGACGGTTCAGGCCAGACATGCAGGTTTACAACAGCTAAGGATCTGTTCCAGTTATTTTTAATACTTTCACGTCAAAATTGGCTTATCCCAATTTGCTTTTAAAGCATCCTTGGAGTAAGTCTCTATTTACTCAGCCTGTATTTGTCTTGAGTGCACTTTTACGAAATAGCCATAAGCACCCAGAAAGGCCATGTTTGTAATGAAAACACCTCCAGACAGACTGACCCCCCCAGAGGATGCCGCTAACGAATCGATTCGACAGCTCCTGACCGGGACTGAACCAAGCGGGAGCGTGCTGAGACACTCGGTGCGTTATACGCTCCCCTTTGGCTGCGCTTAAACTCGCCTCAGCTGAAGAATGAGACTGTTTGAGGACTCGGGGAAACGTGGGCTCTGCAAAGGCTCAGCCTTCCTGTTTGGAAAAAGAGAATTTGAAAAATCTGAGAAAACAGGGACCTACGTGTGAGGACGGGACACACTGGGGTGGGGGGGTGTAGCACAGAGGGACTGGAGAGATGGAAGTGAGGCAGGAAAAGGGACAAAAAGGGAGTGAGGAAGGAGGGGAAAGGTAAAAAGAAGTAAGTATGAAGAGCTGGAAAAGTGGAAAGGAAAATAGAGAAGAAAAACAGCGAGAGAGGAAGTCGGGGAAGGAAACTCTGCCTGTGTTTTACTGTCACTGGGCTCTGATGTCCTGGCTCCACAGGGGACAGAGGTGCCCGAAGGTAGCACCACCTTGGCTTGTGTTAAATTTAAGCAGTTTACACCTAGAAAGAGGAGCTGACCGAGACAATCAGACCCTGGCCTGGCGTTAGGGCTGGAAGAAGCGAGTGGTGCTCTGCCTCCGAAATGGAGTCCCTGGTCCCTGTCCCCTTCACCCCTCCTTCCCACCACCTTCCCCCGGGATCTGCGGGTGGGAGCCAGCCCTGTGGCAGGAGAGAGCCCGTTTTCTTCCTTGTGTCCCTGGGTGCTGCGGGAGCCGGGAGGGCTCAGGTAGGGGCTGCCTGCGGCGGGGGAGAGGGGCAGGCGGGGGGGGGAGCAGGAGAACAGGGGCTCAAAGGGGTTTGGGGGTCCAGAGCGCCCTGATGCTCAGTCAGGTCCACAAAGGAGGAAGGTGAAGAAGTAAGTACACGTGCATTACTTTTTTATTCAGCATTGGCACTTCTTGGGCCAGGTGCAGTAAGGAGGAACCGGGATTGATTCAATTCTTACAGGGTCGGTGGGCTAAATTTGCTTTGATGCTCCTCTGCCCCGGACAAGGTGAAGTGCAGCCTGCATGTGTCCCCCCCCTCCACGGCCATGCCTGCAGAGGGTGGGTTGGGGGCTGCAGGTGGTTCCTGTTCACAGCGAGGAGCAGGGGGAACATCGGGACTGGGGCTGGCGGGAGAACTGCTGGATCTGCTGCAGGCCAGGGAGCTTGAGGAGCACAAGAGAGGGGACACGGGCACTGGAGCCGAGACGGACCTCCAGGCTGGCTCCGGTGGCTCTGCGGGCTGCCTCCGCTCCACTGCGGGATGTGAGCTAACCTGCTGGGGGATCCCTCTGGACCTGCTGCGGGGTGTCCCCAACCTGCTGGGGGATGGCCACAATCTGCTGCGGGATGGCCCCAGCCCACTGTGGGGTGTCCCCAACCTGCTGCAGGATGTCCCCCAGCCAGTCCTGGGATCACCCTCTAGACCTGCTGAGGGATGTCCCCAACATCCTGAGGGATGTCCCCCCATAGACCTCCTGTGGGCTGTCACCCCCCCCCCCACCCCCAGACCTGCTGTGGGCTGTCACCCCCCCCTACCCCCAGACCTCCTGAGGGCTGTCACCCCCCCCCCCCACCCCCAGACCTGCTGTGGGCTGTCACCCCCCCCACCCCCAGACCTCCTGAGGGCTGTCACCCCCCCACACCCCCAGACCTGCTGTGGGCTGTCACCCCCCCCTACCCCCAGACCTGCTGTGGGCTGTCACCCCCCCACACCCCAACCCTGCTGTGGGATGCCACTACATTCTCCGGGACCCCCCCCCCCCCCGCAACCACCCCTGGGACTTTTCCATGAACTGCCCCCAACCACCCACCGCCCCCCCCCCCCCAACCGCAGAGTCCCGCGGGCGCGCAGGGCTGCGCGGAACCTTCCGCGGCCGCGGCTGTGCCAGGGCGGGGGGGTGACTCACTCTACCGCCGGCAAACCCCCCCCCCCCTCACCCCCGGCTTTATAACGGGCTGGGGCGGCCGCCGCGCCGGGCTCCGCTACGCCGCACCGCGCCCGCGGAGGGGGGGGGGGGAGCGTAAAGACCGCGGGCCGGCAGCATGCGGAGCTTGCGCGGCGTTCCGCGCTCCGCGCTGGTGCTGCTGGTGGTGCTGTTGGCCGCGGGGTACGGCGCGGTCATCACCGGGGTGAGAGCCCGCTGGACGGCACCGACGGGACCCGGGGGGGTCGGGGGGGGGGTAGGAGGTGGGGGTCTGTCTGCTGTGGGTGATAGAGGGATGGGGGGGGGCTGCTAGGGCTAAGGGATGGCTGGGGGATTGGGGGGGGGTCTGTCGGGGGTCTGGGTGGGGTGAGGGGTGGCTGGGGTTGGGGGGGCTCGGTGGGAGAAGTGGTAAGCAGGACGGGGAAGGGAGGGCTGGGTCGGGGGATGAGGGATGCCAGGGTTTGGGGAGGGGGGGGGGGGGTCTCTGGGGTGAGGGGTGCGCGGAGGTGGGGGTGTCTCTGCGTGATGCCAGGACTTGGGGGGCTTCTGGGGTGGGGGGTCTGTCCCTTTGGGGGAGGGATGCCTGGGCTCGGCGGGGGGGATTTCTTCAGCCGGGTCCGTCAGTGTGCGGAGACTCCAGCTGCTTCTCCAGGGCTGGAGGCTGCCGTCCCGTCCCGTCCCGTGTCCCCCCCCCGCTGCCCCCAGCCCCGGGCTGCCCCCAAACCTGCCCCGGGGGGACCCGGCTCCAGGCACCGCACTGCCCGCTTCTGCACCCCGAGTTCCTCCAGTTCCTCCAGTCCTACCGCTTACAGGGCAGGCACCGGTATTGCAATCATCGAAAAAAACCTGCCTCCTTCTTTTTTCCCTTTTTTTTTTTTTTTTTTTGAGTATGACTCTGCTGCTTTTTTTTCCTCAATAGTCACCCATTGCAAATGAGTCCCCTGTTATTGTTGTTGTTGTTTGTAGGCTTAAGATTTACTTTGGTTGTGAAAATTGTTTTTTTTCCCAAAGTCGTTATTTAACCCAAAGCATTGCATCACTCTTAAGTAAAATGATTTATTTTTTTTTAGTGTTTGCTTTGGATTAATAACTCAGCACTTGCATTCCTTCGAGAGCTTACACGTCTTTTGTAACCATCAGAAGTTGTAGCAGCAGCAGATTACTCCGGGGCTGTCCAGGCTCTCTGTCTGGACTTCACTGAAGTCCATGAAACAGCTTGTAGGCATTTCTCTGGATGTCAGATCAGGACTGATTAATTTTCAGAGCAAAGAGTGTGAAGAAATTTTTTAATATTTGAGAATTTCAAGTTCCTTTTAAGTAGAAATATTTACGGCAATGGAGGACCAGTTTATGTAAGTCTGTTATTAGAGTTGTGGCTACACCTTTAAAGCATAATTAATCCATTAAATAAAGTAATGGTGAAGCACTGAATAATAGATCAAGGATAAAGCAGATTCAAAAAGTAAAAATAGATTAGAACTAGGAAATGTTACTTTATTAACTACTGCAGTGCATTTCTGCTTAAAGCACTTTGATGCATTTTTGGCTTCTGATGAATGGGCAAATCTCAGATGAGAGCTGACGTAGGTGTTCCTGTTCCCATCCTCTGAGCCTGAAAGGTGCTTTTCCTTTGCAATTTAAGGACTTGTTTCAAACCTTCTTCAATTCAGTGGTGGTTCATGTGCTGACTTCAGTTGTCTTTGGAGCTGGCATTTCACCTGGGACTTTTTCCTTGAGCTGAATTTCCACAAACCTGTGTTTAAATGAGGTGCTGAAGAGGAATGTCCTTCATGTTGTGTCCTGTGAAGGTTAGGAGTAGCGGCACGAATTACACATTGCAGATAAGGTGCGGGCAGGAGCATTTGGGTTGAATATTTTCAAAACTTGTCATACATTTTTGGAAAGGAAGCCTTAGAAGTTCTGCCAGATGTATATATGCGTGTGTGAATTTTAAAACTAAATTTTTCAGCATGGTGTTTTAGATACCCTTGCTTGCCAGGACATAACTCAGACCTGTTTTGCGGCTGAGTGGTACTTCACTCCAGGACCGGTCCCACAGAGATGGATGGGGTTTGAGATATACAACTGAGAAAAAAAAAAGGGGGGAGTCAGGAGCTGACCGGTGAGGAATAGCAGAGCCTGTGACTTCAGCTGAGCAGTGGACACCGGTGTGCCAGGGGCAGCCAAAATCACTGGACCTGCAGGTTTTTTGTGACTACAGCAAAATTAGACCATTAGAGTGCTTTTTTTTGAGAGGGAGAGAGAGGTTAGAAAATAAACATTATCTACCTGGCAGGCTGTAGTGGTCATTTTATGGTCGTATTAGTCTTGTAAGTAAATACTCTGTGTGATTGGGCTCACCTGTAGCACAGAGCTGTCTGCTTCGTGAAATGTGTGTTTAGGAGGAGTGCTAGCTGTTTGGGTCACACACGCTATTTAATGGCTTGACCCTAATGCAACAGCTTTTTCCTAAATTACTGGCTGATCAGTAAATACATATTTTGATCAGGCTTCTGCTGGTTGAACTAGAATATTTACCCAGTAGAGTACAGTCTAATGGCATTTATCATGTAAATCCCGAGGTAAGAGCTGTAAGTTTTTTTCCTCAAGCGAATGTTTGTTCTGATACGCAGTCTTCCCCAGAGCTGTTATCATATTTATGTGCATTTTTACAAGTTGCCTGTTTATGCACTGCTGACCAGTGCCTTTGGTCTGTCACTCCTCCTGTCAGACATTAAGAGAGTAGTGAGTTAATTAAGCTTACCTTTTGGGTGTAATTAGAACCTTTAACTAATGGCATTTCTCATTGGAGAAAGGAGACTGGTTTTTTGCATTAAATTAATATAATAAAAAGTCTGATAAACTTTTGGTTAAAAAACAGGCAAAAGATGTGCAGTAACCTGTTTCCAAACCCTAACATGTCCACTGCTCTTCATGGTTTCTGGGTTTTTTTAAAACATACTCAGTAGTTTGCATTTTGGTTTGTGCTTATCTAAGCTGTATTGGGTAAGTGGCTGAAATATTTCCCCCCTGCCTTGCAGGGGGAATGCTACCACAGCAGCATTTTCTGGGATGTGGACACTTATGCAAAGGTTTTTCTATTACACATTTAAGACCTCTTTTAGTTACATGTAATTCTAGATAAGAACCACGGAATCCATATTTAAACTTCTGTTTTAGCTACTTCCACTTGGACTTCTCTATTAAAACTATCATGCAGTCTTGCATTTGCAAAGGCATTCAACCATAAGATATTATCATAAGAAACTAGAAAGAATAGTCACTTAAAAGTCTTTAAGTTAATAGAAAATCTCCTATCTTAGCTACTCCATAAGACAAGATTCCTGACTGTTTGGTGGGCTTGGTCCTTGCAGCTGCCTGAGCTCACCCAGGCTCCGATCTGGGAAGGCAGAATGGGACGTGCCACGGTCCATCAGTGCTCACAAGTTGGGACTGTAAATCACTGTCTGTCCTGGATTTGGCCCTGAGCAGCTCTGTATGTGATCATGGCTTTAAACATCCCAGGCTCAACTCTGAAACGTGCCAGGAGCCTGTACGTTCAGATCCATGGGAGATACAAGTATTGTGAATCGACCTTAAATCCTCTTATTCAGCCTTAACGAGCTATCGTAACTTGCGGGGTGCCAGAGGCAGCTCTTGAGCACCCGATCTGCCCTATTTCTGGAGCATATTTATTATTAATTTTATTTGCCTAATGCTGTATTGAACTCCAGGCCTGCGACCGAGACCAGCAGTGCGGAGGAGGGATGTGCTGTGCCGTCAGCCTCTGGATCCGCAGCCTGCGAATGTGCACGCCGATGGGAAATTTGGGAGAGGAGTGCCATCCTTTGAGTCACCGAGTGAGTATGTCACCGGGGGGGCTGTGGGACCGGAGCTGGCAGGGCACAAAGAAACAGGAATATACCGCACTGTACGTCACATTGCATAAAAACTATACGTGGTGAAAAGGCGGGGAAACATGCCATGCGTTATGATACCCAGCTATTCGCATTTGTATGGAAATAGCACTGCAGGTACCTACGTAAGGAAATACATTACTGTCAAAATTATGCTGAAGGGAATCCGAGGATGAAAGTACTACAGAATTTCCAGATTGTTTTCTTATTAGTTTGTTGTTGCTGTTTTGCATCATTACATGATGTGAAACAGCTCTAGCAGTTCCCGAGCCCAGCCCTGCCAATGCCTACGTGTGTGAGCAGGAGCATAGCAAATGGCACCGACCTCGGTGGAACTGGGCGAGATCCCATCACAAGCATAAAAATGTCACCAGCTGGTGTCGGGACACCTGGTGCATCACTGCAGCACGGTCCCTGCCGTCAAACAGCAATGTCCTGATGTGCTCCAGAGGCTGGGAGCCACTGGTGCCTTCAAAAGCCATTGAGAAGGTGTTGACACACACTTGTACTTGAGAAAAATCACCATGGGCTCTCTTTGCTTCTATTCTACCTATTAATTTCAAATATATATGTGTGTATACATCTATACACACACATATATATGATACTATTTACATATTAATACCTTATTATATGACACACTATTATTAATATAATGATATTAACAAATACATTTATTTAAAGCCACATAATTATATGTATATTATAAACCACATATATTATTTGTAGCATGAAAAAGGCTGCTTATTTATAAGTAATACAAAAGACTGAATGGGATGTTACCAAGGAGCTTGAGAACTTGGTGGTCTTCAAAGCCATCCTCAGGGAAGAGTATGGCCCAAGAGTCATCACATGTGAAAGATATCAAGGCAATAAACATGGATTATAAATGTGCAGCTAGTTAGCTGCCTCTCTCACTCTCTCATCCAATGCCTGGCTTCTCAGATCAGTATCTATGGTATATTTTCTCAGTTTTAGGAAGTTCAAGGCTTTGTTCTATTACAGTTAAATTTTTAAATCTTCTGTTGTCATATTGGGGACCAAATTCTCATTTTTACTATGTAATGTAGCAGGGTTTTCTTGTAAGGGCTCTTTACATTAACAGGAGTCTCAGGATAAGAGAAATTGTCTTCTAGGGTTGGGGTTTTTTTTTACGAGCTTATTGCTATTGGGCAATAATTTATACTGTCTGATATATTTTAAGCTAATTGCCTGCATAAATACAATCAGAGAAGATGCCTGTCCACCCCAGACTTACAGGCATAGTCACTGATGTTTATAAGCTTTATGAGATTAATTTTAGATTTAGATTCCTCACCCCGCTGCTCCTCACAACAAACACAAAGCAAATTGATTTACTGTAGTATGTGAAATTAGGTATTTGTAAGGATGGAGAGTTTGCTCAACGGTTCCTCTCCCCTCGATATTTGGGTAGGGGGCAGCTGGGAGACCAGTCGCCCTGAGCACCAAAACCTTTCCTTTGCCTGCAGGTCAGGTACAAAGCAGCCACCACCACGGCCATGCCACCGCCTTGGGGACCTCCAGAGGAGCCTGGAGATACCCTGGGGACGATGGCTGGGCAGTTGGGTTTCCACCTTCTGGTTTCCTTCTCAGCGACTAGATGGCGTTGGCTCGATGCCGTTCCCAATCTCCGTTGGCATTGCGGAGGCAGGGTTTGCAGGCAGGGTCGGGCAGGCGAGATTTGGCAGGCCAGCAGACAGAGCTGGCAGCGCAGGGGTGGCTTTGCTGCCGCTCTGCACCTTCCACGTCACCCCCACGTCTCTCCCAGCAGGTCCCTCGTTTCCTTTTCGCCCACAAACCCCCATTGCCTCGCGGTCATTAAAACCCGGTGCTGGGCACACGGCGTGGCAAAGCGTGCACGGGCTCAGCCGGCGATGCCAGCACCGGCTGCGGGTACGTAGGATCTGCCTGCCCCGGCAAAGAAGCTGCGCGCCCCGGCAAAGCGCCCGTCCTGCGGAGCTGACACCCGCTGCCTGTCCCCAAACGGGTGCGTTATTAAGCCACATCTTCAGCGTGGGAGTCCCGCTGAAAGGAACCTTTCCTCGCAGCGAACGTAGCATTTTGAATAAATCACTTGAGCTGTCGGAGGGCTGAGAGGTACCTCTGAGTCAGCCTTACCAGCCTGAGGAGCTCAGGTTTTATTTTTTTTTCTGCAGTGCTGTGCGTGGGCCCCAAGAGGTGTGATTCCCATGGGGAGTCCCCAGCACCCGCGGTCGGTGGCCTCTCCGGGGCAGAGGGGCCGTGGTGGGTGGCATGGGGAAGCCCACGGCGTCCCTCGCTCCGGGGCTGCTCTTCAGACGGTGCGGGGCAGGGGGCTGGTGCTGGCCCAGGGCACTGCAGGCGATGTGAGCCCCCCGCTAACCCCCCCGTACCTGATGGGGTGTCACTGGAGCAGGCAGGTCCTTGGTGTGATGCAGGGGGAACATGTGGGATTTTCTCCCTTGGACTTTCTTAAAGAGAAAATTTGCACACCGACACAAAACAATCCTGGAATATTAAAATTGCAGGCTCAAAACACCCAGAAATCTGGAAGTGAGGGGAATTAGGGCTGCCTGCCTGGCTTGCAGCAGTGGCTTTATACCTCTGCGCTTCCCTCGCTGCATCCCGACGGATGCTCGGTGCGTGCTGCCGGCGGCAGCACCGCAGCTCCCGGCCATGCTGTTCCAGCCGGCTGTCCTGCTGGGCTCGGCTCATGTGCTGGCAGAGGCACGGCTCCTGTAAAAGGCAGAGCTCGTGATCGAGTTGTTAACGAGTGTCAGCACGTATGCACGTCGTGGCACAATTAAATTTGCGTAATGCAGTCCGTATGTGTGCTCCCTGCAACACACTGCGTGGCTGGAGGAGGGTGGAATGAATTCAGAAACCTCTGCCTTGTGGTGAAAAGGATCCTGCTCAACGGGAGGGCGGGTGAGATGACCTCCCGAGGTGCCTTCCAGCCCGAATTACTATGGGATCCTGCAGTTCCCGGGTCCTGCTACGCGGCTGACAGGCTGCTCTGTGCCATACGACAACGCAGGAATGAGGGCAAGCAGAAACCCTGCACAGTAAACACCGCAAAACGTGATGCTGAAGGCCAGTGTAGTTTCACAACAAACTCCTTTGTGAAACGGGAGTAAATGGAGAACATGTGTCACAGATGTAGATTTACACACCAGCACGGACTGCTATATTTTGTTCTTAACTGTGGCTTGACCGGGAAATGCGATGGGGTTGGCTTTACCATCTGCTCTCCAGCCCCCGTGCTGCAGCTTGTGGGGATCTAACCGCCGTGGAGGGAGTTGTCCCCGCATCCCCACTCTTCACCCGAATCCACCTGCCCCCCCAAGCACCACGGTGGCCGTGCTCCCCGTCCCTGATGTCCGTGCTCTTTGTCCCCAGGTTCCCTTCTCCGGACGGCGGATGCACCACACCTGCCCGTGTCTCCCCGGCCTGGCCTGCGTACGGACTTCTCCCAGCAAATTCAAATGTTTACCGGACTTCAGAAAAGAAGATGTCTTTTTTTAGCAGGAGCTATTCTGCGCTACGAAGAGCCGCTCGATGTATTCTTTTTCTTGTTATTGTGATGAACAAGGTACTTGCCAGGGGAAACCCTTTACCGTACTTTCCTGCCTCACCAACATTAAAACTGAAGATGGGATACTGTGTTGTAGTGGCCAAGGTTTTCAGGACTCGCGGTGGCGGATGCTTTCATTTTGGGGCGAGCGAAAGGACATCTGCTAAAGCAATATTGCTTTCTGAGGGCAGGAGCTTAACGCTTTCTGAACCGTCTCGTGGCCTTCATGGTTCCAGCTTAACCCCGGAATGAAAACATCCAAGATTATTGTCAGTTTTGGAAAATTTTGGCCACTTTTTTACATTTTGGAATGCCTGAATCGAACTGAGTTGAATAACTGCATAGTGTCAAGCATATGACAATTGCCAAAAACCTGTATTTACATTACATTTCGTATCTTTATTAATATAACTGTATTTGTAAGTTAGGCGCATCTCTAGGGTGAAAGTTTAACCAATAGATGTAGTTTTTACACTTTTTAAAAGTGGCGGGTGGAACCAAAGCATTTCAATATTCAAAGCATTAAAAGATTTTGTTATTTTAGTATTCTAAGACGAGAAGGAGTTGTTGTTACTTGAGTTGGTGTAAAACTACCTGATCGTCTCAAACTATGTATTAAGATGTAGTTTATATTAAAAAAGGAACCCTGAAGTTTATTGTAATGGGCTGCCTGACTTCTTGTATATGTATCAAATTTGCTGTGTAAAAATTCTGTATCAGAATAATGGCAGTATATGATTTGATTTATTTTAATATTATAACATTATTTTGTCATTGTGGTTTTCCATTTTTATTCAGTGTAATCTGTTATCACACACTCGATTCACCCAAGCTAGCAGAGCTGCTTATGGATAGCTTAGCAAAAGATTATATGCCTCTGGCTGCTTTTAGGGAAACTCAACAGTTTACAAGGCATGAACTCCTCAACCAAGCTGCAGTCTTAGATGATGGAGGAATCTTGGTGTAGCTAATACGAGAGGTTTTTCTTGGCACGTGCCTCAAAGAATCAACTTTAGCCCAGTGAACATCAAATTTGTGGGTTTTCTATGAAATGCTGTGCAACTTCATATTTACTTGTCATGCCTGGAGCTGGAATTCCAATAGTTTGTGTGAGTTTCACACATTTCTTGCTCTCAGACATGCAAACATATGCTGGAACTGGAGAAGTGAAGTCATTCATCTTTCAACAATCAGTGCTTTGCTGCTGATGACGATGGGGAAGGGGGGAGAAAAGTTAGCATGCTTGTATTAAGCCAAACACCTGTATTACTTAGAGAAGATGAGAAACATCCCAGTGAGTTTACCAGGTACCTGCCGCTGGGCTCCACAGCCTCCCTGAGGAGAGAGAAAGGAACAACTGGCCTTGTTATTTTGCCAGATCCTTGTGGATCCTGCACATGTTAGAAAAATAAATGTCGTGAGAGAGGATTGCATCTTCCTGGCTCAAGACAGCCCAACCCCAGGGCTCTATATATTTTGCTTCAGCCTTTGCGGTGGTGATACAGCAGCTCTGCAAGTGGCAACAGACTCAGGTCCTGTAGGAAAAAAAAAAAAAAAAAGTCTGAGGTGCCACCAAATGATAATTTTATATGTGGTTTGCATTAATGTAATCAGATACAGAGTGCCTGTATTAGATCTGAAGTCTTAGAGGGGCTCATCGCTAACCCAAGGGGCTGAATTGTGCTGATGAAAGACCAGCTCATTCCCATGCTAATGCAGTGACACGTGAGCACTGCAGAAATTCCCATAACCTGGATTTAAAGACTTTTCTGTCTTTTATGCTTTTCTGTCCATGTCTATCAGTATAAAATTAGCTTAATACCATGGACTTCAATTTACACTCAAAGGGAGAATCAAGAAGGAAAATAGAAGCAGTCCAAGCGTGTATGTGTCCCATCTCTTGCTCCATTCATTTTTACCAAAGCACATTTTCTTGGTGCTTGAAACGATGAACCATAGCAGGAAACGCCAGCCCTGCTTCTCATCTCCTGCTGGCATAAATCACCAGTGACTCCACTGAAGGTAATAATCCTGGTTTGTATCATTGTAAATGAGTGGACAATTACATCTGATGACTGCCTTAGAACCTGCCATGCTGACCTCCTAGGAGAGTTTATCAGACAAGAGCAGAGCAGCTTTGTAGTTGTAATTTGTGCCAATTAACTTGTGGGATTAGGCATTTATCTGGGTAATGAGAACAGCCCCAATTACACGAGATCAAAGTTCACACCATCCATAGGAGGTCGAAGTACTCGAGTCCTGCAGATGCTCCTGGACAGGGCATTAGGAAGGTGCTTCTTTGAGAGAGACCTTATCCTGCACTTGCCTCCAAGGGACTTCTCCGCACCTTCCCTGCCGCAGCCGCTCTGCCTGCTGCGGGAGCGTGGCTGCTGGCACAGAAGAGCTAAAGGCAAAACCTCACTGTCCTACATCCCCACTACATTCACTTGGCAATCATTATGATGATTCCCCTTTTAGTAATTTAATTCTCATTAATTGACACTCATGATGAAGGTTAGTTGATCTGAGAGATCATTTTGGAAGGAAGATTAAGCTTTTGCATCCCAATTCTTTCCTAAACTCTGTCCTAATCAATTATCTTTTCTCCTGTCCTGGGGGAGATTTCCTAACGCAAGCACACCTGCAAAGTGCCTTTAATTTCTTTCTGCAGTGGAAGGGGAGGGGGGAAAGCCCTTTGCTTTACAGTGATAATAGGTAAACCAGTGACCACAAGAAGTATTTGAAATGTAAATGACCATGCGTGTCCCTCTGCTTTTCCCTTGAGCCAGCTTTTGACTTGAGGGGCACAGCAAACCGGACTCAATATGAATGATGGAAAAGGTGGCCAGCCTCGAGCCGGCTCTGCCGTGAAAGGTTTTCCGCAGCCCCCTGTGCTGCTCGGTTTGTCTCAGCATCGCCCTGGCAATAATCCCAGGTCAGGACCAGCTTCCTCGCCTGCCTGGGAGGAAGAGAAGGGGGCAGGCCCTTGCAAGAGAAATCAGACAAGAAAAGAGAACAAAACCCGTGCAGCCCTGGAAACACCTTTGTGAAAGGGAGAAGTCTCGTTCTCCAGTACACATAGCTTCTTAGGAGAGAGCCTTGTTTAAACACTTTCCTTTATTCACTTCACTTAGGAGATCTGTGCCAACGTTTGGTTTAATTTTATTAATATTGGAGTAATAGTATTAATTATTAATAGAAATGTGTGCATTAATTTTTAATATTATATTAATATTTATGTTGCAGATATGCTATAGAATAATGATGATATCACACAAACCTGTAGGAGTTTCTGTGTTTATTACCAGATATTGGGTTAACAGAGAGCCATTTCGGGAAAGGATACTACCACCACATATAATGAGTTGCTGCCTTAATTTGATTACATGCTTATTAGGAAAGGTGAAACAAGGTGTTTCAGGTTTGCGGGTGCACAGCTGGCTGAGCAAGCACGCACCTGTAAGCCTGAGGGAGCTGGAGGGAAAGCTCTGCTGCTGAGCTGGAGAAAACCCAGCTGAAATTCGGTCTCATCTACATCCTCCTGCCCACAATTCCCCCAGGAAAATTTGGTCACTTTAAAAAAAAAAAAAAGTTACAAAGTCTTTGAATGAGGGGGTGAAACAACATAAATTCTCCTGGTTGTGTGGCAAGTAGGACTCAGATATGTGTGGGTTCTTGCCTAGGAGACAGGTCACCCTAAGTAGCTGAAGTGAGGCTGCTTAACACAAGGTTGAAGTTTTGTCTGGTGGTTGAAAAAAGAGGCTGGAGCAGCACATGGGTCACTCTAAGGTAAAAAAAAACAGGATTAAGGTTGGTTTTGTTCCTTTGCAGGTGGGCTGGAACCTATAGACTTTTTCTTACCCTGTAACTCTAGTGAGTTAGGAGATTTTATAGCATACCTTGTCAAGGGGTACTTTGTTAATTTGTGAGTATGACCACAGGCAAGGTCCTCACTGATGCCTTTCCCCTGCCCCAGTAGCTCTCGATTTGTTATTACTGCACAGATGGATATTCAAAAGAAACAGAAGGTGCTGAGAATCCCTTGATTTAAACAAGATGTCTCAGGAATTTGATCTTGACAATGTGTAACATGTTTTCCAGAAGGAATTAGAAAATTGCAGGAAGAGAAAAGACTGTGCAAATACAAGAGGATTTTGATAATAGCAAAATCAATGCGCCTTTCTTTATTACATAGATATGAAATGCCAAACCAGCGGGGGTACAGCTGTTAGACTAATCAATAATTCTGAGCACAGGAACAGAGATGAGTTTAATGCACATCAAACATACAGCAAATCACCTATCATTTCTCAAGGAGAGGCTTGAGTGCGGGCAGACCAGCCCAGTGCAGTAGGATACATCTCAATGATTTGGCAGGGCAGATTCCCCCGTATCATCCAGCTGCCTCGGAGGATGGTGGAGCCTTTGAGCTGCTCTGCCCGGTCGTCAGGGCTGGGAAAGGCTGAATGTGAAGGGCTGAAGCCGAATAAGCCTGCTGCACTGAAGGGAGAGTGGATGGCAGCATGTTTCATGGCAAGAAGTACAGCGCAGGGTAACAGCAAGGTGTGCAGGAAAGGAGGAATGAGCAATATAACCATATAGCACACTTGTAAACACCCCCATGGCAGGGGTTTCCCAAAGGTCTGAGTGTAAGACAGCGTAGTACGGGGGGAAAAACGAATGCCCGCACAGTGTAAAAATGACAAAAAGCCTCATCTGCAAACCCCAATTTGCCTGGGAAACTGGCTACTTGTTAATTGTGTGCCAGGAGTGTCCAGAGCATCCCAGATCGACACTGCTTTGTACCATGACACCAGATATCTGAGTGTTACAGGCACGTTGCTGTTCCCAGAAAGTTACAAATCTCATAGACCAAAGCACGTGTCTGTGCTGTACGTGGCGTGTACCCACGCCACTGCAGCCTGAGCTATCCCGGGATGCAGAACTGTCCTGTGCTCTGTCCCAGCAGGCGGCACGGGAAGGATGGGCTGTAGCTGTATCCCTAGAAGAGCCCCACAGACGTGAGCGCAGGGACTCCCGTGGGGCTCCGCATTGCACCGCGTGGGCAGTGTATCTCTTCTCAGGCTGGGAATCCCACCCCGGCCTCCCAAATCCCAGCGCTGTGCCTCTGCCACAGCATCGCAACATGTGGAAAGGATTAAATCTGGTTTTAAATGTAACGTGGCTTTGTAAATCCCAAGGCTGTAATGCAGTTCAGAAGCAGGCTGAAAATACGGTCTGGTTCCAGCCAAGTGAGTAGGGCTGACCCTTCTTTATTTTCTTTTTTCTCTTGTACATGTGAGTGCACTCATGTCACTTCATGCAGACGTTTGTGGGCTCTTTCAGTGCAAACGGGCAGCCGTGGCTCTTGCTGCAGAGAGTCCACAAACGAGTAAAGCTGCTATTAATTTCAGGGGGTGTGAAGCAGGGCCCACCCTTTATTTACTCCTCTAGGCTACAGTGGAGCCCAGGCAGCAGAGCACATCTCTTAACTGCTTTCATGGGACCTGCCAGAAAGGCCAGCTCAGGGAGAGGCACTGGCGAGGCAGCTGCAAGCATGCTCACTCTTTCCAAAAATTTCACTGCATCCTGTCAAATTAGTAGATTCCCCCCCACCCCCAATTTCTTCTCTCACATGGGTGAAACCTTGACAGGAAGGTCCCCCACCCCTTTAAATTCAGTGGCAAAACTTCCTGACTGTGGTGGTGTCATAATTTAGACTCCTTCCCCACCCTGGTTTCATTAAACTCCCCAAAGTTGCTAACAAACCTTTCACGCATTGCAACAGAGCCTTCAACTATTTGGATTTGGTTTACATCAGCACTTAAGCTCAGACAGATATTGCACAAAAGGAGAGTAAGAATAAGTCTGGCTGGCTGAGACTTTAGGATCTTGGGAGGGGGGAAAATAGCACTGAGACCCCCATCCCCACCGCCAGCACCGCCGGCAGGTCCTGCAGAGCCCGGCTTCTGCAGCATCCTTCATCGCCCTGCCGGGAAGCACTTTGGTGATGCTCAGCCTAAACGCGTCCCTCCTCGCTCTCACGCCGTGGCTATACCTCTGCCTGTGCTTCTGCCGGCTCCTTGGCTCGGGTGCCCGCATTCTCCCCCTTTAGTCACACCGCAGCTTGGCTGAACATATTGCACGTTCATCCGCCTTCCTCCACAGCCAGATGTCTTCTGCAGCTCTGCCGGAGCTCGCTCCCTCCCCGGGGCAGCCCGGCTCGGTGGGCACCCAGAGCTGGTCCCTCTGCCCGGGGCCGCTGCAGCCCCACGGCACCCGGGGCACCGTCCCCTCTCCTGCCTCGTCCTCGGCGCAGCGTGCCGGGGGACCCGCTGTGTAGTGGGAGCGTGCAAGGCCTAATGAGGGAGGAAAAGGAAAAAAGCCCGGCTGATTTACTTGACTATCAAGCTACTCAACGGTTTCCTTTCCATCACCCTCCTGCAAGCACTTGGTGACAGATGGGGACAGATTGAGTGGTTCGATGGAGTGAGGTAATATTCCACTAAATCATTCCTTCCTCTCGCTGTCAGAAAGCACCCAGACTTCAGCCCTTCCTTCTGAATCTTCCCGTGTTTCCCTCTGTGGATTTTTTTTTTAATGACAAAGCCATTTTAGCTCTACCTCTGCTGAAATTTCCAAGGGAAGCAAGCACTGGTATTTATAAGGTATGATAAAATGGGTGTTGTAAAACAGTTAGGAAAAGGAAGGGGTGAATCACTGTGAGACAGAGAGGGTTCTGGTGCTGTTTACTAGTGTTTCTGATTTCTTTTCCTCCCTGCGTGCGCGGGCTGAGCCCCAGACCCTGGTGCAGGACCCCGGCCGGGCAGGCAGCAGGCGCCCGGGCAGGTGTGCCGTGGGCAGGCATGCAGGCTCACACTGCACGTCTCACAGATGGAAGATCCGTTTTTTTTTTTTTCCCTGGATGATTTGTTCCAATGGTTAATCATCCTCACACAAAAACACAGGATTTTTTTTTTTTTTTTTTTAATGACACACCAGTAAATAACATTCAGAAACTTTAGGACGGGCTTTCTTTTCACTGGGTGATCTCTTGATTTCTGCCTACTCTACTAGGGCTGTGATGACTGCCTGAAATTAACTGGGACTTCATAGCTTCCCTGTGCCCTTGCAAGACTAGCTTTGAACTTGAAAGCCTCCTACACAAAGTGCTTTGCGCTATCAACCTGGTCACGGTAGAGGTGAAAAATGTGGCACTGAAGAAAGTGGCTTTCCGATAAATACATCCACAGTACAACCATGCATGACTCACAAGATCAAAGACAGAGTGCAAGTACTGAGGTCATTAAACATGAATAGAAATACAGAAATGCAACAGCTTGCATTAAAGGCTTAGCTTGACTTTAAAGTTAAGTGATGAAAGCTTATGTAGTCAGCGATTGTTCACCCGTGATAATGCTCTGCTCTTGCCATCAGTAGTTCTGTGCTCTACAAAGGTGAGTAAGAATAATTAATCATTTTTCAGATAAAGTACCGAGGTGTGGGGCAGTTAATGACTTGTACCAACTGAAAATAGGCTCAGAGATGCTCAGCATCATCAGCTCTAGGGAAAGTCAGAGGGCCGCAGATGTCAGGCCTGTTGGAAAATCAGCTCTTGG
Organism: Buteo buteo; assembly: GCF_964188355.1. Lineage (NCBI taxonomy): Eukaryota > Metazoa > Chordata > Aves > Accipitriformes > Accipitridae > Buteo > Buteo buteo. Next base: position 5,252,081 of record NC_134191.1, read on the forward strand.
TCACCAGTTCTACAACCGACGGATGAGTAAGGATTTACCCCACACAAGGTTCTTCACGAATGACATGGCATCAGAGGCCACCAGCATAAAAGGAGATTTGGGGTAAGACGTCCATCAACACAGCCCCAGCCCAGCACGACTCTGCAGCAGCTTTTAAGACACCATCTTCACCGACGGTCTTTCTCTGATGGCTCCATTTCTTTGAGATGTCGTATACTTTATAATATTCTGACGCTCAAGAACACCATAGCATGGGAGATACTTCCTGGTTTGTATCACAATAGAGTTAATTGTAGCCTGTGCAGTGTTTTGAGCAACTATAAAGGAAGCTGTGCTAAAATTGAGGATTTTAGGGAACCTCTATTAGAAAACAGCCCCCCTGCCATGTTTCTAATAGTTTTTTGATTTGCAGCATAACTATCTAATAAGGTTTCTGGGGTATTCTGAAACTACACAGAATTATCTGATCTGCAGCCTAAGTTAATGAAGTGCCTTGAGATACGTAACATCGCATTCTGCCAATATGTGTCCGTTACTCTGTCCGGAGCCACTTCTCTCGGGCTGGTTTGTTGGCAGTTCTGAGCAAGGGCAGCTGCTACAGGGGAGCAAAGTGACTGTGCTTAACCGTGTGGGGCTAGTGGCAGAGGTCCAGCCAAACTCCACGCATCCTTTGCTGGGAAGGGAGGGAAAATGCCAGCTTTGCTCTCCTCTGAGCTCAGCACAACATATCCCAGGGCAGTCCCACAGCATATGGCAGAGCAGCCTTCTGGAGGTGTAGCTGTATCACATCCAGGTAGAGCCCCGGGAAAGAATTGTTGCTATCGGCCAAATTCCTGCCCTTTTTCCTCAAGGCTACCGGCTTCACACCATTCTGGGAGGCAGCTTTGTCTCCCCTGGTGCAGATCTGGTACTGGAAAACCAAATGATGACAGCTTGTGGGCGATGCATCTCCCTGCTCATCCTCCACCTCGAGCACGACCTCTGAATGAGACCTTTACCCAACAAGATAATTTGGCTGGGGCCAAATATTTCAGCCCCTTTCCTAGCAAACTCTTTCCAAATGTAACAGCAGAGCTAGAAGCACCCCACAGTACTCCAAGCGTTTAATGTTGCAAATCGGACGTCGCCATAGCTGTTACTTGTTGAGATTTCAGGCCAGTGTCATTTTTCAAGCTGGCCTGACATTTAAGTTTATGCTAAAAACTCCACTGACTTCAAGATTTGGACTGGGAGCATTTACAAGGAATGTGTTAAATACCTGGTGAGTGAGTGAAGACGCCAGCAGCAACCAAGATTTTTCCAGAGCAGCTCCCAGTGCAATTCTTCACCACAGATATGCAAAAGCAAGCGCACCGTGACCTCTGAGCCAGACTGCAGAGAATCTCTGGGGGAGATGATGTTGGTATTTCCTGTGATACTCAGCACTCGTGTTGCCCAGAATATGGAAAACTATCATACATCTGCCTGGAGGGGTATAGAGAAGCCTCAATCTATATTCTGGTCAAGCACAGGTAGATGGAAGAGCTGGGAGAGCCCCACGGCCATGCAGCTCACCAAACCCTCCTACTTTGCATTTTGGTCAGTGAGGATGGGGAGAGGAGTTCAGGCCATCCGAGTTTTTGCAAGTGAGCCCAGGACTTGCACAACAAGCTGCAATAGCTTCTCATGTGGATGCGGGAGGTAATCATCACCCAGCTCTGAGTCTCAGCCATTAGCACTTCTTGAGCAAGGCCAGCAACACTCTGGTTTTTGGATGGGCAGCTGGGGGTATGGAGGGTTACAGCTGCTCCTCACAGGTCCCAACAGCATCAGCAATGGCTCCCTGTGCTCAGCCCCTTCTCCCTAATGTTATTTCTCTTGTTTTGTTATCCTGAGCCGGCTTTCATCCTCTCTGACATCCTTTCTCTGATCTTGGTCAAAGCATTTAATCTCTGCGACCCATTTTCCCCATATGCAGACTAAAGGATGCTGTGAGAACATGCTAATGCTGTGCTTTGGAAGTGCTATTTTTTTGCCACTTTCTTATCTCTTCTCAGATGTCAGAAAGAATAGTTATCCTCTGGTGCCTCTCCAGCCCTTTCTGTTTTTTCATACTTTCTTGGTGCTCTCTCAGCCAGCAGGATAAACTTGCAAAGTGGTGTTTGTTGGTGTGCCGGCACCAAGTACCATTTCATTTTCTGCCACGTGTTGGTCCTTGATATTTAGTTTCACATTTTCTGGAATGAAGCCCTATTGTACAACATCCATCTAAACCCTGAATTAAAGCTACTGGAGTTCCTTCTCTTTTGCACTAGCGTGGCCAGGATCATAATCTGCCTGACATTACAAGTACCTAAAATATAAAATTAACTTCAAACGGCGCTGATTCTGCCCTCAGAGTACATCAGAAGTCCTGAGACAGCCCTGAAAGCTACATGCAAGCAAAAGGCAGGGTATACAGATAATCTTTTTAAACTTTTTGGTATCCTTTTGCTGTAGCCAGTGTTATTCTCAGTCATGGATGGGTCTGGTTGCCACTGATGGGTTGTAGCAAAGCATCTGTTATCTTCAGTGGCTAAGAACTAGACTTACCCATCTAGTGAGGGCATTGCCGAGATGGGGGATGCCTACGCACAGATTGGCATTCAATACAGCAGTGTGGCTAAGCTAAGTCTAAATAAAAACCATCGGGTCACCCAAAGGTGATTTTTTTTCATCCCCCGCATATATGATTGACTATACAACTTGTGCTTAATTTTTCTAGAAGTGAAAAATCTGGTCCTTGCAGCTTTTAAGGAGGTTTTAAAATAACTATTCTCTCATCTCTGTGGTTTAAATAGAATCATAACCATACTACTTATAGCTGGAAGAGAGATAGGATGCCAAAATATCAGGCATTTTTAATAGAGTAAAAGAAAGAAAACATTGGCTTTGGTACCAGCCAAGATTAGGGAAAAGAAGGCAAGATTTGAGGCAGAGATCTCAGTTCTGGGCCCCTGCATAGGAAGCTTCTTAAATTTTAAGGAAATATGATTCCACAAAAGTTGGAACCCTGCTGAAAAGACCTAACAGTAAAACAGGCATGTAAGGTATACTTGGAACACAATTCCCAGCAACAGCATTGACACCTTGCCCCTAAGTCTTTGTAATACAACTCTGCCCCATTACTCTCTAAGATTCACTAAGCTATGATCTGATATTCCATGAGGAAAATATAATTAACACTGATAACCAGCTTCTGCTGTGTCCTGAAGTTCTTGACAACTTTCCCTCTGTACCCAGATACATTTTCAAACAGCTTTGGAAATGATCATTAAGTCTCACTTTGTTTTCAAGATAGCCCATCCATGGTCACGTTTCTTAGCCCAACCCTGGCAGTATCAGTACAGCTCCATCTTCCTCCCTGCCTATCTTCTCTGCAGCTATACCAAAAGCTGAAATTGCAAACTTCTCCTTACGCGCTTCAAGAAATGTTGCCTCTCTGGTGTTCAAATCTGAGCTGGGGGTGGAAAGCAAGACGTAAAACCAAACCAGATGCCCCACCTCATTTCATTCCCTGCCTAAACCTGAAGCTGCCACCCTAGCCCTCTTCTGATCTGTCACACGCGTCCCTTCTGTGTAAGGGCAACTATTTCTCAGCTAATGTCTAACAACTTTGGACTACTCTCTACAGAAATACTCTTAGCACAGACGCAGACTTATTCATGGAAATTGAGCTTATCTCTGTCATTTTGTGTGCGACTTGCTCCAGCACTGTAATGTAAATGTTTGTAAATGTTACATGATACACCAGAAAGCAAGCCTGTCAGGGACAGCTTCCCCCGAGATGGCTAAAAACTTGTGTCAGGATCCTGCCATCAGGCTGCCGGTTAAAACACTTTCAGAGAAGTTTTTGTAGAACAATAAAGCAGGTTAAAATGCCATGCTTAATAAATGTAAATTACCTGTTAAGAATATAGTTTACCAAAGAGTAGAGTACAGTATTAACCAAGCCACCATGTCAAAAACCTGCTTTGCCAACTAAAATCAGCAATCCACAGTTCCACACTCTTTTCTACCGTTAACAGAGGAGCGATTAGCTAAAACAGAAATTTGGTTTCAGTAGACAAAGAGAATTGTGCTATTTAAACCTGTTGCCCATCATGAACTTAAGTCTTCTTAAAAATAGCTTTAGTCACTTTTATTGGTATAAACACCTAAATTGAGATCTAACAGCAAATAAGGATTGTGCTTGTCCATAATAACCTCAGCTGTGAAATCTACTCAGACACAAGACATACAACCTTCCACATACACAAGTTATTTGTCAGCAAAGCAGAATGCTGCCATTCTGAAACAATTACATACAGTAAAGGTTTTCAATATTTTATTAAAGAAAACAGTCAAAATGTACAAGTATTACCCAGGTTTGTAGATAACTTCCTATAAAGGCAGTAAAATATGAATTTCAATCTAGGTTTTAAAAACTGCTATAGTTGATTATTTTTTAAAGTTGATATTTTAAAATCACGTTTCACAAATAGTTCTGAAATATTACCAAATGAATAGTGCAACAAGAAAATTGAAATTAGTTCTACACTGTTTGCATGTCAAGCAAAAAAGTTATAAGTAACTGCTTCAAATACTCAAACCATTTGAGAATGAATGAACCCAACAGCTCCTACCAAAAACTGACTTCTGACCACATTAGGAACGTCCTCTTCTTGTTCTTCACTTAAAATCAAATAATAATAAAACAACACCTCTTGAGGTCATCAAAAATAACTTTAGTATAAAATTGTCTTGGCCCTTATCAAATATTACATGAGTAAAATTGTTAAGCCTTTATCAAAACAGACAGGAATAGGGAAACAAACAAACAAAAAAATGTCATGGCCTTAATCCATATCTGTTGGAATCATGTCTAGAAATGTTAGAATAAGCAAGACCAGAAACTCGGAGCCCTGTTTTGTTTTTAAAAACGACACAACCACAAAGAAAAACAGCTTCTTACTGCCTAAGGTTTGGGGGTGTTCTGCACAAGTACCTGTTCCCATAGACAGCAACCTGTTATGTTCTGAAGAGAGCATACGCAAAATATAGAAAAATAAATAAAATAGCTTCTTACAGCCTAAGGTTTGGGTGCTGGGCGGTGGTCTAGTATGTCCCCCACAGGTCCCACTCTCTTGAGATCATATGCAGAAACACGGAAAACCACATCCATCTTTCTCTTTTAGAAAAAGAAAAGCCCCCCTACATCCCAAAGCTCTTGAGATCGCAAAGGATGGTGCCCTGGGTGCTCTGGATGCTTTGGCAGCACGGGAAGCGGGCTCGGAGACAGACCCTGAGCTCCTTGTTGAAGATGAAGCAGAGGATGGGGTTGACCCCTGCCTGGGCAAACGTCATCCAGACGGAGGTGGTCAGGTAGACCTGGGGGATGGAGCTGGCCTTAATGAAGACCCGCAGGTAGCAGGCCACAATGTAGGGGGACCAGAGGAGCAGGAAGAGCAAGGTGATCATGTAGAACATCTTGCAGAGCCTTTTCTCCATCTTAAACTCCTCCAGCACCAGCAGCCTCTTGATCTGGCTGTGGGTGGCCTGCCTTATGCCCACGAGGGTGGGCGGTGTGGGCCCCCTGCCGAAGCCGGCCGTCCAGTTTGCGGCCGCTTGGCCGGTGGCTCCCGGCCCGTGGAAGGTCCAGTTCTGGCTGATGGCCGGTACCAGCTGGGCCGGCTTCATCTTGCGGTGGCCGTGGATGAAGAAGAGCAGCTTGATGTAGACCAGGTGGGTGGCGGCGATGACGGCCGCCAGCATGAGCATGAAGCCCAGCGTGTCGTTGGCCTTGACGTAGCGGTGCTCGAAGATGCACTGCTCCTCCTCCCGGATGAACTTGTAGGTGCCCACGTCGAAGACGGGGGGGAAGGCCATGGCCATGGAGAGGGTCCACACCATGCACACCACGGCCAGGCAGGTCCAGCCCGTCATGCGCTTGGCGTAGAAGCGGTGGTGGGCGATGGCCATGTAGCGCGTCACCCCCACGCAGAAGAGCAGGAAGGCGGCGTGGAAGCAGAAGAGGACGGCCAGGAAGGCCAGCACCTTGCAGCTGAGGGGCCCGTGGGGCCAGGCGGCCCCGCTGCGCACCGACAGCATGACGAAGGGGAAGCAGGCCAGCGAGCGGAGCCCGTCGGCCAGGCAGAGGTCCAGCAGCAGGTAGTACGGGGCGCGGTGCAGGTGCCGGTCCTTGAGGATGAGCCAGGCGAAGAGCACGTTGCCCGCCAGGCTCACGCAAAGGATCAAGCCCAAGGTAGCCAGCTTCAGCCCGGAGGCGCTCAGCAGGCCGCCGGCGCTGGGCAGGTGCGGGCTGCTGCTGCTCCCCAGCTCGCTGCTGTTCGCCATCGGGTCCTTCCTCCTCCTCCTCCTCCTCCTCCTCCTCCTCCTCGGCGCCGCCGCGCAGGCAGGGCCGGGGTCTCAGCGCCGCGGCAGCGTGCCGGGGCCGAGGGCCGCGCCGCCCGGCGCCCCCATCCCCGCCGCCGCCGCCGTCCTCCCCCCGCCGCCGCCAACGCCGCCGCCGCCGCCGCCCCGGCCGCTCCGGCGACGCGGGGCGCTGCTGCTGCCGCCGCCGCCGCCGCCGCCGCTCTCCCCGCGGGCCATGCGGATCCCCCGCCCCGCGGCCGCGCTACGGCCGCGCCCGCCGCCGCCCCATGGGGATGCGCTGGGGGAATTGGGGGGGAACGAGGAGCGGAGCAGCGCGGAGCCACCCCCCCCCCCCCCCTTACCGCCGGCGAGCTGCTCCTCCGCGCCGGGCGAGGGGGCCGGGCGAGCCTGCGCACAGCGGCGGCGGGCTCTGCCCAGCTCCCGCCGAGGACAATGGGGTAAATCCCCCTCCCTCCTTCTTCCCGTCCTTCCCTTCCCTCCTCCTCCTCCTCCTCCTTCCCTCCGCCCTGCCTCCGCCCCGCGCAGCCCGGCCCCTTGCGGAGCGCGGGGCTGAGTCACTCGCGCAGCGGCGCGGAGCGGCGCGGAGGTCCCGCTGCCGCAGCGGGGTTTTGGGAAGGGGGGGGGCGGTAGCGAGATATGGGGCTCGGAGGTATGCGGGGTGAGGGTGGGCATCCCTGCGGCGCTGCTGCGGGTCGTAGGCGATGGATGGATGGAGCCGTCTGCACGGCCCGGGTGTGGGCGTACGGCCGTGCACACCCGTGTTGGTGCGTAGCGCGTGGATCTCTCGATCCGGTGGATCCGTGCAGCGGTGGCACACCTGTGGCACGCTCACCGATGCGCTTTTGCTAGATTTAGCCCTGCTGAACGGCCATTGAACGCTCGCTCTTTCTGCACGCAGGGGAGGCAAGTCCGGGAGCGCCTGTTGCAGCAGATTGTCCGGGCACGCCGTCCCTTGCTGGGGAAGGAGCTTTGCGGCGAGCTCGCGTGGAAGAGTGTTTCAGCGTGAACGTCAAGGAAAAGCTGCCTCTGCAAGTCAGGAGCCTGACATTTGGGGCCTGACTGGGGTTCCCAAGAACGGGAGGGGAGCTGGCAAAATGTCCCTAACCCACGTGGATGCTTTCTGCGTTTCTGCTTTGTGCAGGGGCTTACCACCTCCCACGCTCAGCTGCACAGGGTCGGGCAGGTTTTTGTGAGCTGGGTAAAACACCTTTGGCCTGGCTAGCACAAAGCTTCCGCTGATGCACCCGTACTGTTGGTGCGGGTTTATAACGGGCAGTTTAATTAATGTAGGCCAGGGAGGAGCAGATCCTTGTCCTCTCTCTCCCGCTTTGCCATCCGTGTGTATGTAGGGCAAGGCCTCTCTGTGCGCCTTGTAAGGCACGCACCACCGCGCGGCCCTGGGCTCGCTGGAGATGCTAATGCAATTATCGTACTATTACTGAGTTTCCTTCATGGCCTCTTGTGAAGGACACGTCTGAAATCCTTTTTGAGCATTCTATTAAAAGCCATCAGTAAATTCAGCGTTATTCCAGAAACGATAGCAATTAAATTGCCTGCATCAGCCCCAAAAGCGGATGTCGGTGGAGCAGCTTTTGAGCGCATCTTTCTGGCTGGTTTCAGAAAGTCTCGCTGCGTGTGGCGGGGGGCAGGCACCGACCTCGATCATGCCACCAGACATCCAGAGCAGCTCTGCTGAACTCCTGGCATTTAAACAGCGGTGGCACCAAAACCAGACTTTGGCCCAAAGACGTGTTGAGGGCAACCTGTATCACATGCAGGATTTCATTTGCCCGTGGATCTGGTTTGTATCTGTTATTTATTGCTAGTGTTGGGAGAGCAAAGAAATCCTGAGAGGAAAAAAAAAAAGCGGCAGATAATTGAGACTGCTTTTTGCTTCCTACCAGTACATCTAAGCTGTTTTCAGTTGTTAGGTTTCTCATTTGCACCGAAGTTTTACTGCGACAGAGAATTGCCCACGGGTTGTTCAGTGCTTTGTGCAATTTTCAAGGCGTTTCTCACATTCGTGCGGTGACTTGAGCACTGGGTGCGTGATGTCCCCTCGGCAGCCCCAGCACCAGCGTCGGGAGCAATGTCTTTCTGGAGGAGCTGGGGACACCTTGGTGCCTCGCTTGCCCCCGGTGCAATGCGGGTCCATGTTAACAACTTCTCCCATGGCGGGGTGCCAGCAGCCAAAGCGCTTTGCCAAGCACGAGTCCGAGGATCGGTTGTCCTTGCGGGTGCGTGGCTTTTCAGAGGACCAGAGGAGACCTCATGGTCCGTGTTAGCTCTCTGATCTCTGCCATCAAGTGAGCAAAAGGGAGTAACACACCTGCTTCCCTCCTCTGTGCCTGCGGGTAGGGTTTCTCCTCTCCCTGAATGCTCGCCAGCGCAGCTGAGCTGGCTCAGGAGCTGCCGTAATTCACTGCTATCTTGCCAGGCCAGCAGCAAGTTGCTAGCTCATCTTTCTCCCACCTGTAGCGAGGGGAGAGCCGGCAGGGAATGGTGTTTCATCCATCTTCCCAGGCCTGCTCCTCTGATGGAGCTCTGTAGTGCTATAGGCAGTGTGAGCCAGGAATTTGGGGCCAGCTTCCTTGCGAGGCTGGCCGAGAGGCATGATGCTAAATGAAACAGCCAAAAGCAATGGATAAAATAAGGGGCAGGTGGGGGGGGGTCATACAGTCTTCATACAAGCAGGGTCCTTGCCTCCCAAAGGGGCTGGCGTGGGGTTAGACCCGCCAGGCTAACTCTGCCTGTTACACTCCAGCCCTTGTTCTGATTTCCCTACAGGGGAAGAGCCCTCCCTGCCCCATGCAGGCATGCCTGCACCTTGGGGTGCTTCACCTCTTCTTTGCATCAGACCCGTCAGGTTCAACCAAGTTCCTTGCCCAGGCTGGGTCTCAGTTTGGACATTAGGACGGTGCCACGTTTACAGTATTTGACTAAAAAATGAGAAATGGGGTATTTTGTAGCCCCTTTGCTTTTGCAGAGCTGCTCGAGGAGCTCTTCCAGGTTGCAGGGACTGCGGTGCCTGGGGAGGTGTCCAACGCTAAGAGTCAAAAGGAGCAGCAAGGACTGCCCTGACATCCCCACAGCGAAGCCTTCGCCCTTGGCGCTGCTCGGCTCTGCGGTGCGCTGACGGGCGTCCAGCCCCCGGCTGAGCGGGAGCACCTTTGTGCACGGGTGTACTCCTGGACACGGCACGGCACTGAAACGCTGGGCTCCTACCTCTGGTGCCCAGGCAGGGGCTGAAAACACTGGGTGTATTTTGATTTGGGCATAGCCAAACAAAAGCCAGATCCATCACAGCAGCCATGGGGAACAGGTAATTTCCAGAGATTGTAATGAGTGTGTTAAGCTATTTCCCTTTCTCACTATAATCACTTTCACAAAACAGGTTTAATGAAGAGCTATTCTCTGCTTACAAAATGGTGCTGCACAGGCTAGATGGGCTTCTCTGACCTTTCAATGTGCTTTACTTGAATTGGCTGCCTCTTCATGTTCTCTGCTCACTGCCTTGAACGGGAAAGACAGCTGAAATACAGACTCTTACAGCAAGTACTGTGGCACATTGCTGCCTTTCCACCAGTCACTGGTATTCTTCCTGAAACCATAGCTATTTATTATTGGTGGAGGTATTTGTGTTCTTGTGTCTGGGAGCTCTGCATAACGTTTCTGGAAAGAAAAGTGACCTGTATCTGTGGTACTACTGTAGTAGAAATCAGTGTTATCTCTGGTGTAACATAAGGGAAGAAGTAGGAAATGTCTGGACGTGCCTGAGGGACAAACCCAGACCCCTCCGTGGCTGAGACGCCAGCGGCAAGCAGGACAGGTGAGAGCAGTCAGCCAAAACAATTTTGCCGTCACAGATAATTCAGGCAAGGAAAAGTTTTCAGGCTTGGTAATCAAGGAGATGGAAAGGTCAGTCTGGAGCAGAAAGGGATAACGGAGGCTTGAGTCGGATGCTGGCACAAGAAAAGTTTGGGTCCTCCTTCCCAGCTTCCTGTAATTCCCAGACAGCTGTCCGGATGACATTCGTTATTTGTGTTATCTTTGCACCTAACGGAGTGAGTCAGGGACCAGGGTGCTACATAAGCAAAACAAAAAGCTGTCCCTTTGCCAAGGGAACTTAAAATCCAACCGTGAGATGGGAGAGAGAGCCGATAGGAACCCTGGAGAAGGGGGAGGACGAGTGAACAGCAAGGCTGCAGCGTAGGGAATGGCATCGGTGCAACCGCGGCTATCACTCATCCCTGCAGAGAGAGGAGGGAGTGCAAGGAGCTAATGAGGTGGGTTTGTGGGTGTTTGCAAGGATTATGATAATACTTTGTGACAACAACAGAACAGAAGATGACACATTAAGGTAATGTTTGGGCACCGGCTAACATGCAAACAGCGTGAGAAGTTTTAAGTCTGCAAAATTTACAGTGCTACCCAAAATAACTGCTTTGCACAGGAGTCATGCTTGCCCTCTGTAATCGGGGCACAGCCATGGTACATGCTAGTGAAATGAAGACAGATTTAAACCAACGCTGGGAAACCCCTACCCTACCTCTTGCTTGCAGAGGGCCCAGATGTCAGGTTGGGGATGGGGAACTGGGGACTGCCATCACCCTGGGAAGATGCATGGGTGGGCAAGCAGAGGCCAGATCTGTGCCCAGCAAAACACCAATGAAGCAGTTTGGGTGTGGTTTTGTTCACAGAAGTATTAGCACAGTCGTGCAAAATGTACAGATGACACCAAAGTGGATGAGAGTATTAATGTCACTGCTGAATCCTGATTTCCTGGATGGCAGCAGAGGATCTGCAGGCAAACAGTCACATAGCTGCATCTATCTGGCAGAGAGGTATCTGACAGCTAGCTATCACATTTTTCAAGGGCTTATTCCTAGCTGTTTAATACTTCATATGCTCTCTTGGGGAGGGAGGAGAGAAGAACGGAGGAGTATATTTGGCACAGCAGGGAAGTGGACTCGGGTCTTTTCCATCCCTTAGTGCTGTGCTGTTGCAGAGGGAGAGAAAGCCTCCTTCCACAGCGGTACTAATCCTCCTCCACAGTGAGCTGAACGTTTTGAACTTGAACAACTCCTCTCATTTTTCCCCCATGTGATTGTGAGTCAGGCTGAGCTTCTCTATTCTTCTCCATAATTGAGTAGGAGATTATTTTGACTGGAAATAACCAGACACAGGTATCATGGCTGTGAATGCCTCCATGCATGCCACTTGCTAAAAGTTCTGTAGCCTTCTGCAAAGGGAGCTGGTCTTTAAAGACTTTGCTCAATGGAGAGGGAAGAAAAGCAGAGGGGAAAAATAGCTCCTTCCTGCTCACTTCTATCACTGGCTCTGCTAAACTTAACCCGCTGAATTGTCGGTGACATGCTGTTCTTCAGAAGCAGCTCTTTTGAGGAAGAGCTCCCCTGTGACATGGGGAACATCCACAGCGAGACAGGAAATATCCCTGACATTATGGCTTTCTACATCATGTAGTAGCCGTGATCCAGTCCCATGGACATGCTGAGAAAGTTACGAAAAGCCATTCCTCTCAAATCTCCAGGGAAGCTCTCCAGGCACAGATTTTCCTGTTCCTTCTCTTCTTCTCTCCGTAGTTCCCTCTCACGGGATCTAGACCATCTGCTTGGGCTGCACTTCCCACCCCTCTGCCCTGGAGGCAGTGAGTGACCGGAGGAGCACAGGGCAAGGGAGAAGTGGATGCGGCGTGAGGCTGTGTCAGGGTGCGTGGCTTCCTCCGCTGCCGTGGCCGCTGATGCTGTAAGACACCATGCCCTGCCCGTTTCGGCTCTCGGTGGGTACCAGGGAGCTGGGTGCAGCTCCTCCTCGGGGCTGAGTTTTAGCTACGCGCTCTCCTCCTAGCAAAGCCGGATACTAAGGAGCATTTCACAGGATCAGGCTTTCTCCAGTTTGTACGTAAGTGGGATTGCTTCAGGCTATTGAACCAGCCTGCTGCAGACTCGCCAACCCCAGAAGTTTTATCTGTGCTGTAGCAACCTCAAGCCGCTGCTGTTCTGCTTGTGTATCTAATGTCTCAGCTGCTTACTGAGGAGCTAATGAGCTTTTGGAGATACATGGGTGCTATAAACTCCTTAGGCCGGAGATAAGCAGCTTATTGCCTTTAGGAGCACTGCCAGCCCTTGGCTCTGCCGCTGTGGTGCTTCTCAGGCCCCAAGTTCTTCATTAGCAGGAAGGGTTATAACATGTTGCAATAAATAAGTGTATTCCTAATTACATGCATACACACATGTGCTGCTGCCATCTCCACAGACTGAGGTAAAACCTGGCAGCGGGAGAAACAGGCACCAACAGGCTTTACACGCTGTGTTGTCACGTCTCCCTGCACGACTGACTGCAACCCTCGCAAACTGCCTTCTCTGCACGGGGGCTGCCCCATCTCGTCAGTGCGGGGTGAAACCACCACCCTCGTCATGGTGAAATAGCCTTCAGCACCCAAAAGCAAACTCGCCGTGGACAGCGTGGGCAGCTTCAGAACAAAAGGTGGCTGTTTTGATGATGAAACAACTTATTTCCATTGCTATCCTTTTTCTGCTTTTGGATAGAACTACTATGAACACCTGTCACTAGCTAAAATAAGAGGTAATGCACAACTGAAAGTTCATTTTCAAAGTCACTGTGAAAGCAGGTTTTTACTTCCTTGGTATGAATTCAGCCCTTGCTGTTTTCCACTCGCTGTCTACAGTGTCTGCCATCAAAAGCAATCCTGCTGCAGCTGGTCAACAGGCTGCAGTTGCTTACTAAAGGCTAAAGAGAGCCTTCAGATAAAATCTTCTTGGTTAGTCAAAGCATCTTCATCTTATTGTGTATTTCACTTCCCCCCCGACTTTTACATATTACCCAGCAATGTAAAAACCTTCAATGTGACTAAAACTGTGAGATTTAACAGTATCAGAGAGTCTATGAACACTAGTTGAATGCTAAATTCTTAGTTAAATGGGCGTTGTTTGTTTAGCTAAAGCCCTTGCCAGGGTGTTGGAATGGGATGATAATCCAGCAGCGTATTCCCGTAACAGGAGCAGCGGTTCGGAGGTCAGCTCAAGGCTCTCCACCACTGCTGAAGCAGTACAGACAGTTCAGCATCATGTCTGGAATTCAAATCAAGCCATCACCAGATTCATGTTCAAGGGCTGAAAGTCGCTAACTAACCCTTCTGTATTTAAATTACTTATTCAACAAAGGCGTCCTCTTGTCATTTAATTTTGAACTATAGAAATAGCATGTAAAAAGGTTTTGCAGTTTAGAAGTGTTTGTGGGTCTCAACCAAATTTGTAGGCTAAAAGTAAAGTGTGAGAAACATTTTTTACCATGCTATCCTATCAATTGAGCTTTTAAGGCAGGCTGATGAAAAGGAATCTATTATTTTAATAGCGTTTTCTCTCTGGTAAAAGGTCTTGCTAACTTACTGAAGCAGAGCTTGAAATAACAGATAAAAACTGTCAGAAAAGCTCTGATGTAGTTTGGAGCTGAGTGAAAATTGTGACCAAAATCTGAGCCTGATCAAACCCTGAGTTAAATGCCAAAATGCCCCAGGATTCCTCGGATCATCATGCAAGCTGTTAAGGATAACAAACAGCTTATTTGTTTGGGGTTGGGTTGGTTTGTTTCTTAGTTGTTCCTTTTGTGCAAAGGGTTTTTCTTTGGGAGGATTAGGTGGTTTCATTTTTTATTTATTTGGCCTTTTGCTCTTGTATTTTACCTAATAAAGTTCACTTCAGTGATGCAGGGCTGATGAGGGAAAACCTCCCAGAGCTGTGTTAAACCTGAAGTCTTCATACCTGAGAGGAGCAGGGTATGGGCTTTTGGTAAGAGCCAACAGGATTTCACATTGTTTGTGATGTTGAAAAAAATGGTTGTGGTTATATGCATTGGTTATATGCATCATACAAAAGCCTTGTCAAAAGCCTCTATATATCGTTTGAGTGCCAATTGAATTACCTTTACAATAAGGACATGATGACTGGGAGGATTGCGGAGAGCTGTATGATTTTCATCCATGCAATGCTTGAGCCCAGCCTGGGAAACAAACCTCATCTGCCAAGTCCTGTAGGGCCATTTCCAGCTTTTCTTGAAGGAGAGACCCAGCTCTACTACTAATAAATAAAGTGGGAATTTTGACACTGATTTGAAAGGGAGCTAAACTGAGCTCCATGAAAGGGGAGCACTAGCATGCAATGCTGCTTTTCTTTTTTTCATATTAATGTAACTAATTAAATGTTTGTATTTTTTTAAGCACTAACTGGGTTTTGATGGTCGTTTAGAGACTTTGAGAAAGTCAATAATTGTGATGAAATAAGACTGTAGACGCCAGAACAAAGTCCACATGAAATCCGTGATGTTGCTAGGATACAGCTATTAGTATTTTCAGTTGGCTGGGGTATTTTTTTGGTGTGGTTTTTTTAATAGAGTCGGCCTAACCTCCCTTACAAACAGTAGAAGAATACGTGACTGCCTGATCCCATTTACGTGATGCTCCTTCAATTTACAGTAATGAAGCCAAACTTGACCGATCAGTTGCAGCCGCTTTTATTTGTGAAGAAGAAACACAGAGAGTAATTTTGACCTGAGCTAGAGGGAGCACATTTTATCTGAATCTTGATTTTTTTTTTTAAAAAATGATGTGCAGGGTTTTCTCCCTGTGGGTGTTATATTGCTGAAGTCAGTCTCCCTCTAGTGGTTTATTTCCAGAGGGGCCCTTGGCTTTACTGACTTGGACGGGTACCAAATTTGATAGAGTGTGATGGCAGAAAGTTGAACGGCCCCTATGAGCTGAACTGTAAAGCATCATTGAGCTCATAATTTTTAAGAGATAGGCATAAAACCTATACAAATATTATTTTCTGCGGTTTTTATATTTTAGAATTTAGTTATTGTTTACAGTATCAATAGTAGATGAGGCTTTCCGTCCCAGGCTTACTCTGTGGTACAGGCTAACATGGTTTGCTCGGTGTGTAGGATGTGACTCTTGCACATTGTTTCCTTCAGATGTATACTGGGATGCCTGTAAAAAAAAAGATCAGCATTTAAGCTCATATTCCACATCAAAGCCAATGCCAGATGTGGTGCCAATAACATTCTTTTTGATTTAGTATAGCACAGAATAGCATTGTGGATGGTGCTATTTTGGGATCCCCATGTTTGGGGAAGCAATATCTAAGTGAAACACTCTGCAGATATTTTACTGGGAAATAAGGAACAGCAAGCTGTTTGGAGTTTGTTTCCAAGATATAACTTAGATTTGAGGTCTGACAGGTTTCTTCCATTTATGCCCCTGACCCCACCTTTGCTGGGCATCTCTTTCTTTAGCAAATAAGATAGCTCCAGTGCCTTACAAGCGTGGAGAATGGGAAGGGGGAGGGATGAAGGTAGAAGCCTAGTATCCAAAGCTGAGTAAGAAATTCAAGTCTCCTAATACCCGATGCATGGACTGGATGCTGAGTTAAGCCATCCCCAAAGATGGCTAGGTAAATAATAAAGATCTAATGTAAAGCATATTGAAGTCAATACATGCCTTTACTTAACTGAAAAGGGCTTTGGATGAGGCTCAGCCTTCCTTCACAAGTGATGGTAACCCAAGAGAGCTGTGATTCTGCAATGCATCAAGGATCCTGGAAAGACTGATGTCTTCCCAGCTAGTACACTAATGTGAGGTCGCTAGAGGACTGGTACTGCCTTCTTCATGTTCACATCTGGCAGAAGTCTGTCCTGTGATTTGCTTTTTCATATACCAGAGGAGCTATTTGGCTTTGGGTTTTCCTTTATAAACTGTAATAGAGAGAAAGCTTGGAGAAATTTAGGATCACCTGCCCCAGAAGTTAGCAAGCTCCCATTCCATTCTCACAGGCCCCTGGACCCGGAGGTTGTGAGATGCCGTTGCCTTCCCGTGAAGCCTTTTACAGTATGTCCAGTTATGTAACAACTTGAAGGGTAAGCCTTTACTTTTGTTTGACTTTTACTTAATGCTCGGCTTCTATTGGGCAATCAGGAATCTTGATCCCTTGGGAGACTGCTTAAAACACTTTCTTTTGGACGCTGCTCTGTAAAAGCTGCACAGCAGTTCCCATGACAGTGATTTTGGAGCCAATTTTGTCTTTCATTTTTGTTTTCACTTTTCAGGCTGAAGTTTCCACACAGTGTCCTGGCCAAAGCCGATCTGATTTTGGTTTATAGCTTGAGCAAGAACTATTCTGTTATTTTTTTTTAAATATAAAAAATATGCATTTACTCCTAGCATGTGGGACAAAATTCTTGTGCTTTTTAACAGCTCCACAGCTAAAAAAGCAGTTGTACAAATTCAGTATGCACATGGTCCTCTCTGAGATTTGTTCTAGCATCACTCACAGACAGAAAGTTAATAGGAGTCCTATGTTTACAAGGAGGTCATGGACACTTACGAGATGCCCATGAAGGCATGAACTGGCTTTACTTTTATGTAATTGTACAGATTTTTATTTTTTTTTTTAGACACTCACAATGCATATGTAGAAACTTTTTCAGTAAGGAAGGAAAGGATCTAGTTGAACCGCACTTCCTTTTGGACTAGTGAACAGTTATGCCAATTGTACAAGCTAAGGAAAGGTTTCTCTGCTTGTTTGACTTTGGTAGGTTCATGCATTTGAAGGACGACTTCAGCAAACAGGAGCTTGCAGGAACCAGCTGTGTGAGGAGCCTCTCCCACAGAGCAGTGCTTGGTACTGTGCGGGAAACCTTCTGTCCCAGGCAGGGCTGGACTCAAGCCTGCGAGAAAAACAGGCACGGCGAGCCAGTTTGTTTTTAACAAAACAAAGTTATGCAGTATCATTTAGTTCTGACATGTTCCCACTATGCAGCAAATGAAGAACTCACTAAATACAGCATATCTCTGGCCATATCATTTGAATATAACTTGTTTCCATGACAACCTCTGCTTAACAGCTTGGCTGATATGAAATCATTCCTAGATGAGGGAGCTTTTGCCAAAAGCATTGGGATTCAACAATTTAATACCACGTTTTAGCTTTTAAAAAACATTTATTTAAGCCACTGGAAGCAAATATCAAATAAAATCCCTTCAACCTCACCTCTGCTTCGGCTCTCGGTTGATCAGTTTATCTTCCTGGGAACCTCTCAGAAGCAGCTCTTGTGTTACTTAATATGCTTCTGAAGTCCCAGGCAGTGTTTCAAGAGCAAGTGATCGTGACACCAGCGTTTGGTAGAGAAATCACATTTCATGGCTGTTGGCTCAGCCTGCGAGGCAGCGGGGCAGCAGCTGGGCACAGCAGCCAAGGCTTGTGCTCGAGCCATCCCTCAGGTCCGGGAAGGTTTATGCTCCAACTAGCTCTGCCTTGGAGTTAAAAAGAGGAGCTTTGGCTGGAGAGAGGTCTAGCCCAACATTCCACACGGTTCATTTTGTGTCAGGAGCACTGAACAAACAAACCCAGGTTATTTGTTAGATGTTTTCTAAGGTGCAGTACCTGTTGCCTCAGAAATAGCTGTGGAACGCTTCCAGGGTGCAAATGCAATATGACTGCTCATATGGTGCTTGTTCCCTTCCTCCCTTCCAGGTGCTACATTGCATTGGAATATAGCTAAAATAAGCCTAATGCTTTCCTAATATTTCTCACGTATGCAGGCATTGCTGTTGCCACAGTGATGGTACACAGCTGTCAGTGGGAGAAAGGATGGTCCTGAAGGTTTTAAGAGGCAGTCCGCCCCTTCAAACTGCCATTGCTTTATATCGCGGGGATTCCCTGCACTAGCTGGGAGCAGGGGCTATGGGAAAAGCTACCAGAACAGGCAAATAACCTTTCAAGCACATGTAACATACCCATTGCTGTCAAGATTTTGGGATCAGCAAGGATTATAAGAGTAGGGATTTAAATCTCAGGTAAAACCATGGAAAGAGTTATGAGGTATTCCTTGTTTCTTCTGGCTGTAACATGCCTGCTTCAGCTCTAATTAGCCCAGTGTGGAGGGACTTGGGCCTTTGCTGTGGCAAAGAGGTTCAGGTGCCTGAAAGTGGGTGCAGACAAGCAGTACGAGGAGCACAGAATGGGGCAGAACAGTATTTCTCACTCCAGGTTTTTTGGTTTGTTTTTTTTTCTCCCCAGTTGTTACCTGGGAAAATTTCAGCTGTTACCCTTCTGTAATCAGCTGAGCTGATCTACCAGCTGACTCCTGCTCTTGGCCAGAGTCCTGCTTTATAAGGCCTTAGCAGAAAATTGCCTGTTTTCCTGGAGAACTCTGCAAGCAAAAGGAGGATGTGGCTGGGAGAAGGTGTAAGGAATGGAGCCAGAAGCCCCTTCTACGTGGTGAGCTTTAAGCAACTCATCTCACCTTTGCACCATCTTGTAGCACGGGACTGCACCATAACGCGGTTTGTTTATGGTAAATCTGCTTGAGAAGGTACAAAGGCACAAGAGCTGGCATCACCAGGGTTTCTTTTAAAAGGAGCCTTCCAGATATATGGCAAATATCAACAAAACACATTTTTAATTAGAGCCCTATAACTATCTCTCTGATAATGCTAATAATTTCCTGGGATTTTTAATCTCTGAACTGATTTCATTCAAGGTGTGCTGGCAGCGTGATGTGGCTAAGCAGAATCAGAATGCTGTTCTTGTGATTGTTTTTCCTTGTGAGATCCATCTCAGGAGACTCGTTTTTGCCTCTGTGTCACGACTTCTGAGAAATCTCTGTAGGCAAAAGATGCGCTAATTCAATACATCCTGTGATTGCCCTTCCTCCACAGCCAGATTAATTTACTGTTAGTTGAGATTCCCACAGCATACCTTGTGCCACTGTGAAGCCTGGCATTTACCCATGTAAACAAGAAATAAAGGGAGGCTTTACATGTCTCATTTGGAATAATGATGCAGACTCTACTGCCTGGTACTCACTCCATGTCTCGGAGGTGTGGGGGTTGTACTTCTATATTGTTTCTTGTAGCTCAGATTTTTTATAACAGAGTAATTTTTTTTTCGACCTGAGCTACAGTGTTTTAAACGACGAGCAGCGCTCTGATAATGGAATCTGGGGGTTTTCACTGAAGCCTGTAGTTCCCATGCAGGTGCTGGATACAAAGTTAGTTTTTGCAGTACAGTCTAGTGGGTTAGGCCTTATTTCCAGAGTGATTCTGCTGCATATCTGAGATTTAATATGTTGTTGGCAACCTCAGCAGAGAACACCAAAAATGTATTAGGTGTGGAGACTATTAGTGGCAGTCACGGAGGCAAGATGTGGCCCTTTAGGGCTGTAAGAAATTAGCACTCTCCTCCTCTCCTCCTGTCTTTTCCAGCTCTTCTGAGACAATCTGTGCCTAGATATAGCCATTTATTGCGGGGTTTTTTTTCAGGATTAACATTTTTGGTGGGCTCACCATTAAAATAGAGAGAAAACGCTTGGAGTGGGCATAGCAATGAATTTTTAGATTCCAAGCTCTCCCAAACGGTCATTATCTTGCCTTCTATTTAAAGACGAGTAAATTAAATTGCGAGAGATGGTGCAACTGGTTTTGCAGATCTTATTTAATTTGGCTTAGCAGTTAGCATTTTCCATCTGCGCAACATAATCATTAACTTTTTTGTTTCTTCATTGTCACTGTACAGACTGCTTTTTACGGGTGATCTCTGCCCTTTCTTACTGTTAGATTTTTTTATTTCTTTAAAGGAGTGTGTCTTTATTGATTTTTCTTTTGGGATGCAGTATATATAAAATTATTCATCCCACTAAATGTGCTTGCAAGGAAACCTCTGTGATTCATGGTCTTTGATCCTGCTGTGGGTGTTTAACTTTACTACTGTGCATAGTCCCGCTGGGGAGAATCTTAATTTAAGAAATACTATTATAAAATAACGTGAGGTCTTTAGCACGTGTCTAATGCCGGATTATGAGGAGCATCTCCCTATAAAACCAAGCGTGTAAATTAACTGGGCTGTAGAGAAGATGAGAAAACAGATAAATCATCCCCCGCCACCCCAAGGCTGGAAAGGTTCTCGTCTCATCCACGGCCAGTTTGCACGGTACTCATCCCTCTGTTTCGTGAACGCGCAAGGGTCTCGTGTCCTAAAAAGTGGATTTTTTTCCAGAGAGATTTAGTTTTCCGGTCAGCATTGCCAAGCCGGACTGAGCACGAAGGTCGTTTTCTTCAGAAAGGCGGCCCCAGAGGCTCTGAGGTGAGGTGCGGGTACGGGCAGGGAAGGGGCCGCCCTGCCCGCCCAAACCCCTCACGGCCGCGGGCCCTCGGGGGCTTCCCCCTCCGGAGGGACGGACACCTGCCCGGGGGCGGCTGCCTGTGCTGGGCCTCGGCCCTTTCCTGGAGCCCCCGGGTGGGCCCCGGCCGTGCCCACCGCCGTGCCTCCCTCACCCCTCCGCCCGTCCTTCCCGCCTCCCGCTCCCCTCTCACGGCTTCCCGCCGCCTCATCCCTCAGCGTCCCTTGTCCCCTCCCCGCCTCCCGGCCCGCCCCCCGCCCCAAGCCCCGGCCGGGGAGATGGCGCTCAGCCCCCCCGAGCGCCTCAGCGACGAGCGGGAGGCGGCGGGAGGCCGGGGCCGGCGGCGACGGGGCGGGCAAGCGACCGAGCCGGCTGGGCTACCGCTCCACTCGCCCTGGACCTTTTGGTTGGACAAGTGAGTGGGACCGGGGGGGGGGGGCGGTGGGTAACAGCCCTGCGGGACGCGGGGACCCGGGTGGGGCGAGGCGGGGAGCTTAAAGAGGGACACCCCCCCCCCCCAAAAAAAAAAAATCCGTCTGAGGGAGGGAAGCATCTCTGCTCCTCACAGCCGGGGGGTCAACCTGGCCCCCCCCGGGGGGGGTCAGCGGTCTCTGGGAGTTCGTCCGTGAAGTGGGTTTCGGAAACGCTTTCGGTTTTGTAGCTCCTCACGGTGATTGAGGCAACGTCGGTGGTGGGTTAAACTCTAAATTTAGGCATGACGCTCGCAAGCCCCAGAAATAGAAGGCGAAAGGTTAGGCTTCGCTGCTGCCGTGTTTGTGGGCGGCGGGCCGGCCCCCCCTCCCCCCCCGTGCCCCACAGCGACCCAGTCCCACCGGTCACCCGTGGCCGTGGCGTGTCGAGTTCGATAGTCAAGGTTTGACTCCTGCGGATGATCGGTTCTTAAAACCCGCAGCCGTCTGTTTTGAAGGATTAGCTAAAATTTATTAACCGAAGCGTTCCTGTTGCGGTTGATGGGCTTGGAGTTTTGAGTTTTGGTCTCTAATGGTCTTGGAAAGCTGCTGCAAAGGGAGCTCCCCCCCCCCGGTGCATACAACTAAGCATAGGGAAAATGTGCCAAAGTCGAAACGGAAATAGAAAGTTTAAAACCAGAACTTGATATCCTTTTTTTTCCTAGTGTGTATTTTCTTGCTGGCATCTTGTTTTTAATCTTCTACATCTCCCTTTTCTCAATTTTCTGTTGTATTTCTCCCCTCTCCCCCGCACTCCAGAAGGAAAGTTCTCTCCTTTATAAGCCTTTCTGCCGCTGAACATACTGCCTCATGCTACTGGTAAAATTCTGTTGGTGGGGTTTGGGGTTTTTTGTTTTTTTGGTAGCTTTTCAAGTCATGACAGTCAAACAGCAAGAAACTGTTGAAAGCACACAAATATTATGAGGTCCTGCAAATCAGATCTTATGGAAAAAAAAAACCAAACCCACCACAAATTATTTCTGGTTAATCCTTTTGAACTCATGACATAGTTATGGTTCAGTTCAGGATCTGAGTTGTGTTTTCCGTTTGTTTTTTAAAAAGCACCATTTGGACTGCTGTTTAAGCAAGCTACCATCCAGATCTGTTTGTTTACACAAGCCATGTGGAGATAAGCATGTCTATCTTTTATGATCAACATCAGAAGTTAAAATCCATTTCAAGTTCCTGAGTTGTATCATCATTTTTTTTCTTAAGTCTTGGTTCCACTGTGGGCTCTTAAAATTCAGTTATTCTATTGATTTCCCCCCCCCCCTCTTTCTGATCACATATAAGTGCATTTAATTAGGTAGTATTGTTGTTCCTTAACTTGTAAAATCAAGAGTCTATATATAAGGGAAAAAAAAAAAAGAGTGGGACCTTATATATTGTGTGTTTTGTTTACCAGCAACAATGATAGAGTAATGGCAGGGAACAAGAATGGCGGCAAACAAGGCATGCTTCATACATTTAAAAACCATTTAAGGCATTAAAAAGCACACAAGAGATTAAACCATGAACTTAATTTACTGCAGTGTGTGAAGGTTCATGTCTCTGTAGAGAGTCCTGCAGAAGTGGCTGTGACGTTTATTGGTACACCCATGCAGATTTGATAGAGGGATCATTGCTTAGGCTTGTATAGGCTGGACTTTCCATAGAAGATAACTGTGGGCATTTTTTTTAACTTACTTTAGTAAGACCTAGTGTGAAGCAGTGATGTTTCCTCATGAGATGGTATTGATTTTTGACTGCTACTACATTTTACCCTGCTTGGACTGAAAAGCAGGAAGAAGTGATGCTTAAGGATAAATAGATGTTGAGATGGGTATGTAGTTATCTTTTTCTACTAAATTACTGTGAGAGAGATCTATGACATACATTTTAACATCTTCAAAATGTATCTTTTCAGTAAGTCACACTGTTAAAGTAAATGTCCATCGTCTAAGCGGTACTTTCTATCGCAACTAGTGATATGCTACCAAGTGATTTCCCTGGCGTTCATGACCTTGCTTTTATCGTAGTGTCACTCGATACATCTCCTGCTTTAGAAGTAAATACCTTTATTTTATCTACATCAGCACTCGTTTCTGTGAATGGCTTGGCACAGGCTTAACATCAGGAGGCTGGGATCCTGTGACCAGGTTCTGGTTCATTGCCATTATCTTACACGTCTCACGGGGCATCTGCGTTTCCTGTAAGTGCTAAGCCTTTCTTGGTATGTGTGTCTGAAATAGTAACCATCTGATACTGCTCTCTTGTATCTTACGCCATGTATGCTTTAGGAAAGTGAGCATGATGGAAGCTTTTGGGAGAATATTATTCACCAGTTTGACAAATAAGATCCCATCTATGATCTTCAAATGCTCGCAGGTCAGCAGTTTCACAGAAGGTGGCAGAGAAGCTGTCGGGTGTTTTTCTCAAGAGAAATGAGATTTCCTTTTTAACTGTTAGGATGTTTTAAGGTTATGTGCTAGAAGTTTTGAAACCAGGAGTTCAGAACTGCAGTTTCATTTGTGCATGTTGCAGGTTTCCAAGTTCATACCTACATGTCTCATTCATAGCACTTTTGCATGAAGCCATGTTATGGGGCATGGGGAATTTCAGCAAGTCTTGCAGATGCCTTCGGTGCCACCTTGGGAAGCTGATTCTTGCTGGTGGCTCTTCACACTGGTGTCTCTCTTGGTGAGGCTCTGGATTGGTGCAGGGTCTGGCTCATAGTGGCCTCTGGCTTTGAAATGAAAGATAGCCTTTCTAGTTTTTGGTACACTGTGTAGTCTTTCCATTTTCTACACCAAAGTGCTGATATGCATCACTGAATATAATAAATTAAAAACAAGGTTTACAAATCTGGTCATTATATTCGGGTTGTGTAGCACATTAGCCACGGGGCTTGCACAAAGGAAGTCAAGTGAGGTGACCATCAAAGGCTGGGATGTCCTGGATAACAAGCCATGTTAGGCACTTGAAGCCATCCCTGAATGGGATTTGGGGTTGTGGATCTGGGTGTGATCTTTGTGTAAATATAAAGCTGTGAAGCTGATTATACGTTTTGGTGTACATGTGGCCATGATACAAATATCCTACTCTGTAAACCTTGCAAATCATGACTATTGTTTAGTCTGGGTATTGTATGCCATCTTATGTTTAACACTACACCAAGTAAGCCTTTCCCTACCAAAATAACAGAGGGAACATACTAGTACTAGTAGCTGTCTGATTTTTTTCAGCCTCACAACGAGATGCCGGGGGTTTTGTCAGTGGTAACAGTTTTTGGTCCAATGTGTGTGTGTGTACACGTAATAATGAAGATGTTGCGTGTCCTTGCAAAAAGACAACTTTTGAAGATCAAACTGCATCTGAGCTGCCAGTGTTGCTGACAGACAACAGAAAGGAAACTATCAGTACCCTTCTATACAAATCAGTGCTACCAGAAATTGAACACACATCACACAAAAGCATAGTACAGAAGTCTCGTTTCTAGACAAACCTCGTGAAAGATGCGCTTGCTTCCATGGAAGTCTGAGAGTGCAGCAGGGGAGATCACGTTGCAGGATCATGGCCTGCCTGCCTTGTCTTCTTGCCTGACTTCTAACAGTGCTTTTTAGATAATTTCATTTCTATTGCAAGAACAGTTTAACTCTTCTGTATCTTTGTGAGGGGAAGAATATGCTTATCAACATTGTAAAATATAATGCAATGTTATTGGTCTACTCCAGGAAAGTAACAATATTCTTGCATAAACATATTATCCTTATGTGCTGATTTTTCTCTCTTCATGTTATACTGATGAGTTCTATATAAATGAAGTTTAGTAGATAAATTCTGATAACTGAACCATTTTCATAATAATTGTGAATCTTTATAACTAAACACATCAGATATTTGTAACTAAACTTAATAATTTCCCTTCTTCCCTATAGCAAAATCTTATTTATCTAGGATCATCTATTTCATCTATAAAAGCTTATGAGTAGGTGGCTTACAAAGAAAAATGATGGTTAATATTATAAGAACGTTCAACCCGGTAAATGCATTTTGACAGGCTTTGATGGCTTGAAATCAGTCTTTGTATTCAGAATGGATTACCAGATTTATTTAGTTGCCACAGCGTGTTTTTGAGTTTATGCTTTGTAAGTAAATATTTTGCTTATTTATATCAAAAGCAGTTGCAGCTGAGTACTTACAGGGGTATTTTCAAAAGTGCTTGGCAGCTTTTAAAGCTCCCGCTAAAGCCATGATGAGATTCCCACTGGGAAACAAAGGCCAGTGTGAGCACATATGAAAAAACTTCTATCCTTAATTCTTTGCAGGGAAACAGAAGAGCTACAGTTCAGCATCAGACATTAACATAAGCACAACCACCTGGAGGTTTATTCATGGATAAAACAATGGAATTTATCTTTCTATCCTTTGTTCTTTATTCATGCTGGAATAATGAAGGAGTAGTGAAGCAAGCTGGCATTAGGATTCAGTTTGTGTAGGTTATTCCTGTTTCCATGTTCCACTTCTGACATCCATGCGGTTTACCATGAGATGCTGTACAGTGGTCTGGCCTGATTAGGTAACTCTGTTATTCCTGATATTGCACTAAAATTTCCCCCGTAAAGATTCTAAGATGCAGAAAAGCAGCATTACAGGGCACAGAACAGGCAGACCAGGAGAACTGTCGAATATTTTACGTGCAGGCTCTCCACGGGGAACCCAGATGTGTGTTTGGAGGTGGTGTGGTGACAGACCAACTATCTCCATCCCCAGAAGAGCTGTCGGTGCCTGGCTGGTGGTGTGACCCATGTCCCCTCCTGTTGGGGTGCTCGTGGGGATTTGCAGGGCCTGTGGAGTTCCTTGGAGACAAGTTGTTCACCATGGCGATAATTGGCAGTTCAGTATGGCATATCAGATAATTTTACTGTTGATGACAGTAAAATTATCCAACAGGGAGGAATCCTGTAATGGCTTCATTTCAACGGTTCACATTTGAAGGGTTCTCGTTTTGTAGTAGCATGTGTATTGAGGTATTTAGCAACATACACAACCATCTTACTACTCCTAGCTTATAGTGTAAGTGTTTGCTGGAAGAGTTATGGAAGTAGGAGTTTCTACAGATCCCTTCACTTGGAAGTCATCTGCCATTTCTGCTAACTTAATTTAAACTTATTCTGTGTACTCAGTTAAAAAAAAGCAAAACAACAAAAAACCAACAAAACCGCAGTTTCACAGGTTTCAAGGCACAAAACTCCCTCAGTTGTCATCTGTGCTGATCTGCTGAGTTTATGGGTAGCTATCACAGAAACACTGGGGTTCAGATTTGTCAGCAGTGTAATTTTGTAGGAAATTCTGGGCTTTTGCCTTCTGTCTGTGATTAAAAAACCATCTCTGCCTTACTCTCATTCATTAAACTAAATTTGTGCAGGTGTAACTTCTGCAGCAAATGACCTTGAACTTTTAAATTGTTGCCTGTCATCATTTGCAGTCCTTTCAATAGGTTTTGGTTTGGGGTTTTATGGTTTGGGGTTTTTTTTTGTTTATTTGTTAATGAAAAGTTTGGGGCTTCATGCTCATACCCATAAATCACTGACACTTTCCAGAGCTGTGTGAAAGGCTGAAATAATGCCATGTAATCTGGTGGGCATGGAGCACTTGCCAGGCAGGTTACTAGAAATAAATGGTCACTCACCTTAACTGTTAAAACAGACAATTTGCTGGTCGGTTGGTGTTTTCTGCCAGCTGATCACATAGTTTCTCAGGAAAATGTTATTTGCAACTATTAAAATGAACCATTTTATAACCTCGGAGTGGAATATTCTGTCTTATCTGTCTTAGCTGCTCTTTGAAATGGTATTGAATTTGCTAAATGGCTACCATGATTATCTAGATAACCTTTGAAGGCTATAGTTAGAGAATAGATTTTAATCTTTTATTTGAGCAGACCTTACTATCGAAGCAGTGTGGCAGTATCAGTCTGAGTATAGAGAACGATGATACTATATGTTGTACAGCAAAGTTAACCCTATATGCATTGATGACTACTAAGTTAGCAAACTGGCAGCAGTAGTGCCTAAGTAATTTCTTGGGGCAGTGGTGTGGGACAGCAAGAGGCAGAGTTCTCTCAGGTTTTGCCTGTTTGTGTTCTGTTACATGTGAAACAAAGTGTTAGCAGAGAAGTGCTACTTCTGTCAGCAATAGGGTAAAAACAAGGGGTAGTTTGTTGCAAAGCCACTGCTCCCTACTGACAAACACAGTTAAATCACCTGATAAGTCTTAAAGTCTGTTTTAACTCACTACATTTTTTGTGTGTGCATTCAAAAGCCATCTGACTAACTCTGTTTCTGTTAACTATTGTGAATTTCTCTTTTTTCTCTTTCATGCTGAGCATAGAGTGTAAGGGGAAAAAAAAAAAAAACCAAAACCCACAAACCAAAAAACCCCTAAGCCTTACTATGATAATTCCTTTTAAGCAAGTTGTTTGTTGTTGTTTTCAAGTTATCAGTTTTTCCATGGGAGTTTTCATAGTTCATGAGCCACAGGACTAGAACCTGTACCTGCATCATAGCAATTTCTTGGTAGGGAGGGTGGTGGTGGTGGTGTTTTTATAACCTCTAGTTAAAGTTATTTTTGAGGTTTGGACATGTAACACTGTTTTCTCATCAGTTCCACCGTTGCAATGTACTCTTATGTCTACTGATTAACAAGCAAATAGTAAAGTAGATTTTAGTTTGTCTGTTCTATACTGAAAAAGTTGGGAGGGATTTGGCTGCTGGTTTTGTATGTATTTTTGAAGTAACTTATTTTGAAAGGCACCTTCAAAAAAAGGCCTTGCAGCTGCTATTAAAGTTTTGAAGATGTGATGCTGTTTCAGTAGTTTTGCATATTAAACTTTTTCCTTTACATGAATATCTGGGGTTTGCCCCAGAGTGTGAATTATATCTGTAAGAACTGAGAGTTACTTTAGTGTTTTCCTGGACATATTTCTTGCTGATCAGATGTACCAGGGCAAACAGCCACATTGATGGGAGGGTTATTGAGGTCTTATTTGCCTTTATCTTTTCTTCAGCAGGTACCTGGGCAACAACTGTTTGGGGTTTTTTTTCCCCTCTGTTTCCATAAATCTGTTCTGTTGCTTCTGTTTCCAAATGTAGTCATTTTACACATTTTTGTTTCCTCTTCTGAGATGCAATGGGAGGTTGATTTGTCTTTGATCTTCGTTTTTCTTTAGAAATCCTATTTCAGCTTGGGGGCGGGGGGGGGTGGTGTTTCCAGTTCTAACAAATTGAATGTGCCTTAGCAATTTTGACCTCATTCCCCCCAAATTGTGCCTGTGGGGGCATGTGCTGGGAATGGTAAGATGGGTGTTAGGATGCGCTGTTAGCAGGGTGAGGGGAGCCAGTGGTGCCTGGGGATGTGGATGCACCGTCCCATGCCGCATGCACTGATGAATATTATAGAATCATTTAGGTTGAAAAAGACCTTTAAGTCGACGGGGTGCTGTGTGCGCCTCAAGGGAGCAGCTCTGGGTGGAAACTGGGAGTGGAAAACTGGAAACTGGTGGAAACTAAGTGTGAGGGTGAGCTCGAGGAGCTAAACTGTGCCCCTTGTCCACCATCGCAACCCTGAGGTCTGGTGAAGAAACTCAACCCGAGGACCTCTTGGCTGTATGGGAAGTGCTGGCAGTAGCCACGGCTTGGAGAAATAAATGCAGAACAGCCCCTGAAATTTTGGGGGTTTCCCGCCCGAAAGTTTGGGGTATTCCTGCCCGCCTCGGCTGCTGTGGCTCCCCGCAGCAGGGGAGGGAGCTCTCCGCTGGGGCTTGGGCTCCTCATCAGCCCCCACGCGTGTCCCATCCACTCGGGGATATCGAGGAGCTTGTCCTTATCGCGGGGGTGACCGGGCGGTGCTGCGGGAGGGCGGGGCGAGGGAAGGGACACGCCCCGCCCGCGCCCCGCCCCTTCCCCGCCCCGCCCGCCGGCCGCGCGCGCGCCCCTGCCACCTAGTGGCCTCTGCTGCGGGTGGCGGCTGCCGGAATAATCACGGCTCGATAATTACCGCAACGCCGTGGATGAGCTTCGGTTTTAGAAGTATGAAACGCCGGGAAAACCTTAAAAGGCTCGAAGGGGGTTCTGGGGTGTGTTAAACGCGGTGAAGCGGCAGCCCGGGACAACGGTGGGGTCTAATTTTTGGTGCTGGGCAGCAGAATGTGGGGTGGCCAGTGGGAGGAGCACTGTTAGGCTTGGTTTAAAGCTCCTAATTCCCCTGTTTAATCTTAATTTTTACGGAATACCGGGTGAATCTTAATTTTTACAGAATACCGGGTGAATCTTAATTTTTACAAAATACCGGGTGAATCTTAATTTATTCAAAAGTATAAAAGCACTTGAATTCCTATCTTTAAATGGTTCCTGATAATTGGAGTTGGAGTTTATTATGCAGCTTTGAGTATTTAAACTTCACACTCATATGATTCACTTTCCTCATCCATCTCCCTTCTCCCTGCTTGATAAAATAAATATTTTAATTGATCTCCATTTTGTTTTCAAGGTCGCTTCCTGGTACAACAGCAGCTGAATGTGCATCAAATTTGAAGAAGATTTATACAGTACAAACAGTACAGGTAAGGCGCATAGCTTTGCTATGGGAGTTGCCACACATTTTTAATGTAACTTCACACCTTAGGTTTCATTTTTCCTCATACAGACAAGTCACACATGTGGCTTTGTGTACCTGTGGTATGAAACGTGTTATTGGTTGTGTGTGGTATTGCTTGGTCATTGTTTGAATTTCATTTGGCTTTCCAGACCAGGAAAGGAGGAAGCATATTGGCTTGATCAGGCAAGCCCCTGCTTCTTAACCTTGTCTGAGTTTGCACTTGTGCCTCCATTGGATTGTTATACTTGATGTATTTTAAATATTTTTCCTACCTTTTCTCCATTTTTTTTTAAGTACAGAAAATCATTACACAAGAAGAAAAAAACCCCACATGCTGTAACTTTTAGTCTTCCTCTCCTTGAGCATGAATTTAAAAAAAAAAAAAATCTAGCAAACTGACTTGAATTAAACTACTTTTAAATCGTGCAACACTTGCAGCAATGAGAAATTCTGTGTGTGTCTCTATCATCTGCCAGTGCCGAGCAGCAGGCATCTCTTGCAAGTAAAATTGCATTTCTGCTTCAATGTTTTAGCGTAAAATGTAGTAAATTGGTATTTGTCTCACCTTAATGCTAAGTTGTCCCTAGTTCACTAAATCTCTGAAATTCTAAGGTAGTGCCAAAACTGTCTCTTTGAAGGAGCCCAGCCACAGCTATCTATTGAAGTTTTAAACAAGGCTTTCTCATTAACATCTGCACAACTTGTTATATTGCATGAGATTTTTTTCTTCCTAGCTAACAGGCATAAGAAAGGAATTGGATTTTGGAGTTTTCTGGAGACGGGGTTATCAGTGGAAGTACTTTGGCATAAAGCATGGAAGTGTCATGCAGACCCCTGGTTCCCTCTCACTTCTCCATGTCAGCAGAATGTTCCCATCAGTCATGTAATGAAGTGATGCTCTGAACTTAAAGCTGACAACAGAAGTGGGTTTATTTCAAAATGGGCTGCAATGGCTCCTGTGGACAAGTGGACAGCTTAAGACCATGAAGTAGTGTATGCAGTATCCGGTGTTATCCATTTTCCCACTCTGAATCCTGCCTTCTTTATTAAAATGATTAGGCTTTATTGTCTGAAAAACCTGAGGATTTCTTCTCATCAGGTTGGGGTTGAAAATACAAAAACTGCCTTCAGTTCCTCTGGGAAGACTCATGATCTGGATGAGGTTATCAGAAGCTAGCAGTGTGGTCCGTGGTGTGTCTTACTGTGCTATCATATGAATAATATGATCTTCCTTGGGGAAGCAAAACGAAAATCTTCATTGACTTAATCACTGTCCTTCATGGGCAGTAGCTATTTAATGAGCAATGCCAGTCTGCAGCGCCTGAAGGCTGTTTGAAAACCAAACCTTCCAAACTGAGTCCCTGGTTCAGGACAAAGGAACTCTCAAATCTTTCCACAGTCATCTGCTGGCATAGCTCTGCTCCTTCTACTTCTGATGGTAGCTTTAGGGTTTGGGCACACAACCAGGTAAGAGTAAGATGAAAGTTGAAATGGGCTGTTTCACACCAATTTTTTATATTTTTAATAGCCTTCCATCTCTTCTCATGACTGGGTAGGGGTCATGGCTGGTAGGTAGAATTGTCAAGGGCCACAAAATTTTATCACGTGATGTTGCAATCTTTGTTTCTGAAGTTGTGCTCTTAGATAATACTTAATGAGTTGTACTAATGCTTAATATTGCATCATTGCAACGTAAGTCTTTAAAAATCCTTTCTTATTCCCAACTGTTGGATAAAGAAGAAAGGGGATTGGGATCTTTTCATTCATCCCTCCCTGTTGCTCTTGGCACCCACTGCTTTTGGGTGCCTTTTATCTACCCCAAACATGTATGACAGCTTCTGCAGAAATGCTGGGAAGTAATCCTGATGGTTCCTGGTAACTTGGATCTTCTAATTTCTCCCCCGTTCCTGTATTAACATGTGCATCTCAAGTTCTTTGCATCTGGTTGAAACTTCTCACTGTGATCTAGACAAAGTAGTTGTATTGCTAGTTAGGCATTTAATTCAACAGAATTATTATTTGTGGTGTTTTTGTAACTCAAGGTAATCACGAAGTTTTAGGCTAGTCTTAAGTGAAATAAGGTGAATATTTGATAGAAGTATATATTTTTAATATGCTAAGAAAGTTTTATGGACTGCTTTGTTCTGACATATTTAGTGTAACTGATTTTGATGATTTTTTTTCTCTCTGTTCCTAAGGACTTTGATTCTAAAGTAACCCACAGTTCAGCTGCTTCCCTTTTTTCTACCTCCACCTTATGCAGAATTGGCATCTAAAAAAAAAGTAGAAGTGAAATTGCAACGTGTTCTTTTCAAGGCATTTTATTATGATGTAGAAGGTGTCAGTTCTCTAAGGAGCAGGATATCTAATTGTTCTAGAGAAAACGAATAAGGAAGTAAATCTCCATGAAACTTACTCTCTTGCGTTACTGCAACTAGTATTTTTTTCTCTTTAAGGATTTCTGGAGTGTCTACAACAACATTCCTCCTGTGACAAATTTGCCTCTGAGATGTAGTTACCATTTAATGCGGGGAGAAAGACGGCCACTTTGGTATGTGTGTTATCATCAGGCATTTCTGGAAATGGGCAGTGAAAAAACCTGCAGTGGTGGAAGGTGATGTTTCTGTTGCCTGCAAATGCCTGAACTTAAGACACCTATGAAAGAAATATCCTAAGGATCTTGTTAAGCTTAAAAGTGACTTATGCTAAGGAGTCTTTATTAAAATCAGACTGTAATTTAATTGTCCACCTCTGAACGTAAATGTAAGAAAAATTAACTTATGAAATAGAAATCAAGAAAATAAAATATGACTCTGAATTTCAATTCAAGAATACGCAGAATATGTTACTTGTATTTGAATTATTTTTAACTTGCAATTTTTTTTCTTTCCACTGAAGCTCGTGTAATAATGATGAAAATGACTGATGGTCCTTAACTGTTCTTCACCTGTGCAAAAGTATGCTTCATATGCATATAAATGCACATATAGCTTGGATTAAAACTAATTTAAGGCATTATGAAATGATTCACTGCAGCAAATTCCTACTTGATTGTAGGATGGTAATGGAATAAAGTATAAATCATTGAGGTTTTCCTTTCAGAAACTGAGTTTTGCATACCTTCTTCCTGGTGCAGTTCTGTCACATGTGAATTAGAGAGCCTAAGCACTTTCTGAAGAGTTTGGATCTTTTTGGCATTGTTTGCATAGATTGTGATTGAATTAGAGTTCTTCAACTTGATCATATTAAGTCTAAGTGGGTGGTGGCTTACTACAGATTTCTGTCCCAATCTACTGAACAAGTCATTAATTTTCTCAAGTGAAATGCATCTGAAGTTCTACATTACTTTTCTAAAAGTACTGTTTTTTAGGAAGAAAAACAAATCCTGATGTAAGAATTGAGGACTGCAGATTTTTGAGGA
This sequence comes from Buteo buteo, assembly GCF_964188355.1. NCBI lineage: Eukaryota > Metazoa > Chordata > Aves > Accipitriformes > Accipitridae > Buteo > Buteo buteo. The sequence goes on from NC_134191.1 coordinate 5,285,216, forward strand.
TGTCCTTCTAAAGTTTTCCCCCTCTGTTCCCCAGTGTTTGTCTGGATTGGTGGGAGACCATTGACCCTGCAGAATCTATAGGTCTCATACTGGGCTTCGATATTCCAAAGATGAATTTTAGGTTATTCCTTAAACTTTGCTATTACAGAGTTTTAACAAGAACCTAGAACCTTAATTTAAAATAAACTTGAAGCTCACAGGTTTGTACACCATGCCTTTGTCATTACGAAGCAGTTTAATGGTTATGTCTGCCCTGACCCTGGGCAGCTTCAGCCTTTCTTTTAATAAGAGCAATTAATTTCTAGCTGTCACAAAACTGAAATGAAGTGCACTCGTATTCTTTGGTTAAACTGGATAAACGCGAGTGTGATAAGCTGCTTGTGAAAATATGCCAGAGTTTTTCCAAAATAAAAAGTTACCATAGTAAAACATAAAATTGCTTTGTGGCTTGTTCCCATATAGTGTGCAGCCACTTCAAAGATGGTCTGTAGTCAGGGAAAATGTGAGTGTTTTCCAACACACAAAACTTAGGAAAGGGATTAGTTGTTGAGATGCATTTTATATGAACAATGAAAGAATTATCTCTGATGTCAGAAGTCATAGCCTGAGTCATGCTACCTGGAGTTAGTAATTGCATTTCAGAAGGGATTTTTCTGGGAAAGTTAAACCCCAAACATAAGGTTATCTAGATTTGGATATGAATGTTTATTTTCACTGATCTATTTCCCATAACCAGGGAAGAGGAAAGCAATGCCAAAGGAGGTATATGGAAAATGAAGGTCTCTAAAGAAAGTACGGTATGTTATATTGACTTTTTTCTTAGACCTTGTTTAGGAAGGGGGTTTCTTTAAACTCCATCTGATAAAGCTGTTGTAAAGCTTTTTAATTCTGAAGTCACCCAACACAACAACCAAACACTATTTTAATGTCTATAAACCTTTATTTTAAGACAATGAGCAAAAGTTTCTTTTCCAATAATTCCATGCTTTTGGTAACATTTGTCAATGTATTATCAAGCAAATGAAAGCTGTAGTGTTATACTCCATTTCCATTTGGAAATACGGTATTTTAGAATCACCTTTGTTCTCAAGACTCTTTGCTTACAGGTATGCAAAGAAAGATATAAAAAACCTTTCCTGATAATATTATATGTTAAATTATAGCCAGAACCTGAGTAATGCTCTTCAAAAGTCCACACACAGAGTCCAGCACAACTTTCAGAGTTTCACTGAAATGCTCCTAAACATTCTGTCAGACTCAGTAGGACTACTTCTGCTTGGCACTGCTTGTTTGCACCTATGTATGGCTGTGACTTTCTGTAGCCAAATGTGGACCAAGGCATTATTTCCACCAATAACTAATCCCATCTCACGGCTTGTTCCCACTTGAAGGCGGAAGATCTTGCTCATTCTCTCCTGATCCCGCTTGCATGGGCTCTGGGGCTCACTGGACTGTTTTGTGAGCCAGCTTAATGCACTCTGTCAGAAAAAGTCTCCTATTTTATTTTATTTTTAATTTGAGTGTATGGCCAGGAGAGGTTTTTTGATGGGGTATAGGGGGTAAAGGAGGAAAAGACGAGTAGGATCATCCCCTTTGGCAACAGTGAGTTGTCAGATCACCTTGTGTACATCTTGTGAAACTGTAGTGTTGCTCAGTCCCTGCCCCCCCCCCCCCCTTTTTTTTTTTTTATTTTAAAATGTGAAAGATAAAATCCGGTCAGGCATGTTGTTGTTCTAGCCCTGCTGAAATAACTGGGTTTCTCTTTGTGCCCCTAATCAAATGCACGTGAGTAACTTCTCCTGTGAACTGTCACGGTGAGGAGATTTGACCTCTTCACATGTGGTGTTTATGTGTGTAAGTATGTTCTGGATCAGGTCTCTCAACTCAAAAAGTGAAGTGTCAGAAAAATGTGACAGCCTTGCAGAAGGCATTAAATGCTGAAAGATGTTACTTGAAATTTCAGCCAAAAGATAATTGATTTTTGCCTGTGGGCTTTTTCCCCATATGTGAATTGCAGCTTTCCTCCCCTGCAGTCCCAAGGGATCACAAAAGACTAAAATTTTCTTTTTCCTCTTATAATCCAAGGTGTGAAGATTGTCAGAAGTGACAAGTGGTTTGGGGAGCCTGCATTACTGGGTGGTGAATTTAGGGACCTCAGAGGCTGAATGATAGCCCCTTTTTGAAAGGAAGGTACTTTTTGATCTCTCAAGCTATGTACCACATGTCCTAGGTCACTTCTGAAAGGTTTAATTGAAAGTGAACTTCAGTCAGCTTTTAGTGCCTCTGTAAATAGCATAAATAATACCTTTATGCCTGTTTCTCACTTTTTGGCTTCATTCTTCATCATGTGCACACAGTGTCTCCTTGGCTAAGGTAAACCATCTTGTGCAGACCTAATGCAAAAAGATTATATGCTATAGCAGCTCTTGCTGAGGGTGTTGAGGGAGGAAAATGTAGGTTTTTCTAAAGATATCTGTCTTTCAAGTGGTATGAAAAACTGACTGACAAAATACTGACACTTAAGTGTTGTTGCATGTGTACGGTGACACTTCTGTATGCCAATTTTTAATATGAAAACTAATACTTTTTAGATCCTCATAAGCCTGATCCTGCAACTGCTTACTACTGGATGAAGTGCTTCCTACCCTTGAGACCGTTAGGACAACTCACAGTAGTGAGCACTGCGCCTGGTAATGAGAGTGTGCGTGGTCAGTCCCATCATTCATCTCTGAGCTGTTCCACTGGCAGGCGAAAGGCACTGTGTCAGAGGCTGTCACGCTGACGTCTTCAGCCTGCCTCGGGAGCATCAGATGGTCCTTCCCATAACACAGCTTTATATGATGCATTGGATTAGATGATAGTGAGTCACACCAGATCCTTCATATTCTAGAAGACGGCTTAGGAGTACTCACAAACAGCCATTAAAGGAGTTTATTAGTTTGCCATCTTTGTGGCTGCTTGCTTTTTGTTTTAACCTGGTGCATTTGATATGTTGGGGTTTTTAATAGTACTAAAACTCAAGCTAACTTCATATAGCAGAAAAGACATTCCTTAAAAGTATTGTAGAATCACAGAATGGTTTGGGTTGGAAGGGACCTTAAAGATCACCTAGTCCAACCCCCCTGTAATGGGCAGGTACACCTTCCACTAGAGCAGGTTGCTCGGAGCCCCATCCAACCTGACCTTGAATGTTTCCAGGGATGGGGCATTTACTACCTCTCTGGGCAACCTGGGCCAGGGTTTCACCACCCACATCGTAAAAAATATCTGCCTTATATCTCATCTGAATCTACCCTCTTTCAGTTTAAAATCGTTACCCTTGTCCTATCAAGTAGTATATGAAAAAGTCATTATGGCGATATAGACAAATATTCATGTTGACATCTTCTTTCAATAAATAAATAAAATATTCTGTCCCTGTAAACCCACACCTTGGAGCATTATCTTGGTCCAGATGCATTCGAAGTTTTGTATGGGCTTTGGCTTAGGTGATAACTGCTGTCAAAAGCAAGTAACAGTGTAATTAGTCTAAGAGCCAAAGAAAAGTGGCAGATCGCTTTCCCCTGTTTTACTTTTGTAGTGAGCATTTGAATTTGTTGAAAGATGGACTTATTTCACAGTCAAGGCAAATCAGAGATGATGTTTAAATATAAATCAGTTTAGTTTAGCGGTAGGGTTTTCAGGTACTTTTCTTGAAGTGGTTAGTAATTCTTTTCTGTAGAAACAAATGGTCATAAGTGGAGCCTTATGGTCTTTTATCATGGGAAATTCTTGGGAGAATACAACTTTCATGCTTTACATTAACTCGTGCATTTGGGATGAGTTGTGGACACAGCTATAGTGAAGGTAAACTTACTGTTAAATATGTAAAATATTTATTGGAACAATTCTGTGTAATAGTATGTATTGCTCCAACTGTGAGGAAATTAATTATATAACATAGTGTGTACTTACAATAAATATTCTTTTTTGTCTAGATAACCTCAGAAAGAGAATGCATTCAAAACTGAGCTAGCAAACCTAACTTTTAAATTAAAAAATAATAACGCAAATGTAACTTTTTTTTCACCCTCCTTAGGCTGCAGTTTGGAAAGAGCTACTGTTAGCAACTATTGGAGAGCAATTTACAGACTGTTGTGCAGCAGGTAACTTAAAATGATTGAGGCCAGCATGACAAATTGAGTTTGAATGCAGAACATGGAAACACTGCTAAAAATGGGATACAGGGATGGAAATCTTATTCACACCTGTTGCCATTAAGAGGACAAGGTATTCTGACTGCCTCAGCACAAGACTCAAGCTCAACAGCTTGCATCCCTGGGAAGCCAGCAGGTTTTCTAGTTATTAAATATCTATCTGCTAGCTAGCATGTAAATAAGAAATATTAATTCTACAGTGTCAGGACTCTGGAACACCAATTGATACTTCCGTACTAGATTGTTTGTACTATCACTGTTGGAGGCAAGTAAATTAGATAGGTGCCCCTGTTAGCCCTGCTGGTCGCTTTTGTTCTCCTAACATGTTTAGGAGTTGTCAGGGCAGCACTAGTGCAGACCTGAAGCAGAGGGAAGCTGTGTGGTTTGCCTGTGGTGACATTAAAAGCCCATAGCAGGGCTGTAATGCAAACCTGGCTCTCCTGAATCCCAGGTTAGCACTCTACCCAGAGGCAATATTTTCATTATCACTTAAAAGTACTGCTTAGGTCAAAGGGGTCTTTAGTGTAATTGAATTTTCATAAATATTCTTAAAATACCTTGCCGGTTTACTGGAAAACAGGCATTAATCATCCAGAAGCTCACATGTGATTTTGCTCAGAGGTAACAATTTAACGATGTTGCTTTCAGAATAAGTATCTTCTCTAGGCTTGCAAGGTTGCACATTTCATTCGGAGGTGGAGCCTGGGAAGGGACTGTGAGTGCTAGCTGGCTTAAGATAGAGCATCAAATCATGAAAAGGGAGTACAAGTCCGTGACCATTTAATTTGTTAAGGTTTGGTTACAGAACCGTTTCTTGCTTCTGGGTGAAGCAAATGATGAACTTAATCATCCGTTGGCCTGGAGGGAAGGAGTTCTGGAAGCTGAACTAACTTTTCAGTTCAAATGACATTTCTCCATCATTTCTCTTGACCATATTTACTTCTTTTCTAAGCACGAGTATCTGATTAAACTAGCTGTTGTAGTGATGGTGAATATCCTGTTAGGACTGTTCCTTCACTGCTCTATCATTCCAGAGAAAAGAATTGAGTTTCTCGGGTTCACAGAACAGGTCAGCAAAAACCTTTCCAGGAGTTTCTCTTGCACCTAGCTAATGTGGTAGAGCAGGCATATTGCAGTAGGCTGCTGCTGGTATATTCACCTTGGTAGCTTTGGTTTTTTCTACAAAAGTTTTGTTGAAGGAGTTTCTCAAACAGTATATTTCTCTCATTGCCTTCCCAACATTCAGAATTGGAAGATACAGAATACAAGCCTCAAATCCTCAAGCTGTGAGAGATGTTTCTGACAGTTGCTTTTCAAAATCCTTAATATGCATAATTGAGTTGGTGTCAAGAAGGGAGTGTTCCTGCCCTTTATATACTGATAGGGTGGTCTCAGGGTCAGATTAAGCAAATATGTGATATTCTGCTGCCTACAGAGGTAGTTTTTCCCCTTGGCTGTGTGCTCTTGACACCACCTTTGCATTATCATTACTGACCCCTTCCTTGGGATGCACGATGCAGCTGCATCTTGGAGGTTACTGCTGGAGGCAGCCACTGCTCCGAGCTGCAGCATGGCCTTAAGCTGAGCTCTCCATGAAGCTGCATCCTGAGAATTTCACACCAAAAAGGGCTTCTTCAGTGAAGCACAGAGTTACCAACACTAGCAGCAGCAGCCTGACTGGTGCTTTTTTCTTCTCCCCCCCACCCCCCTTCCTGTTCCTGTTCCTGCCTTGACAAAACATAAAGGAAAAAGAGAACAAAGTCTGGAGAAGATGGTGTCTGTTATCCACCTGGTACTGTTCCTTCCTGGGGTTTTAGTTGTTTCGCCCTCACTCCCCATTTTTGCTTATAGACATTACTGTAGGTGAATTATCTTTAGTAGTTTATATTGCTAACCTTACCGAAGGGAGTCTTGTGATTCTCTTTTAATCAAGGATAAGAGTGCTAATAGCAAAGCCAAATAATCTTATGGCACTTTATTAAAACCCCTAGGAGTAATATTTCCAACAGTTTCTATAAATACAGTGTTTGTTTCTTTTTGGTAACTATTTTGTCTGGTTTGGACATTAGTATTCTCCTCACTGGAGATTGCTCTTTTTCATTTCTTCAGTTTGTTCAGCTTTTGGGCACTGTTTCATAATACATAAGTATCAAATTAGACATGTCTCACTTTTAAAGTATTCGTTCCTTAATGATGCTTCCTCTTCTGTGCAGATGATGAAGTAATAGGGGTTAGCGTCAGTGTTCGTGACCGTGAAGATGTTGTGCAAGTCTGGAACGTGAATGCCTCTTTAGCAAGTGAAGCAAAAGTTTTAGAAAAGATACGTAAACTTCTGCCACACACATCTTTTAAAGCTATCTTTTATAAATGTAAGTATTTTGTACTGTTAATTTCCACCTTCATTAGAGAAACAAGACGCTGGTAGGGTATTTCCATGGGAATATCCTGCCTGATTCATCATTAACCATTTAGAAACATAGTATCTCTCATTGCATTAAAATTCTGTCCCTTCAATGTAGAAGTTAGCTATAATTCAAAATATGAGGTATTTTTAGTTTAATTGTAGAATATATTTGGTTCCATGTTTGATATGCCTGATTCATAAAATAAGTGAGACAAATCTCTTGATAACTCTCAAGACTACATGCTGTTCAATTTAAGCGTTTGTTTAGAGGAACCATTTACAATCAGGATTTTAAGGGATCTCTTACTTTAGGCTCTCTATAAATGTATTATCAGAATAGTATATTCCCAAAGATCACTTGTTGGCATGTTGTGTCGTCTTTAACTGCTTTATACATTGTTGTCTTCTCTTTTTTAATCTTTTCAACTCATTGACAGAGTTTACATGTTCTTTTATTCTTTTTTCCTTCTCTCTTCCGTAGCACACAGAGAGCATCGTGCTTTTGAAGGCTGATGTGGAAAACATTAAGTGCAGTCTGTGCCAAATGCATTTGTTCTTATTCGGTGGTGTGAGGTGGTCTGGACAAGGAGAAGGATGGTGGAAGCCCTGCAGAAGCACTACACGCAGAGGCCCTTTTGAGTTTCTAACATTTCAAACTGGGAAAATGAGGAAAAACAGTTGCCTTGACTGCTAAACATGCAATTCATTACTTCTGGACTGGTTGGGTTTTTTAGATTTTTTTTCACTGTTTCTTTTAAAAGATATTTTGGCCACTTTTTTTTTTTTTTTCAATCAGATGATACTTGTTCCTATTTCATTAAAGTAGCAGGCTTTCATTTATTCTGTACTGTACTTAGTTAAATGTAAATGTGCACAGAGATGGTATGCTGCTTTTCCTAGATGTGCTGTGTGTAGAGGAATACTGGCTTGGTGAAATGTGTTTTCAATTTTCATTTTAAAACATTCCTATCATGTTAAGATTTACTCACTGGTTTTGTCCCAAGAGAGAAAGGAATTGCACTGCATTTATTCTAATATTCAATATAATCTGGTCTTGCACTGACAATGGCGCACATACTGTAAAAGTAAAGTGTTCACTAAATGAGCAACTAAAGAGAACACATTTATATTGGGACTAACCCTCTGTGGGATGATGTTAACGAGTGTTTTAATTGTAGTGATTTCAGAAGAGCCCTTGTTCAGACTAGAATGAGACATCTTTCAGTAGGAAACCCTACAAATTCCACACCTCTCTTATTTAAGAGGGAATGGGGTTTTTTAAATGTTTTTATATTGTATGCTTTCTTATGATGTTTTTCTGTACATTCATGAAAAAGTGTCATGAATCATTTCTAATGCATTAGACTAACTGGATTAATCTCTCACAGTTCTGTGAGTATTTTAGGCCCATGGCTGCAGCCACAAAGGTCAGTATCAGAATTGCTGTTGACTTCAGCGCAAGGGAAGAGAACCCATCGTATGTAGTTTCAAGCCATCACGACTTCCTCCGCGACCTTTTTAAAAAAAAAAAGGATTTTTTGTTGCAGCATAAATATGAATATAAACAGTGTTAATCTTTAAATGTTTGTTGATATTAAGTATTGGAGGTGTTGGTTTGTTTTAGTATACTACCAAAGACTGATGTAGTTCCTTTTACAAGAAGAAGCTGCAAGGTGGAGATGAATGTATGCTCCACTGAGCATTACTTCATTGTTAAGAGGTTTTTGTTTGGCAACTGTTCGAGTTGCACTGATTTCCACATCTTTAGTATATTAGGAGGCAGCCATTAAAATCAAATAAATTTAAAAATAAGAATCATACATTTTGAGGGTTTTTTACAACTTTATCTGTATTTATGAATTAAAACTGTGCAGTTAATGAGCATTATTAATAAAACAAATTTTCTAAAATGCAAATGTCTTGCTTCTGTAACTGCTTTTGAGATTAAATGGTACCAGTCCTGCTTTTTTAAACTTGTGTATTTTTTAGTAAAATTTATTCTCTTAGAAGCTGTTTTGCTCATAGATTAAAAATATTTTTAAATTGATTTTTTGGTGTGTTATTAAATCAGAAAGGAGTGCTGAAGTTTATCAGTCTTGTATGTATTCAGTGAATATTTAAGGTATTTTTGAGTTGCAGTTAGATTGAGGCTTCAAAGTAAAAAGCATAGAGGCTATTACCAGTTTAATTATATGATTATATAATTATATGATTTTTTTCAATTCACACTGCAGTGTGAGATGCAGGGATATCTAACCTCCTTGAGAAATAAGGGAACATAGGAAGGTGCTTTCCCTGCAAGGTGAAATGAACTCGTTGCTGTGGCCCTCGCTTTTATCTGCAATGAGTGGGGTTCCCCTTTTTCCAGGGAATGGGCAGAGGGAGGCCTGGGGACACCAGCTACCTGTGAAGTGCTAGCGGATATTTGCAGGTGTGGTGTGTCCAAACAGCCTCCAGGCCTGTGTGATGGAGTCAAAAAGTGACCTTGGAGAAGTGAGGGGTAGAAAACTTTGAGAAAAATGTTTTCAACAGCTTGATGAGCAAGATTTCTCACTTGAAATACTTTCCTGTCTTTGGAGGAAATGTGAGTGGAATACTAATGGCGAATTAATCACATACCTCACCCTCTGCTTACTTTTACTTTTGGAAACAAGCCAGAGCTTCTTACCTCTCCTCCAGGTTCGCTTTGAGCACGGATGTTGACTTCAGTAGAGTTGGATCTGCTGGCAGAAGCGGCCGATCGGGTGATGTCACTGGAATTTGCTAATGTAAGGTATTACTTTATTCATCCTATTGAAGGAAATTATTTTTATGTAGTTGCCTTGCATGCCACTTTAATATGAAGACCTCTCTGCTTGAACATTGGATAGAGATTGAGAGAGACTTTATCCTAGCCATAGGTTAGAGTAGCTGCATGTCGACTACCAAAGTCCATGCTATGAACTGTTGTCAATTTTTCATTGTTCTAAATCGCTAGTTTATAAAATTAGGGATTCTTTTTCTGTATGGCTTAATTCTGATGATAATTGTTATTATTACTTAGAAGCTGGGCTGATGGATATCTTCTGACTAAAATTCAGTGTATTGTATGCCACAATCCAAGATTGGGCTTGAATCAAAATGGGTAATGCAAGTTTACAGGAACATGACAAATTGCATATCGGAATTTTGCAACCATTAACTGAAAGATTTTGTAGAATTTCTGAACCGTCCTTTCATCCCTACTGATCTCCATAGCACAGATTTATTTATACCAAATTATGTTGAACAGTTAATTTTTTTAGTCTTTTAAATATTTATTATTTTCACCTGGAGATCTGCTTTATTGAACTTGATTAAATGAACCCCCCACTGCTTCAAAATAATCTAAATTGTTTAAATGGATATCAAAGAAGAGCCTACAGCTTTCTATCAAAATGAATTTGTGCTGGCATTTCAACATGAAATTAAAACATTTAACTTCCATGGTTACAGACAGCAAAGAAATTCCTGATTGCTGCATTAGCTGAATTAAAGAAACCTGTTTCCCTCTTGGGATGGTAACGAGCCCTGGCTGATACCTGCCCACACTGGGACAGTGTCCTTGGGCTTTATCTGGTGTCTGTTGGCGCGGGACCTCACACCGAAGCCGTTCACGTAGCTGGAGCACTTGTCTCCTTTATCCAGGCTGGTTTTATGAATTTTGTAGGAATTTCGTATCCTTGATACACCTGTCCTGCCACCCGGGTCTGCTGGGTGCAGAATTACTGTCGCGTGGGGATTGTCCTCTGTCCTGGGAAGCCGGGTGAGATGAGAGGTAGGGGGAGAGCTCTGGCTGGCTTTAGAAATGTTTGTAGCACCTTATAGAAGGTGTTTGCCGTGTCTTGCCGGGAAAAGCTTTGGTGCTACGTGGTGGTAAGTGGAGGATGATGGAGAGCTGGCCGAAGGAGAGCTGATGGCCTCTTACATGGGCACAAGCATGGACTGTGCGGAGGGAGGGATGCAGCACGGGGATGCAGCACAGGGATGCAGCAGGAGTACCAGCCCTGGTGGAAGAGGAGATGCTGGCCGGGCTGTGGCTGAAGCTGCCGGGGCAAATGGAGACAGGAGGGACAGCTGAGAAATGGTAAGAGGAATGAATAGCTTTTTACTCCTGGGTATTACACTTGTGCTGGTTTGCACCTTCCCGGGGCTGAAGACAGCCGCTGGCAGCAGGCGGGGGCCAAGCTCTGATTGTTCCCCCCTACTTTGGGGGCATCTCTAATAGCTCTCTGTGGCTCCCCAGGCTGCGACACAACTGCTGCTGGAGGGATTAGCTGGGAATTTCACTTAACGGGGATGAAGGGCTGTCTTCTGGGGCTGGCTAATTAACAGAATTCTACTCTGGTAATTAAATAGCAGTTTGTTGAACACAACTTAGTTGATGAAATCTTTAGAAAACATAACAATTAGCAGGCAAGGAATGGCAGCTTTGCCTCAAAAGCCTATCCCCAACCAGTTGCTGATACGGTTTTAACCTTTCATTCTCCAGCAAAGATGGTATTGACTCTTAATTTCTTTGGTTTTGCTGCTGTCATTGGACAGCTTGTTCTCTCTCTGCTGTTGCAGCAGCTGGTTCCTCTAGGGCTTCACCTCAGCTGCAGGGGCTTGAGATGTCCCACTTGTTGCTTTTTCAGAAGACTTTCTGGTGCTCCCACCTTAAAATCCAGTGCTGGAGGAGAGGAATGTTTGCCACCCTGAGAATAAATCCTTTGCCCTCCTGCTGCAGCGGCAGTGCTGGGGCTGCTGGCTCAGCCGCTCGTGCATTCACACAACCCGGTCGTGCCTCCTCTGCGGAGAGGAGGGTTTCCACCACGGTTACTCCATGCACAGCAGCATCCCCCTCCCCTCTGAGCTCCGTGTGTTGGAGAGATCGCACGAAGGACGTGGGGTTTCCTCACCAGGCACTCGCACCATTCGCATGCACTGAAAGGAGCTGCAGCTGCACATTAAGACTTCTCTCTGCTGGGCTCTCACTTTGTACTGTTGTGGGGTTTTTAACTGCCTTTGCAAAGCGGTCCTGGAAATGAGAGACATACCGGAATGAATTGTTTTGGTCTGTGGCTTATTTGTACCATAAATGCTTTTGGAGATGCTTGTGGAGTTTTGTTTTGGAGAGTAGTGTTGAAAAAGAGGGGGGGGGGGGGAAGCAGGACCAAGTAGAGGAGAAGGTGCTTTTATATTGTGCAATGTGCCTTAGCAATGTTGCTTGATCGCTGCAGAGGAGGGCACCAAGGTATCTTTGATTTAAAGCCATTTCACGCTACAGGCTTTGCTCAGTCTTCTATGTGCTTTTATTTTAGTGTGGCAGGTTCAGGACAGGTTGGCACACTCTCAGTAATAATTAACTAACTTAATACTTCAGAGGGAGGAACACAAAAGCTCTGCGGGTCAGAAGGGGCTCAGTCAATGCTCTGCCTTTGCCAGTTGATGGGAATACAAAAGAAATAACTTTTTATATTCTTCCTGTGGCAGGATTGACCAGAGAGGATGAAGCTTAAGAGTTGTCTTAAAACAGAAATGTGACTGACAGAGGAAAGTTACTGATCCCAAGCAGCCTATATAAACCCTCTCGTCTGCACCCGCACACGGAAGGGAAGTGCTTTCAGAGGGAAACTGTTCATGTCTTCAACTCTACTTCTCCCTCTCTTGTAATGATTCTCTTAGGACAATGCCGGTGAGGAAATTAGATTAGACAAACAGTGGGAGATCCTGTGGCTTGCTATAAAAGCAACCTCCAATCTTTGCTACACTTTGACAGCTCTCAATTTCCCACTTTGACAAGTTAATGAAGACTGGATTATTTCCAATGCTGTATGTACTGTGCTGCTGGGGAAGGGGGGGCTGTGCTCTGCACCGGGACTACCCACCCCAGCACCTTCCTCCCACCCAGGCTGCAAAATCCTCATCCCTGGGAGGGAAGGCAGCATGTGCTGGAGCCCGAGGCCAGGAGCCGACGTTTGCGGCTGTGATGTTAGCGCAGGGCTTTGCAAGATGCTCCCGTGCCAGGAGACAAGTGGACTTGCCACGGGTGCGCGTGTCATCTCCGAGAAGCCGTGCTGCAGTGTTTGACCTCCCGGTGTTTGGCTTGGCTGGCCGGTACGTTGTTTGCTCCCATTCTCCCCAAGGCTGTGTGCAGGCAGTGGAATGGGCTGGCTGAGCCGGCCAAGCTAAATACAGCAGGAGACATCCCGCTCGCACCTCCCAGGCACCGCATCCCCGGTGCGGGCGGGTGGGCATCCGTGCACCCGTGTGGCCCTGCGGCCAGCCTGGTGCTCCGCTCCGAGACGTGGGGTGGGAGAAAGGGCTTTAAATGTGGCGGAGAAACTACCGGCTGTTGGGAAGAGCGTCAGTGGGAAGCGCAGCAGTTCTGGAGCCAGCGGTCCTGGGGTGTGTTTGCACAGCGGCAAGGCCAGAGACGGAGTTTCAGGTCTTGCTGCTCCCCCTCCTAAGTGCGTGTTGCAAGCCCAGCGCCCACGATGTGCTCTGGCTCATGGAGAAACTGGGAGAGGAGGGTTTCTGTCAGTGCACTGAGGCTCTGTAAATAAGCAAATTGGAGCAGGCTGGAAGTGAAGAGCAAAGTAGGTATCATTCGTCATGTAAGGGGGCCTGGAGTATGTTCCAGCTTGTAATGCGTTAAGGGAGAGCAGTGTTATGAATAGGCATGGGATGAATCCCCTTCTTTTTGGATCCTGATTTGGTGTAATAAACATGCAAGACAATTTGTATAAAATAGTGAGGATTCTTTCCTAGAGAAGTCATTTAAAGCTATATTTGCACATCAGGGAAGAGTTCATAGGAACCTTTTGTAGTCACGAGTGTGCAAAAAGAAAACATCGTGGTCAGCAAGTGACGGATGGTACATGTAAGCCTGTGCAATGCTGTGCTTTCCCTGGGCTGGTAATCGTATTGCATGACCTCCCATCCTACTGGGGAAGCATCCAGCCTGGCACCCTGTATCCTTCTCTTCTGCCTCCCCCCACTGCAGCCATCAGAGGCATGGGCTAGATCATGTGGTAAATGTGATCTAAAGGTAGGATGGATTTTTCCCGAGTGTCTTTTGGTCACGAAACAGTGTTTTTGGAATATCCTGACCCAAATGCATTAGCACTGCTGGCTCTTAGCAACCTTTAAAAATAATATTTGCCTTTAAAAGGAGAGGGTGACCTGCCAGGTAAAATGCAAAGTGATCCCACAATGTGCAGCGCAGGCACGGTCTGCATGAAGTTTGCTGGCTGCTTCTTTTTTGGGATAACTTTTTGGGGACTTTTTTGTTTTGTTTTGCTTTCAGTATTTCCCAACTAGCTTGTTAGTCACTCCCCACACCCTGCAGCAGCAGCTCTTCTGGCTTTGTGTCTCAGATCCCCCACCCTCTCGCTGCGGCTGTGTGGCAGGGGATTGCTGGGTGGCTCTCCCGGAGTTTCTCCCAGTGGGACACCCGAGTGGAGGGCCCCGGGGCAGACCCCTTTCTCTGTTTTTGGAGGCAATCAGGGTGATGTTTCTCCCACCGGAGCCAAGGCAATGGCAAAAGATGACGTGAATGCCCTCGTTGCCCTCGCCTCCAACCTTCTTGCTCCTTGTTCACTGTTTCTAGCAGCTCACAGCCTTCATCCCCCCAAGCACCCCTCTCTCCCTCATTTGCTTGTTTCTGGAGTCAGCCTGAGGTCTGCAGGGAACCCGGCTGCTGCTCCTGCCCTGCCTCTTGCAGCATCTTCACATAAAACAAGGGAGCAACAAACCCTCTGCTGATGACCGTGCCACCCTGCCATGCTTCCAGGAAACCTCTTGGCTTTTTTTTTTTTTTTTTGATATCTAAATCCTACCAGGCCCACAGTCTTGAGATGGTCAAACCCAGACCAGAAGGATGGATGCGGACCTGGGGGCTGACCCCGCAGTGTGGAAAATACCTAGGTGGGAACCAGGAGGGCAGGGCAGGGTGCTGCACCTCTTCGTCTGTGGTTATTTTCCCTAATTGTTTTTATCAGACATAAACCGTGTTTTTTTCCAAGGAGGGGCCAGTTGCTGTGGCTCTGGTGGGGAGGGCAGCAGCCCCTCGGTGGTGCTGACAGCCCATCTCCCACCCTGGCACTGGCCTTTGCAAACAGGGTCCCGAGCTGGTTGGAAAGAACATCTGATTTTCCTGGGGTTTGCCTGCTAAAGCAGAATGCCCTCCAAGGCAGTGCTGCGTGCGCTGCTGCTCCAAGGAGCAGAAAGCTTCCCTCCGCCGCTCGCATCCAGACCTTAATCTTTGGGATTACGCTTCCCTCTGATCCTCCTGTGAGCACGGGATGAGCTGAAGCCTTGAAGAACAGGTCTTTTGAAAGCATGGCTTTCCCAGCACACCTAATCAGCTTGCTGGCATACCACAAGATGGGGAGCAGCATCTAATTTCGGTGTGTGCTCATTCTGCTTCTCCTCCTCTGCAAAGGAACAGTCCCCAGACAGAGGTGCTCCCACTGTGCGCCCAAGGGTGCTGGATGGAGCAAGTGTTGCTCTTGGCATTTGGGCTTTTACTGCTGGAAACCTCTCGAGCTGTGAGGAGATGGGAGTGGAAGTTCAACATTTGCAAGAGGTTTACTGTTCAAAGCCTGCAATGGCTTCCAGATTTAAGTACGGGTTTTATCTTCTTTTTTTTTTTTTCTCTGTTCTGAAATAAAGGGGCCATTAGAGATGGTCTGTAATATGGAAGACACATGTTTGTATAGTGTTACCATTTATATAGCAGCAGTCTGGACTGGAAAGCTGATCACCTTCTTAGAAAATAAATTATTTCTGCTGCTTGTGCTCTGTCCTGGAGCTTCCTTTGAAGGCTCTTAAGGTTTGGACATAGAGCTTTTTGGTAATTAAAAACTTATTGAATCTCAAGGGATTTGGGGGGTGGTGTTCTAAATCTAAAACCTTAACAGCTCAAGAAGAAAAAATACCTGCAAAGAGTCGAAAGAAAATGGCTCTCCTGCGAAAGGCTGGCCCTAGAGCTGCCATCAGATGGCACTGCAACATCAAGGATGGGGCGAATCTGCGCCTGGGCTGAGCTGCTTCCATCCCGCCGGGGTGGGCAGGGAAGCACCTTCCTGGTGGGGAAAAAAAATGCCAAGGAAGAGAAAGGACTTATGTAAAGATAATTCTGCTATTAGTCAGGGGGAGCTGTCATGGAGCCGTGTCTGGACTGGACTTTTCCTGCTTACACAAAGTGCATAATGCTGTAGGAATTCATGTATAAACAGTGCGAGTAAGAGGAGGGAGGCTATCTAAATTATGAACAGCAGTAAGGAAATGGATTTTTCTTTAGCTGTTGCTGGCAAATTCAGAAAGTCTTTGATTTCTGGGGGGGTTCTGAGCATAACTGCACATTAAAAATAGTCACGGTATAACTTTCTACTAGACTTGTGTGTTTCTCCCTTTCTTTGAGCACACAGAAAGCTTAAAACCAGCTGTAGGAACAGGGGGGAAGCTGTCACGGCTGGGCAGGTTTGCAGCCGAGGAGGGGGCTGGCCGTGGCACCCAGGCATTGCTCCTTGGGGATGGGACAGGGCATCTTCCTGGGGCTCTGTGCTCCTGGTGGCACACGGGAAAAGCACTTTGTGTCCACACCAGAGCAAAACAGCGTCCTTGTCATAAAGTGCCATGTAACGCAGCGCTGGCAAAGCTCCGTCGCATTGGTGACATCTCTGACACCATAAATGAAACACTCTTGAAAAAACCTTTTGCCAATCGTCTTGCCCAAAGCCAGATGGAAAGCATGGGGTGGAGCATGCTACAATTTCTAATTAATTGTAATTAGAAATACTAAACCATGGAGGGGGCCTCTATATACTGCAAGTGGCTTCTTCCTTCTCTTGAACTGAACTGAATAGCTGCTTTTCTCCTCTTCTTCCCACCTGGAAATATGCTTTTTTTGGTGCTCAGACAGGGCCTTGGCAGAGTCTAACTCTTGGAAAGTAAACAACAGCACATCATATGCATTTCTGCAGTCAGAGTAAGAGTGGGCTGCGTCTCCACGGCTTCCCTACAGCACTGACAAGGTCAGGAGCAATTCTGGAAGAAACCAGCAAAACCCATACAGGCGAGTGGGCTGGGGGTGGTGATGCCCTTTTCCTGCCCCATGGCACGAGGAGGGTTTGGTGACTGGGGCCAGCAGTGGGATTTTTTTTCCCTGCTGATGTGTTAAACCACCATCGTTAGCTGGTGGTGTTAATAACCTGCTGTGCTGCCCGGGCAGCAGCAGCAGTGCCAGGGTGCGGGCAGTGCTGGGGGGCAGCCAGCCGTGTTGCATGAGCATTTTTAAAATTTTTTAATGTGGTTACAACTTCAGCATCCCCCTCTGCTGCTGCCTGCTCCATGGTGCAGGGCAGACCCTTGCACCTCACATGGCATAGTGATATATGCCCCAAAACACCCACCGAGGGGTACCCGCACAGACCCCCCCGGGGACCTGTGTTTTCATGGGCTGCAGACAGGAAAAGGGCTTTGGTAAGGGGTAGCCTGGTACTGGGGTCAGCTTGTCAGTGGAGAAGCTATTTCGTGGCTGTAACAGGTTGCAGAATTGCACCTGAGCTCAGAGACTTTGTTGCTGTAACCACTGGTTGAGGTCTGCTTTTCCCAGGCACTGTGTTATCCCTGCCCTTTACGTAAAATACAACAAATAAAAGCAGCCTCTTGTACTTGACCCACATTTCTCCAAGGTCCCTTTTTCTTCCCTTTTTTTACTCCCCAATACCTGCATTTCAGTCCAGACAAGGAGCAGAGACAGGACATTTCTCCTTCCCACGCTGCTCCGAGCCCAGCCCGGCAGCCGGTGCTGCACTGGGCCCTCCAGGCACTGCTCTGATGAGCAGCCAGCTACCGCATAGGCAGGAGTGTTGGGTTGGGTTTTTTTTTTTTCCTCCAAACGCACAAAACTTAGTTTTTAAGGGTGTTTTTTAAATGGCACTTTGGGGAATAATTACCCTTTATGCTACCTCAAAGAAGTCCCCAACACGCTTAGCAGTACCCTCAGAGGACTGTGCCTGTTAGGAAAATACGCTGGCTTAAGCATCCTGTAAGTAATACGAACTTTAACTGATGGTACTTAGTGCAAATGGGCCAACGGTCACATGGCTGAGTCTCCTAATGCCATTCAGGATATTTTTGCACCAATTGCAGCCTATTCATCAAAATAAAATGCCAATAAGGAAAGCATTACAATGCTTTCAGAGGGGAATGCGCAAAGGAAAGTAGGTGAATTCTGCCCCCAAATGGATATTCAATCTTATAACAAGTATTGTGTATTAAAAAAAGGAAGCGCCTTGGCTCCTCGCCATGCTGCGATCGTAGGGCTAATGCTTTATCTCCATTATCTTTCAACTGCACTCCTGCCCCCGTTGCATGCGGACACCAAAACGAAGTAACTCATGGCCAGCTAATCAGGATCTATTTCATTAGGTTGTCCTCTAAAAATGGTAGCCTGTGTCCAGTGCCCTGATAAGAGCAGGGCAGGATGCTGCAAGGACAGGAGCTGGGGCTGCAAGGACTGAGGGAACACCCTGGGGCATCTGAATTTCCCTGGGAGGTTGCTTGCCTTGGATATTTTTATTTAGGGACTGTAAGGAGCAGGGTGGGAGAAGCCGAAGGTGTGTGGGGAGTACCTCCTACTTGCACAGCTGTGAGCAGCATCACCCAGCCTGGTCCTCCCCGGGACATGCTGGATCTGTGCCGTGCTCAGCCCCTCTGGTGAATGGATTAACTGAATATTTCTCTCCTCCTTTCCGTACAAGCAGCCAGCCACGGTCCTGGCCTGGGCTTGCGGTGTTTGCTCGTGCAGTGCATCCCGAGATGTCTGGTGGGGTTACCTGATGCTGCAGGGACCTGAGGGTGAGGGCACCCATAGCTCAGACCTGTTACAGCCAACTGCAATAGTTAAATCAGTTTTAAGAAAGCGGGGTTTTTGCTGTCTACATCCTGAGCTCATGTTTTCCAGCTTTTTCTCCATGACTTCAAGGATGCAGCAGGTACCTCTCCTATTTTCACCACCCCTCCCCAAGTCTTTTTAAGGAGAAACCGAGAACCTTGGCTGTCTGGCCCCAGGACACGGTGCTCTGAAGAAGCCAGTTACCTGCAGTGAATCCTGCGGGAGATGGCAGCCCCGTGGTGGCGAGTCGTGGGCTTGGGATTCACCTGCAGGGAGCAACTGCCACGTGCAAGAGACCTTTGGCTTCTCAGCTGAGCTGCCCGCATCTACCTGGCAGCAGCGCTCCGGGAGTCGGCATGGGGATTTCTGGCTGCTGTGGCCATCCCATGGAGGATCTTGTACCACTTGTACAAAAGCCAGGTGTTGAAGGGGCACCGAGAGGATGGGTCTGGCATGGTGGGGGGCCCGGACACCCATAGGTGCCAATGGCTGGGAGATGGAATACAGCCCGTGGTTGCAGGGATGCGCGGGGGACACCGAAATCAAAGCCCACAAGGCTTTTGGATGGGAGGGCAGGAATGCAGAAAAGCTCTTCCCTGTTCCAGACCGTTTCCATCCCAGTCAGTCCCGTCCCTGCCGACACCACAGCAGGGCCCTGGCTCATCACACCCATATCGGTGTGTATGTTTTTTTGTTTAAACCATTACAAATGTAAATGATCCTTCTCGATTACAAAAGCCTGTGCGAACTGGCATCTTTAAAGGAAACTCTGCAAGAGCTCCTGGCACAGCGCTGCTTTGAATATTTGGAAGCTTTGCTAAGTCTCCTGAAACAAAGGCAGGCGCAACCTCCTGCTCCTCCGCCGCTCTCCCTCCCGTGACGCCGAGCCCTCTGCGAGTGCACACCGAGAGCCCCTCGCTGCTGGAACGGTAACTGGGCGACACGAGGGGTGGCAAGGGACGGAGAAGCCGCCTGCCTGGGACAACAGCAAGGGCTGCGGCAGAGCAGCACCTTATGAAACATCTTCATCGCTTCGCCGCTGGAGTTTCCCTCCTGATTTTCCTGCTTTTGCCCTGCTGCGGTGGCCTACGCTGCTGCTTTTTTTTCCTTATTCTCCCACACAGCCTCTCTCAGGTGGCTAATTCTGCACTAAAGATGCCCCAGGGCAATGAGCTGCCGTCCTGCTGCTCCTCACCGCTCAGGCTGAACTGCCCGCGGCCGGGCGCTGGTGCCGAAAGGATGCGTGCGAGCCATTCGAACGCCACATCGCCTGGCTGGATTGGACCAGATGGAAGTGAAACGAATGGTTAAATAAATGCGGTGGCCGCCTGTACACAATGCGATAGTACTTCCAAAATAATGAAACGTATTATTTCAGATTTTATATCTGCTGTCAATTGAGATTGAAGGTATTGATCCGGGCTGATTGCTGGGGGCAATCAGAAAGTGGACGGGTAATTGACTGTCATGTCCCTCATTGATCAGGCACCGCAGTTCACAGCAGCCAAGCTTATTTTCAAGTACTTTGCAGCATCTCCTCTAATAAAGAAATACAGAATTTAAGTAACAAAGTGACTTACATGTGCTGAGATTTAGAGGGTGGGTGAGGCCATTCTTAGCCAACATGTCATTGCCTCAACCAAACTGAAAGGTTGTCAAGAGGAGAATGCCAGGGCAGGAAAGTATGGATTTATGTTTGCACGGGTGTCACTGTGAGCCGACGCGGTGCTGTAGGACCATCTCACTCCTCGCTGCTCGGCTGCAGCAGATATTAAAGGAGGACCTCCGAGACAACGAAGGCACTGCACGTGGGCCATGTGCCAGGAGAGTGTGACCTCCTCTCTCTAGGTTGTTTAAAATGTTAAAGCAACAAATATTTTATACTGTGTGTTCCACCAGGGCTCACTAGCAGCTGATCCAGAAAAACTGTCCTGGGAGAGGAGCAAATTGGGAAACATCCCAAGTTGCTGCAATCAAATCCACAAAAAGCTCATATAAAATTTTTACATATAATCAGAAGGATGGAAAAATTACCTTATTCCCTGCTGTGCACTTCAGATTAATATAGCCAAACATTATTCAATCCTAATACTTACGGTGACCATGAAACATCTTCCTGTACTTACTAGGAACAGGCAGATAAAATGGCTTTTCTCCTAGAGGACATGTATCTGCTGTTGGTTTTTAATAATCTGCTGTATGTGCTGTTAGTTTTTAATAATCTGTACTACCTGACATTCCTGCTCCTCACCTGCAAGCTCTTTTGGGTAGGGACTGCTCCCTGTGAATAGAGGTCCTGGGAAATCAATGGGATTTAGCTGTTCAGTGAGATTCTTGAGCCTAAATACCTTATTGGTACCAGACCGTGGAGTGGGTCCAGGGATAAAGGTCCTAATTTTGACTCCACAAAACCCCAAGCCTTGGGGCACTTCATCTTCCCCAGCTGTGAGGCAGAGGGATGTCTCCGGTGCTGCTTGTCCTGGATGTGCTGTGCAGCGTCTTCAGGGATGCTCTCTCCAAAAAACCCAAGCCCCAGAGAAGCCCGAGCTCTGAAGCAGGACTCGGTGGGAGCGTTTCTAACTAGCAGTGACTGGTACAGTACTAACGCCAGGCATTGCTGTGCGTTTGTGCTTGCTTTGCTCCAGCAGCACAGCCAGACATGCACGGTACGCGGGCTGCTGAGGTTTGTATCGCAAAAGCAACGTTTTGCCGGTCCATAAAGTTCAGCTCACGTGGCTGCTGTCTCCCACCACAGCCCAGCGCAGTTCGCAGGTGTCCGAGCCCATCCCAGAACTGGTTGCGTTTCAGTCGTGGCTAAAGCAAAGCAGGCTGCAGAGCAGAGGGTTATCACGCATGCAGGTTTCCCCAGACGTTTTCCACCTGAACGTTGCGTACAGGCAGATTTGGAGGTTTTTGTGTGTTTGTCTCAGATTTCCCAATGTCTGGCAGCCTGTTGGGAGCTGCCAGATGTCCAGAGATGCTGACCTCGCCCGCTAAGCATGCACGAGCTCTTCCATGGCAGGCTCAGAGCAAGTCCAGTGCCTCCAGCATCACGGGCCGGCTGTGCACGTGCTGTCTGGTCCTTTTAAGAGCAGGTCGGAAGCCCAAGAGATGCCAGGGTTTCTGCCTACGCACGGTGCCAGCGGCACAGCTGGCTTCGGTAGGCGTGATGCACCCTGAAGTCCTTCTCCTGGTGTGCAGCACTATTTTTTCAAGTCATTTTAGCGGTGTTCTAGGAGCAATATATTGGTGGAAAACCGTATGCGGGAAGAAGCCAATGGATTTTGCGCGCACGCGTAAAGCGTTGCCTCCGAGCAATCCGTGTCAGTGCGTAGCCTCTGCTCCTCGAGCACTTGCTCTAAGCCCCAAGGTTGGCTCCGTGCTTGTAAATGAGACTTAGTGAGCTGCCCTTGACCGTAGCCAGATTTCTGATTTCCTTCCCAGCCTTCAGACGGTCAAACTCCATTTCAGTACGTTTTGGGCACTTCTCACCCACCGCAGTTGCTAAGCTGAGCCGAGCTGCTTTCCTCGCCTTGGGTTTCGGTCTGTTAAACAGCTCAGCCCAACCCGCTTTTGATTTGCTTCATCTTGACTTTTTGGTGCTGCCGGCGAACCGAAACACCCATCGCTCGCTCTCTCGCGTCTCGGGGGCGCAGGCAGGGCTGCCCGGGGGTTGGGGAAGGCGGCTG
Organism: Buteo buteo; assembly: GCF_964188355.1. Taxonomy (NCBI): domain Eukaryota; kingdom Metazoa; phylum Chordata; class Aves; order Accipitriformes; family Accipitridae; genus Buteo; species Buteo buteo. The sequence continues at coordinate 5,307,410 of NC_134191.1, forward strand.
AGGCACCCCACTTTCACAGGGACGGGCATCGCTCGTGAGTCAGCCGTCGCCACGCTGGGCAGCCGCGGGCGCCTGAAGAGGTTTCTCATCCCACCCGAGTTTCCTTTCCTGGGAAGCGAGGTGGCTCTGCCGGGGCGCGTGGGCTGCGCGAGCTCCCGGGGAGTCAAACCCAAACTGAGCTGACGGAATAGCTGTAGTCTCAAGCGCCCAGAGCAAAAAACCTCCCGTGCTGGAGGCTTAAAATGCTGATTAGACAGAGGTGGCTGGCCGCAGGTCACAGCCGAGGTGCTGGCTCAGTCCGTGGTTAAATGTGCAAAAGAAACAGAAAAAATGCTGTACTAGATCGGGTCAACGGATGCGTGCTGCTTTACCCCCCTCAAATTTTGCTGCTAATCCAAACAGTCCCGTACTGGTGGGTTTGTGGAAGTGTAAGACTGGGATCCCCTCTGACCCCTCTTAAAATAACCTCTGTGAGGGCTCCATACGTGCTTCTGAGTGAAAAGCAACTGCGCTCTTCCCATTACACCTGCTGGAGAGAGGGTGAAGAGGAGGAGGAAGAGGAAGGTTGGCTGAACCAGCAGTTAAGCACTTAGGGACAAAAAAATAAAAAAAATTAAGATGTCACAGCATTAATTTACACAAAATAAGAAGCATTTCTCCTTAGCGAGTGGATATATTGCAGGAATATATTGCAGAACAAGCAGGGCAAACGCATGCCACAGCTTAGTGAAACAAGAGTTAAACAACATCAAATCATTCCCCGTGATGGATCATTAAGAATGTGGAGTCTAAATGTGCAGTAAGATTACAGCATCGTGCAGATGTTCCTATACCAGCAGCTTGTTTTGCATATTGCAAAGTATATCTGTAATTCCTAGTAGCAAACGCACGCAAAGACTAGCCCATCCTATGGTGAATGCACATTCGGATTGTTCTACAAGGTGAATTTTGTGGGGTGGAAAGGACTGATCTAAACTGCTGCCTGGGATCACAGCTGCCTCTCGCTGGCAGCGGGCCGTGGCTGCCTGCGACCTCTGCACCTTCGTCCAGGCGCGGTGTACAGGAGGGACAGATAAACAGGGAGTGAGATGGGTTAAACAAACAAGAGAGGGGGACTAAGTAAGTAAATGCCGAGGATTTCTGTTTTTTTTTTTACATGTAGATATTGTAACAAAATTTAAGGCAACGTTCCTCCTGCTTATTAGTGTTTCCACGGCGCTGCAAAAACTACAGCTGTAGGAAGAATTCAGGAAAAGTAATCAGCAGCACAATTAAGCAATCTGCCGTAATGACAGAACACAACATTAGGATAGAATAATCAGAAACATATATATTTTTCCTTCTTGATTTTCATTTCCCACCCAATGATTTGCTTTTGCAGGGTGTATATATAAAGCGATGCCTGACAGAAATGCCCGTATTTGTCTGCTACAGCTTGCAGATCTTGCTCCAGTGAGGATGGCCATGTTAATTCTTGCCAATCACTTGCATCTAATGTTATTTTTACTATATTTTTTGAAAATCCAATGTTCGACCTGCTTTCATCCTAATTTTGCCACCCTGCCTGCCTGATGTAAACTCCTTTAACTTAAAGGCTCCAACTCCTTTCACTGGGAGGTGTCAGTCCAGACCAGAAAGCCTGGAGCTGAGGTCCCTGTATTCCTGCCAGCCATCCCACCCTAGGAAGCAGAGCAGGGAGATGGTTCACATAATGTTTCTGCAACCTCCAGCTCCTGCTCAGGAGAGGAAGACGCCTACACCTGTGAGCAGGTAATGAGGGAAGGGGCCTGACCTGCTTCAAGCTGTTTTCCCAGAGCTCCCCAAGGCTGTAAGAGCCCAGGAGGAAGGTAAGCTCCCTGTAGAGGGGGTGGTTTGGAAGGGGAAAGGGAAATACAGCCCCTGAGAAGAGGGTCCCATCCATTTCAGCTCCGTGGATATCAGGGGCTTGCGGCAAGGAGGGGGATCCTGTCGTTAAAGGATGGTGAAGCCTGTGGGGTGGCTGGTGAAGGTGTCTGGGTGGAGTGCTCGGCACGTGCTTTGTTCGGCTGGGTCGTGGCGATGCCCTGTTACCTTCCCATGGTTGTGTTTTTCCTCCCTCTCGTTCACAGATGGAGCTTTTGCTTATTAGTGCCCCTTATGGAAAGAGTTGGTTGGCCCTAGATGTTCTTGGGAGAAGTGGCTCAAGTTTGTAACCGCGAGGGAGGGCCTTAGGTGCTTGACTTTACATGTGGTTGCTAAAAACATAGCTTCCATCAGAAATAAGCTAGAAAATGTGAATATGTTCCACTGATGAATCTTTATATCTTTATAAATACAGTCCTCTGGTTTGCATTTTACATAACCTAATGAAATGACAGCTATAAAGTTATGTATTTGGAAAATTAAAATCTCATGATAATGGGACAAGAGCAGCTGGGAGCATAGTACCTATATAACCTGAAAAACTTTTTTTTTTTTTTTCCTTAAGGGATAAGCTTAGGATAAAAACTTTCAAAATCACTTAAGACTGAGGAGTCCTACACTCCCTGATGTGCAGGAAGATGTGGGTTCCAGCCCCTTTAGGCAATAATCAAAAAAATCTTAGTGCCACTGAAATCTGTTTCTGATATTTACTTTTGCATGGCCAATACAGATCAGGTATCTTGGTGGCCAGATTCTGCTGTCACTCAAGCTGGGGAAAAGCCACATTACCACTATCCCTTCCAGAAGAGCTCTCCTGAGTTCGGAGCTGCTATTATTCTGCATGTTCCTTTTTCATCTGGGAGACTGTCTTGCCACCATGCACGCACACACACACGCACGCAGAGCTGTTCCTCCTTTTCCCATGTGCCCACCTAAGTGGAAATCATCGAGAGCACGGGGTCCAGGGAGCAGAGATGTGTCTGCAAAACTCGCTCACGAAATCCCAAACCATAGAGGAATGCTGGGTTAATTTTTCATCTGAGTATCAGCTGAAAGTAATATATACCCCAAATTAATGCAGACAATGCCTAGTCTGGTCTGCAGGCCCTCTGTATTTTTGAATTCTTTTCTACTAAAACTCAATAAAAACATGGGGGTGGAAGGTGCTGCTGGGAATTTGCTTTTTGTTCTGCTTAAGTGCTGTATTTCTCAGCAGTCTTCAAGTTTCTCAGCATGAAGATATTGTTACATCAGAACTACCGTGGGTTTAACACAATTCTCCATTTGCAGGCAAATGGATGTATTGTGTTGGGGCTTATCCACAGAGGACTGTGAAACTACAAATTACAACCCAGCTGCATTCTCTTATCTGGATTTTTTATTTCCCCCCCCCACGTGCCTGTGAGTCCTTCCCTGTTCACAAGTAGAAGGTGCAAGGAGAAACTTGGGTGAGAAAGAGACATAGGCCCAAATTCAAAAGGGACTCTCCTGATGGTGCGGGAGATCCTGCCTGCGTCTGTGGGTGCTGCCTTTGGGGTGGCTGGTGCCTTTTCTGAGCTGGATGGAGCTACGATGTTTTCCATTAGCAGAGGGTGTGATGCCTCTGGATCGTGTGTTTTTGCGATTGCCTGGAGACTTTGTTCCTTTAACTCCCCCTAGAAAACCAGGGCAGCCGGGGTAATAGTCGACATATCCACTGAAGCTTTCTCCATGAAGGAGAAGGGGGCTACCCTTTCTCTCGGATTATGAAATATGGCAGTAAAACAGGGGATCCACCTATTTAACTCTCTCGGCTGTTCTTCATCCTCATTCCTCCCCCTTGAAGGGAACAACAAACCACCAGCAGGTCCCTATGGGAGAGGCAGGAGGCGTTTGCGCTCTACGGTAGCTTGAGACGAGGCTTTACCACCTCTTGCTAGCCCGCAACGGGTCTTGCCTCCCTCGTTGCGGTTACAGAGCCGATGCCAGGTTAAGTACCAGAGCCCTGGGCCTGCAAGCGTGGCCACCTGGCTTGGAGACAGCGCTGCGACAAGCCGAGTCCGTCTGGGCAGAGATGCTGCACCACCGATAGCTGGGACAAGGTCTTGGCCTCCATTCTTCAGAGCAAAGGGCCATGTGACCTGATTTTAGTGATGCTCTGGACACCTGTGAGCCAGTAATAGGGTGAAAACTCAATGACTCCCCGATAACATTGTTATGTTTATTTGCTTCCTTTCAAATGGCTGTGGATATGCAGGGTGCTGACAAATGGGAGCTGAACTCATGCATTTAGTTGACCAGGAAATAAATATATCAGCGTGACAGTACTTCTCTGGAGTCTTTTGAGACTTGGGAGTTGCTGGCGATTCTGTTTGCTGCCTCAGTTTAAGCAGCAGAAATGTCCATGTGTTCTGTCAAAGCACTTTACTTGTGACAGGCAAAGTGCTGCCCTGAACTGGAAAACCATTCTGAGAAAATAAATGCATTAGTTCAATGCAGAGTATCTTATATTTGATACACACCACTTCCTAATCACTTTACTGAACATCTGGATTGCCTTGAAATGAAACCAGTGCTGGCGTCATCTTCAATTTGGACATGGGATCCATTTCTGAAGCCTTTTTCTAGGAGAGGGCCTCTTGGATCTCAGTATCGTTTAGGTTGGGTCCTACAGGTCTAATCTAGAGTAAATAAAATTAAGGGTTGCTTCGGTACTGAAGGAGGACAGAAAGTAGTACACAGGAGCCAGCTGAGCCCTTTGGTACTTGTAGTCCCAATTATAGAATCGTATTAAAAAGTGCAGATGTTATGAAGGAGTGGGGCTTTTTCATGTGTCTTTGAAATGGGGTCCATGCCTCTTTCTCTTAGGGAAGTACCCAGTACAGGTGTGTTCCTGCAGAATAAATGAGAATAATTAATTGCGACTGTTAACATGGCATACAAGAGACTGAAATTAAACCCATTGTGTTGGTAAAAGACATGAAAGAACACACAGCATGCAAAGACACTGGCTGCTCTGTGTGAGCGAGTGAAAAGCGAGAGCAAAGGGGATGACATAATGAACGAGAGATGCATTCGCATCGCTGCAAGTTGAGCTCGGCTGAACAACAGCAAGAACTATTTGCAACATCTTTTTGTCAACATCTGTTTGTCTTTGAGTTCATGAAAGTGGAACAAATCTCATTAATTTTTTTTTCTTGTGTTGAAATTTTGCACGATTGTTTCTGTTATTTTGGCAGCCAAAATGATGCTGGAATGTTTCACCTTCTTTTTCCAAGATTTTGAGTTGAGGTTTGTCACATAAATCATGAGGTTTTACTTCTGCTGCTAGCCAAATCATAATCCTTGTATCATAAGCCTTTTGTTGTGTGGTTTTGTTGTTGTTTTTTTTTTGTCGTCCCGTCCCCCCCTCTCCCCCCCCCTTAAAGCTCCAGCTTCTGGAATCATGAGAATGCATGAAAATTTCTAGTTCTGCTTTTGGTCACATGTTTGTTTTTCCTTGAGTTTCTAGCACCAAGAACTGTGGAGAAACTTTTGGGTGTCATCTGAAAGGGGAAAAAACCGGAATTCATTAAATTTTTTTTTTTTTTTAAATACCAGTTAGATTTTGGAAACTATGACTCATGATTTTGAATGTTTAGATTTGGCAACGCTGTAGCTCTCTGTGCCGCTCCCCCGTGACCAGGAGTGTTGGAAGAAGCCGTGCAGGGCTTGTCTCCACGGACAAGTTACAGCACAGAGAGCCGGGGTGTGAATTCACAGTGCCCTAGTTACGTTGCACAGATTCCCCACGTGGATGCAAAGTGTGCAGTACCTGCCCTTTGGAAGCGTTCTCAGGGCATGCCTCTATGTGAGTAACATACGGCGCCTGGTTCGGAGGCCCTGGAGCTGACAGCGACGTGCTCCAGCTCATGGATCGAAGGTAGCACGGCCGTTTCGTGCTTCCAACTTCACTTATCAGCAGGGGCAGAGCCCCGAGGTGATGCCGCTGTGCGGATATCGAGCACCTCTTGGCTGTGCTGTGCCATACGGCTGCGGTGGGTGGGATGCCTTCTGGGTGCTCTGAGCGATGCTGAGGCTCCTCGGGTGCCAAGGGTTGGCTTCTCCTCGTAGCACCCGTCCCCTGTGTCTCAAGGGGGAGCTGGATGGCTGGTCCGTTCTCTGAGCTTGTTGGAGGGAAGAGGGTGAGGACCTGTGGCTCTGGAGCTGGCCTTTCTGCTCAGCAGGGAGGCAAACGTGCTCGGCGGTACCCAAGGGCCACGTAGGGAAGGCAATGACGCCTGTGTGACCTCTGGGGGACTTCTGGAGGCTCGGGTGACTTGGTTGAATATTGAAAGTTGCCTGCGGGTTCCCCATCTCCAGTGGCTGATGGCTGTGAGCGTGTCTCAGCTCCTTGGAACTACAGGGTAGGCATTGGTGGGATGGGGAAAGTCTTGGATGCTCGGTGGGGCAAGCTTGGGACAACCTTGAGGAAGCAGTTTCAAATCCCTTCTGGCTGTCCGCATCGACTGTAGAGAGAAAAGAGAAAACGAGCCATTGGGGTAGACCCGGTAAGGGGGACAAGAGGGGGGAAAAAAGCCACTCGGGAACAATTCAGCCCACGACCAAGGAAGAGCCGTGCTTGCTGCATCCGAGGTCAAGTCCTCGCGCTTGGCCAGGCTGAGCAGCTACTGGGGTGACACCCAGGAGACCCAGCTGGTGCTGCTGGAGCAGCTTCTCCGGCCGGGCCAGGCGGGAGGGAAGGAGCTGCTGCGGCCTGGACCCCCCCGGGAAGGACGCTCTGCCATGGGGAAACCAGGATGCCGCAGGGTCCGCCGGGGCGGAGGGCGGCTGGGAGCGGGCTGAGGTCTCTGCCCCTCAGGAAGCTGTACGGGATTTGTGTGTTTTCCAAAGCGGCAGAGACAGGATGCTGAGGGGTGGGAGACGACAGATTTCCTTCTGCTGTGAATAGACTGGGGGTGGCGGGATGGCAGCTCCGGTTTAACCCTTGCGTGTTCCTTTCATCTCCAGAATGAAATGAAGTCTTAGGAGACCATTCCGAGAAGCTGCAGAAATTAGAGGTGCAAGAAAGTACAGGGTTGTTGGCACCGGGACGATGCCGTGAGTTTTATTATCCCAGTTCTTTCACCCCCAGGCGTGTCTCCTTGGCTCTGGCATTGCTTTTTACTTTGAAGTTTGTTTGTTCAGTGGCATTGCTATGACCAAAATGAACACCGTCGATGCCAAGGGAGAGGCTTATGGGACATTACCTTGTGTCAGATAGAAGAGCTTGTGGGAGACAGCTGCAGGTCTGGGTGCTGTAACAAATTTCGCTCGGAAGACTGAAAAAGACGGGAGTTCATTTGTCTCTTACATCAAGGGTAAGGAAAAAATCTTTGGAGTAACTCCTGAAATGGGTCCCACTCTTGTTCAACAGTGAAGGGTCTTCTGCATCTCTTGCAAAGTCATTAAGAGGACAACCCAGAGGAAGGGGAGGAAAACCCAACTACCATCAACTCCCACCGCCAGCACCCAATCTGAGCCCTTGGAAATGCTGTGCAAACAGGACCTGCATGAAGACTTTTAGGGTGTGCGTACGAAAAGATATTTAGGAGAGGTAGCTGGTACAAGGGAAGCCAGGGAAAACTACTTTGTTTACTGCACCGGAGTCTCCCAGAGCAGTGAAGAGTCCACACGGCTGAAAGTTGGCAGCCGGGCTGCAGGTGTGGTGAAAGAGACGTGTTTTCTAAACACTCTAAATACTTATTGCTCTGGCCTTTTGTAGATAAAGATCAGCTTTGACTTTGTTATAATTTCTTTTAAAAGTGCTTGTATCTGGGAGGATGAATACCTGCTTCCAGGTTGGGCTTTATAGAATTGAACTTCGTAAACAAATTATTTGATGTGATTAACCAAGTCAGAGGGTTGATGGAAACGTGCCTCCGACTCTCACGGTATCGGGGTGGAAGCTGTAATGTGTTAGCCAGTGAATTACCCTGGGTAGGAATAAACAGCCAGAAGGTTCTTGGGTGTGAGGTTTCCCATTGGAATAATTTCTTCTCTCTGAAAAACCCACAGCAGAATTAATAGCCCTCCTGAAAGTCTGAAATCTTGCTGAGATTCTAAACACTGTCTTTACTCTGCAGACGTTTGATGTGCAAGGATGGCAGAGAGCAGTTGTGAACCACCGAGAGCCAAAGAATTTGTAACAAAACATCTGGTGTCTAGGCCAACAAGATAAAGAAAGCTTTTGGTAGCTCTGATAATGTTTCTGCCCTACAGTTGTGCTAATTTTACTAGGAAAAACAGTCCCTCTACTGACCTCATTCAGTTTTACTAAGTTTGAAGGTTGGAAGACAGAGATATCAGCCTACTTGTCCTTATGGTAAATATGACTTAAAAAAACCACCCAAACCCCAAACTTAAAAATAAAACAAAAAAACCTGACTGCTTTGATTATGATGTAGACAAAAAAATACCAAACCGGAAAACATCTGAAGTCTGAAATGGAGTGGATGGCAAGGCAAGCTGACCTTCTTGGAGCCTGCTCCAAGAGATGAAAATGTTTCCTTGTGCCAAGCGTGCTCTGTGTGTGAGCTGAGTTTGCTCGGTCTCAAGCTGATGACAGTAGCTTTTGCTGCTTTTGACAAAACAAATAATGCAAAGGGAAGATGATTCTCTATTAGGAGAATTTTTTTTTTCTTCTAACTGGGATGTCAGGTCCCTGCCTGATATCAGAGTTCATTCACAAACTGGGCAAGGCTGGACAAGCCATTTCACTTAGGATGAAAATCCTACCACAGCTCGGGTTCGCAAGGGTTGAATGAAATACTGGTTTTTGCTGTTTGGAAATTGTTTGCTTGGGATGAAATTGTATGTTTAGGGGGAGATTTGCCCCCCCCCCCCCCCGGTGGGATTAACTGTGCTTTGGTGCTCCCAGCAGCTGAGAAGGAGGCAACGATGGGAGAACATGAAATATTATGCCTGAAAGCAGAAGGGTAGGTGAGAACCTTGCAGGCGGGGTTCTTGGTTTTGTCTGTATGGTCTGCGGCAGGCAAACCTGGGCTCGTTCTGTGCGTCCTCCAGAAGCTGGGTAGCACGGTGCTGAGGTCTTGGCACCCAGCTAACCTCGTTGCGTGACGCCCGTGAGCCGACAGCACGGGCAGAGGCAACGCTGTGTAGAAATGCTCTGGAGGGGGGTTTGGGGGAGACGTGGCTGGGGACACCCCTTGGCACAGCTCGTGGGCTGCGCTGAGAGCGCAACGGGTGCGTGGGACCATCCGTCCAGGTGACATCCCTCCCTCCGATGAGCGCTGCCCGTCCCATCCGCTCCAGCCTCCGCTCCCAGGATCGAGCCAAAGTTCCTACCCCATCCAATTGCTCCAATTAGTGCTGTGGTTTGCTTTTCTTTATTAAGAAGATTGCTTGAGACCTGCCTGTTTTTGAGTCCGGCTCCCTTTAATCTGTCCCTACCATCATTGAGGTTAAGTGAGTTTCCTGCCCAGCAGCATCTTTGGCAAATTAGAGAGAACCAGCGAGACATTGCCAATAAGCTTTCCACCGTATAGATTTTGTCCAGGGGAGCCCGAATAAATTAGGTCATGCTGCCATATGTAATCCATGCACTTGAGGTTTGACCTAGCTCCTGTGAAAACTAGTGGGCAGGGACGGGATGTGCCTGGAAGCTGGACTGGAGCTATGGCTGAGACAGCTGAATTTTGAAAGAGCTGGGGTGGAGCTGTGCCCTTCATTTTTGTGGACCAGTTTCATTTGTACAGGAAGAATATCGACATCTTCTCGCGGGAGCTTTTGTCTGTGCCGGAGAGTGTCTCGAACAACACTGCCAAAATACCTTGGGGCTGGGCTGGGTAATTATTTTGTGATTAGATGCTGAAATGAAATAAGTTAATCATTTTACAAGTTTGGAAGAAAATACATTTATTTCACCTGAAACTTCTTCACAACGGCTATGCATAACTCCGTCATCTTCTGCATGACATTGGCCTGAGGTCTGACGATTTCCCACCAAATGACTCGCTAGCTTCCCGTGGCCCTGGTGATGCCAAGTCACCTGTTTAGGAGGAGGCAGGATTATTCTGTTTAGCTCTTTTGGGCAGTCGGATGTCAACCCTGCGAGTGGTGGTGATGGGCCAAGGCAGCTACCGTCATATCACAATTCATATTTGCAGCACAGAAAAGAAGATTAGTGCGCTAACGGGGGAGACTCCTCTTTTGAAAAGAGGCTTTAAATGATGTCAAGAACCACCACAATGATATGGTTTTTACATAAATAATAATTAATTACATGTAAATCAGACTTTTCCCCACCCCTTCCATTAGTATCGTCTTTGCTAAGCTCTCTGTCTTGTTTCTGTCCGCTCACTTTGACTAGTTGAATGGCAGCAGACATCATTTGCAATGCTAACGTCAGATACGGGTCAAAATGGACAAGGAAAACACAACCCAGGGTTTTATCAATGCAATAACAACCAATTCTGTCTAGAGATGGCAGCGTACTGGGGTTTAACCTCTTCACTGCCACATAGGAAAAACCACCAGGAATTTACTTTTCTGGTCTGCTCTTCTGCTATTTCTAACTTATTTTCAGGCCTTTCCTTCTCCTGATCACTCTTCTGGGTTTTTTTTGTTGGTTGTTTTGTTTTTTTCCTTCTCTCTTCTTTCTGGTGTTTACTAGAGCATCTGGTAGTGTTTATCTCCCAAGACACAGGAGAGTGCTGTTTTCATAGATATGTAACTAAAGTAAAAGCTTTAATCTTTGTTGATGTTGGACTTTTGGATTAAAAAAGAGTCATAATAGTGGAAAAATGAAGAAGAAAGAATATTTCAGCACAATACATTTTTGAGACAGCATCAACAGAAAATCCTTCATGGGGAAAGTTGCAATTATTGCGTCTCCTTCACAGGAGATGCTCAACTCGTGGGGAGAGTGGGGCAGGGAGTGAGGAGACCATCTTGCTGACATGGGACCGGTTGTCCCGCTAGAAGCTGAAAGCGTGGCATGTCCTCGCGGGGATTTCTGTGTGTGCTCCACAGCAGGAGTTTGAGCAGTCCCAGAAATGCCAACAAGATGCGAGAAACCTGTCTCTATCTCTGCTTGCTTCCACTACTGCCTTCCAACCCGGGCAGGGAAGGAGCTGGTCTGACCTTCGGCGGAGTCAGACTACGTGCGACCCGGGTTTTGGAGCCCCGATGGAGTAAAGGCTGTCCTGGAAGTCGGAGGAGGAGGCGGTGTTTTGAATTTGCTCTCTCGCTCTCGAGAAGTACGTTGGTTTTCTACGGAAGCTTTAAAGATGCTGAGACTGCGCTAATTAGAAGTTGTCAAGATACAGCAAGAAGCGGTGCTGTCATCAGAGAGATGTAGAAAGCGTTACAGAAATCTGGTAGCAAAAGGCAGGTAGGTGTCTGTTATCCGCAGAAGCGAATGCAGGCCTATGGGCCTTACAGCAAAATCTTATTTGTTGCCTTCCCTGGCGACTAGGCACCGTCCCAAACCCGCAGCAAAGTCAGCGACGCTGGAAGCAGCCATTCAAAATCCGGATGGCTGCTGGTTTCATAGCAAGAACATATTCAGCTGCTAATATTGTAAATGCTTTGTGGTAAATTTTTATAGCAGTAGCATTTTATGTAATTCAGAGATTTTAAGCTAAATGCCGTATTTCAGGTGCCGTATACTCCAATTTCTACCCCTGCCCTCCTGCTAGGTAAGGCGTAAACCTGACTGAAGCCTCGCCAAACTTCTCGAGAGAAAACACTTTTGAAAACCCCCACTTTGGGAAGGCAGCAAGCCGATGAAAGGGACCTTAGCCTCCAACTTTAAGGCTGTAATGAACCAGGCTAATAAATTACCTAATGTCACCTTAGAATAGGTCCGTGGCCGCCTGTCACGCAGCAGCACATCAAGCCGGAGATGCACAGTCGGTCTCTCCTAACCTTTGTCCCTCCTCCTCCCTCTAACCAGGGAACTAGTTCTGGGAAAGACCAGGCCTGCAAAGTCCTGCAAAACCAATCGGTAAAATATTAATAAGCCAAAGAGGAGCCGAGAGGTGTCATCGGGGGAGAGCGCTGCTGGCCTCCGCACAAAGGGAACGGCAAACAGGGCTCCTGCGCAGAAAATTTTGCCCGACCAGTTTTTTTGCATGCAAAAATGCAGATTCAGCAGCACCAAAACGGTTTGTGCACACATGCCAAACTTGTCATTTATAAAAACTCAAAAAAGCTCTGACAAATGCTGAAGCTGTTAGTTTTGACACTTCTGACATGAAACACTTTGATTTTTCATTTTGAAACTACTTTGTGTTCAAAATGTCCTTTAATTTTATTTTCAAGCAAGGGGGTGTGTGTCTTTTCTTATTCCCCCAAAAAATCAAAATTGAAATGAAATCTTTGGATTGACTCAAAATGAAATTGTTCTTGGATTTTTGGTTTCACCAGGGGTTTTTCTTAGATGTTTGTGTTTGGCTTTGAGTCACTTCCCCCCCCCCCCCCCCCCCAAATTTGCCAGTAGGTTTATCGAGAGCCGCAGTGAACCTCAGCCCCTTCAAGGGGGCACAGCTGGCACAATAGAATATTTTTTTTCATGGTTGTCAGTTGCAAAAATAAAAAAAAAGGAGCCTTGCTTTTGCTTTCCAGGAGATCGAGTTCATTTTCTATCTGACTGGGATAAATAATAAACAGTTTTGGGTTTGTTGTTTTTTTTTTTTGCTGTGAAGGATTTTGTTACGTTATCTGTTTAAACATTCCGTTATGTTTTAGTAATGCGAATAATGATTATTCCTGTGCTGCTGAGCTCTCCCTCTTGGCTCGGGCGCCGGAGGTTCAGGAGACACCTGGCATTGTTGACAGAGCGCTGAACTTGAACGCCTCTCACTGTGACAGGGCAAGCCCAAATATTTTGGGAAGAGTCCTTGTTATGTTACGACAGGGGTTGGTAGCACTGATGCCGGGGACGGGTTTTGCTTCAATACTGAGCTGATTACTGCTTTATTATTGGAGGAACAGCGTGAACTTTGGCAGGCGGGCTGCTGTGAGGAAGGAGGATTGGACTTGGGCATTTCTCAGTTGTAGGACGTGCTGAAGGTCTCCCAAAAGATGCTGGGTCTCAAAAGAGGCCAGGAATAGGAGGCCCTGAAAGCTGTTTTTCTACGGCTGAGAAAGTGGAAAAAACAAAGCTCTTTTGCAAGAGAATACAAACGTTAGTGTAGTCCCTATCTGTAGACAAATACCTGGGGAAGAGCTTGTATTAAAATACCTTTTTAATCATATTTTCCATCCCTAAAGGCATTGTTTGCTTCCCGCAGCGTACATCCTCCCTCTTTTATGGGCTTCCTCTGCAGCCCATCTCCTCTCCCGAAGTCAGGCCGCATCTTGGTAGCGCCTTGTGCATCTTCAGTACCGCATGAGTGTCCGGCTTGTGGTGTTTAATGGGTCATAGACTTTCAACAAGATTGGATGTCTTGTGGTGTTTGCCAATTCACGTACAGCATGTAATTATATTCAGGAAGCAATAGGAATTAAATGACATTAATTCCCATGAATATTCATTTAAGGATCTCTACCAAATTCAGGCAGATTAATAGTCCAATGCAAATACAATGGCTATTCATTGCCCCCACAGGAAAAGGAAATATGTATTGGCTGGCAGCTCAGGACAAATGGAAATGCGCTGTAGAAAAGTTATCTCTGGGTGGCTTCTGATACAGCGGCGGTTGGAGGGACGCACTGAGGAGTAAAGAGGATTAGCGCGGGTAAGGATTTGGGGAGTCTTTTCCGTCTGCCGAGGAACCCGGAGAAGTCCGGGGTGAATCCGAAACTCGCGCCTCTGCACTACCAATGCAAATCCACAGCAACTCCGACCGCAGCGGAGCTCCCCTGGGCTCACAACGGAGTAAAACACAATTTATTTTGTGCCCGGCTCCCGCCGCCCTGTGCGCGCAGCCAGCCTCCAGCCTGCCCTCCCCGGATCACGCTGCCGCAGGGCAGGACGGCGATTTGGCTTCTTTGGGAGCAGCGGTAAGCGGTCTGTGCTGGTCATTGCCTCCTCTGCCGTGGCCAGCCCGGCACTGGCCCTCGGGGTGGCTACGGGGCAGCCCTGTCCTGGCAGGCACCGCGTTCCTCCCGGCACCCGGAGCCTCGGTTTTGCTCCAGCTCGTCCTCTCGGCGCAGGCCGGGACATGGCTTCCACCGCAAAATCGAGAAAGTCTAATAACAAAAGCAGATGGGGGGTCCCAGCGCATTTGCAAAGCGGGCATCGGAGTTTGGGATGTTGAGAAAAAAAAAAATAAACACCCCAACTTTTTTTTTTTTTTCCATAGAGATGATATAAAACAATATTTCATTTTAAAGATTATTTCGGTCTGGTCACAGTCCTCACTTGGGAGGGCTTTTTTTATACATTTCCTTTTGTCAGACAAGCCAACTCGAGACCTTAGCTGTGTCACATTACTTTTATCTTTTTGTGGGATTTCCCCAACTGGAGAACGGACCCTGCTTCCGCTAAAGTTGGTGCGAGAGTTGCCAATAGCGCCGGGCTCAGCCTCTAAATGGGATGTTTATGCCTTTTAAAATTTCCCCTCGTTGCCAGGTCAACCCTTCCCTTCCTTAAAGTTATCTGAGCAAAAGTCCGGCGTTATTCGCCTCGTACGACGTGATGGGCAGAGCCGCATCTTCTGCCTCGTCGCAGGGGATCTATCGTCAGACTGATCCGACTCACCCCGACTCTACACACGGAGGGAACGTGGAGAGCAGCGACCGCCGACTTCCCCAGAACGGGTTTTGCTGCGGTGCGAGGGCACTCGCGGGTTCTCTTCTACTGAGAACCCACCGTGAGAACATTGGGTTTATCTGAAACAAAGTCAGAAAATCATAAAACCAGGCTGTGAAACCAAGGTACGGTTCTCTTTAATGTGTCCACCAACTGTTTTGGGCAGTATGTAGTATATCCTTCTGAACTTTTCATGCCTGATGTAAAAGGTAGAATAGTAGCCACGGACCTGCGTGGGCTTTGCACCTATGCTGGAGCACAAAGTGTCCCGGGAACCAGGCGTGCAGCCTGGCGCTGGGCTCTGCAAAGCCTCATAAACCGGTGACTAAAGGGGAAAGGACTCCAAGGCCTGGCTCCTGGGACGTCGGAGGTGTGGCATTCGAGTAGCTTGGAAAACATTCTGACTCTAAAACAAGTAACACCTATAATTACAAAGGCGTCATCACCTTTGTAAATTTTTTTTTTTTTTTTGTTAGCTAACAAGCTGTAGTTGTAGCCTGTGTACACCCTTGCCGAAATCTGCCAAGCGTTTGCTCTTGGGATGGTTCTGCTGTTGGTGGGAATATCAAGCATCTTTCTCCAGGCACTTGTAAAACAATACAGCAGTAAACAATTCAAGTACAATTAGCAGCTACATTGGTGGAGGGGGAGGGAGAAGTCCCACCGCTGGTATTGTCTATGGAATTAATCATGTTTTACAGAGTTGATGCACTGGTTTAGATTTGCGAAGTTAAAAACAGGAGGCGAAGCAGTTTCCAATGAAGGTTTACTCCAGGATGAAATGTAAAACAAATACTTTTTAGAAAAGTAAGAGGGGTGCGTGTGTTTAAAAAACGCTCTTTTAGTAGGTTCATCTCCTTTTTCTTCCTACTGAAGAAAGAGATGAACCGAAATAATCTAAACAACAGATGGTAAGAGTTTCTTTTTCAAGCTGGCGGTCCCCCTCGGTCACACAAATCCTGGGGTTACCCGCGGTCCCTCGGCTGGCAGGACCGGGTAACAAAATCACACTGGCCCCCGTGATTTATTTTTTACCCCCCCTGCCCTTCCAGCTCCCCCGACAGCCCGCAACATTCCTCTTAAAGCACGGCGGCAAACATCATCTTCGCAAATATTTATTTGCAGCCATTCCCCCCCCCTTTAATTATTTAAAATATAATGAATTAGGCATAAGTACTTTGCCATTACTGTAATTTAAGGTGTTAATTGCTACCGGAGCGGATTGCTATCGTGCCGAGAGGTGGCGCCGCGGTCCCGGCCCTGATCGCCGGAGCCCGCCGGGCCGGGGGGGGGACACGGACACGGACACGGGCCCGGCGCGGAGCTCCGCGCACAGGCGGTTCTGTCCGCGGGGGGGGGTGTTCGCTGGTTAAAATCAGGTTCCCATCCAGCCCCGGAGCTTGGTGTCAGGCCCGCCGGGAGCCAAAAGCAATACCCCCCCCCCCAAAAAAAAAAATTAAAAAAAAAAACAAAACCAAACAAGAAAAACAGAAGGAGAGGAAGAAAATTTGGGTTCTGGCGGGTCCCCGCTCGGCGGACGAAAAGACTTCCCCCCCCCCGGACAAAGTCGGGCGCTCGGTAACTCCGCGGCCGCCCGTTCAGCTCCCGCCTTGCGGCGGCCCCGTCCCGGGCAGCGCCGGGCACGGACGGTTCCAGCCCCGCCGAGGTGACCCCCCGACGGACCGGGACCGGCTCCGGCTCCTCTGTCCGCCGCGCTCGGCACCCCACGGGAGGGCAGGATGCTGCCCGGCCCGGTCCGCTCCCACCCGCGCAACCTCCGCGCTGTCCGGTCGCTCCTTCTCCGCGCCGGGGCCGTCGGTGCTGCTAAAACTTTCCGGTGCCCGAAACGTCGGAGCCGGGGGGGGGGAACCGGGCGGTCCCGGCTCTGCTCTCCCGGTGAGCTCCACTCACCCGGTCCCCTCCCGCGGGAGCCCCGACGGCGCGGCCGCTCCGCGGGTTTCCCCCCACGCACCCACCCGGGATGAGAACCGGGGCAAAACCCCCGCGGAGCGACGCCGCGCTCCAAGCCGACCCTCGGGGTCGAGCGCTCCCGCTCAGCGGCCGGTGCGCGCCACTGCGCGCCCGCGCAGCGTTTCTCTAAGCGGGGTTTGCGCCCGCAGAGGCGTGCGCGGCGGGGGGGTGGGGGGGGGGGGGAGCGCAAGCAGCGCCCGCCTCGCCGGCTCCGCGCAGGTAAGGCGGGTTCCGCGGCTATCCGCGGAAAGCCCTGCGAGGTCGTTCCGCGCCCCCCCGCCTAAACTCCGCGGGCTTGACACTCACCCCCGTGGGTAAGGGGGGGGGGCGAAAAAGTTGCTGGGGGGGGGGTGTCGCCGCGGCGCTGCCCTCCGCCGACGGGGCGGCCCGCCTGCCCCCGCGCTGAACTCCCTCTGGCCGGCGGGCGCGCAGGGTTGCGCGCAAGGTTGCGCGCCGCGCTCCGCGCCCACTTTCGCTTCCCCGCGGGGCTGCCCCGCCTCCCCCGGCCCGCCCCCCCCCCCCCGTGCCCCCCCCCCCCCGGCCGGTCCTCCGCGGAGCTCCGCGCCGGCGGAGCTCCCCCCCTCCCCCTTATCCCTCCCTCCGCGCTCCGCCGCTTTTCTTATTTTTTTTTTTTTTATTATTCTTATTATTTTTCCCTTGCGCCGAGCCTTGTTTACCCAGCAGGTGGATGTGACGTCAGAGACTGACAACAGCAAAAAATAACAACATCTCCCTCCGCGGGGGTGTAACGCGGGGCCGCCCCCGGCCCGCCCGCGCGGGGCTGCGCGGGGCGGGGAGCGGAGAGGGGGGGGGGGGGCTGGGGAGGTGGGGGGGGGCCGCGGGGCGGGGGCGCGGCGGGGGCGGCGTGCGGGGGGCCCCCGCGGGCGCGGCGCCGAAGCGGAGGGCTCTATTGTTATTTACCGAGCGGCGGAGCACGCCGCCGCGCCGCCCGGGTTCGGCGTGCCGGGAGGGACGGGAGGGAGGGACGGACGGACGGACGGGACGGAGAGGCTAACCCGCTCCGCGGGGGCCGCGCCGGGCTGGGGGCAGCGGCAGGCCGAGTCCTGCGGGTGAGTCCGCCGCCCCCCCCCGACACTTTCCCCGCTCCTCGGGGGCTGTTGCACTTTTCTCCCCCCCCCCCCCCTTCCCTCCCCGCCGGCACCACGTGCCCGGCTTCCCCCCCCCTCCCCACCCAACCACCCCCCCCACCACCACCCGGCCGCCGGGGGGGGGGGACGGGGACCCCCCCACCCCTACCCGCCCACTTTGG
This sequence comes from Buteo buteo, assembly GCF_964188355.1. Classification (NCBI taxonomy): domain Eukaryota; kingdom Metazoa; phylum Chordata; class Aves; order Accipitriformes; family Accipitridae; genus Buteo; species Buteo buteo. Next base: position 5,325,292 of record NC_134191.1, read on the forward strand.
AAACTTCCCCCCCCCCTCCTCCTCCTCCGCTCCCCCTCCGCGGAGAGTGGGATGCGGCGCCTTCCTCCTCCCCCTCCTCCTCCTCCTCCTCCTCCTCGTGTTTTCCGCCGGGTCCCTGCCGCGCAAGGGGCGCGCACGGCCCCAACTTCCAACACTCGGGGCAAGAAGTTGCGGCGGGGCCGCGCCCCCCCCTCCCCCCAAAAACACCCCCCCCCAGGCCCCCCACGCCGGGCCCGGCTGCCCCCTTTCCCCCGGCACCTGTTGCCGCTTTCCGCCCGCGCAGTCCGTTCCGCAGGCGCGGAGCTCCGCGCCGCGCATCCTCCCCCACCCCGGGTCCCAGGGGCCCGCTGCGCCCATCCCCCCCCTCCGCCCCCCCCTCTTTTTTTTTTTTTTTTTTTGGGAGACGAAGTGTTTGAATAAACATCCGCGCCTTCCCTAGCCCGGCGCAACTTCTCGCTGCGCGGGTGCGGACCGCGCATCCCTCGCGTGTCCCCGTCCCCCCCCCGTCCCCCCCACCTCCACGCAGACCCGCGGTGCGGAGCCTCGGGACGGAACCGCGGCTCGGTCCGCGCCGCGGAACCGGTGGCCCGGTAAGTAGGGGGTCGCTCCGCGCTGCGCCCCTCGCACCTGCCCCTCGCCCCAGCGCAGCCTCCGCGCAAGCTCCGCGCATCCCCCCCCCCGGGCAGCGCGAAGGTGCGCGCTGCAGGCGGCGTCCGAGCGGCGTCTCCGCGCCTCCCTCCTCCCCCCGCCCCGCGGGTTTTTTTTTTTTTGTGTGTGTGTGGTTTTTTTTTTTTTTCCCCTAAAAAAAAAAAAAGAAGAAGAAGAAATAAAGCCCAGCGGGCGGGCGCGGACAGGGCTGCGCGGGGGCGCAGCGGCTGCCCCCTCCCCACCGCCGCGCAACTCTGAATTCTCCGGCGGCCCCGGCGCGGAGAGCATCGGCGGGCTGGCTGCGGAGCGCCTCGATTTTAGCGAGTCTTCTTCCTGCCACTTCGCTGTAATGATTTTCATTGCTTTGAGTGAACTAAGCCGAGTGAGGTTACCTCCTTTTTTTGTTGGTTTTTGGGTTTTTTCTTGTCTTTTTCCCTCCCTGATTCCTCCCCCCCCCCCCCTCCAAGGCAGCAGCGCTCAGTCCTCCCGTACCTGCCCGAGGTATCTGCCGCTTCCCAGCGCTCCCAGAGCCGCTTCTCTGGAGAAGCTGGAGCCCAACTTCTGTGCTCAGAAGTTTAAGGTTTCATTTTTAGTAACTGTTCTTTGAGTGAGTAATGTATGTATACTGCTTGTAGCGCGTCGTCTCCACAATGTAGCCTGCTGATTTCTAGGGTGCTGGATGGTTATAAATATTAAAGCGATTCTCTAAACTGCGTTTCCTTTCCATATAGTTTTTCTAAACCTGCGTTTTACCTGCGTTGCCTAAATGTTGATGTCGCTTAATGACAGCTTCTTAATTAGACAAAGTTTCAAGAATGTCGTCGAAGAAACTTGCCGCTTGTGCTGTTAATCCACGGTTTGCTTTAATATTTCGGCGGAGGGAAAATAGGCGTTTCACTCGATTTAGCATTATTTTTACAGTTTCTGTTACTGCTGAGAAGCTCCTACTTTTTCTAAGTTTGAGAGAGCCTGAAATAATTCAAGTTCTCAGAGAAGCGAGTGTAGGAAGGAGGTACCGTGCATCTTTGCAACTACATTTGGGGGAAGAAAGGGAAATCAGGGCTACTGGTTTCAATTTCTCTCCTCTGAATCTTTTCCCCTGCACATTTTATTTGAACTATCTCACAACCATATTGAATGGACCAGGGCACTGGGGGAGGAAGCTCTTCACTAGTTACCATTCAAAAGGTGTCGGCTAAAATCTCATTGCAAAAAGGTATTGTAGCTTTAACATCTTGCATTGGCAGCATTCTTCCCCCTTAGTCTTTGGATTAGTCATTGTATGAGAGACAGAAAAAAAAAAAAATCACTTTTTTTTTTTTTTTTTTTCTGGAAAAAGTAAAGTAAACAGCCTCCAACAAGTGAACCTTGACAACCCAGATTAAGGAAGGCAGGAGAGATCAAACAAAGCTGCTGCTGGGCTGTTGTCAGGAGCTGCCTCACTGAAAGCTCTGGACTATTCGATCAGGCAGCAAGGCTATATGTTCACTTATGCAGAAATGGACCATTACAAATGCTGATCTTTGTTGTGAAACCAAAGGATAACTTTGAGAAAAATAACTACTATTTCAAACAGGGCTTTCTGTTGCTTACGATTTTGATTGCAAAGTTAGTTTTTTGTGCATGGGCTGGGTTTTGGGTTTGGGTTTTTTTTTTTTTTTAGTGATAGTGGTTTGGAGTGCGTTGTATACACTTTCAGAGAGACTTAGGATTTGATTTTATTTATGCTGTCTAGAGCTGCAGAGAAGAAGGCGTTTCAGTAGTGTAATGTTGAAAACCGTAAAAGTTCTCTGGAATTCAGCCTTTATTTCTGGATCTCTGAATTGTAAGGAAACATGGATTTTTTTTTTTTTTTCTCTGTGTATAAGTGCTGTGCTGATGTATAATAGAGGAGTTTGGTTGTGATTAAGCATTGTATGTTGTACGACTGCGTTCCTAGAGCTTAGAAAGCTTGTAATGTCTCTCCTTCAAGTGTATTACCAACCAGTCGGGATGGCACCTTTTTTTTGATATGCCAGGATTTTCGCAAAACTGCATGTAACTTGTCTTCATGGCTATATTAGAGAGACTCTGTTACTGTGTAGTTTTAGAGTGGAAAGAGCAGTACAGAGTATTAACAGATACTTGATTTTACTTCAGTAAACGTTTAGGATTTAAGTATTAATCAAACTTAACCAGTGGGAGTTAGGTTATTTTTGTTGCTTGACACTTTCATGTTTGTATTCAAACACTTCACTGCAAACTCTACAAATATGCCCCCTCTTTCATTTCTTTAAAGTACTCTAAAACAATGGAAACAGCTATTAAAAAAAAAAAAAATCTGAGGAAAGGCTGTTAGCCTAATGTATGTTAATCAGGAGGCTGACCAAGTGCACATCTACTGAAGAATTAAGGAATCCAAAACCTTTTCGCATAAGTATTTCTTTAATTAGCAGTGCAGATTACACAATAAGTACTTTATACTTTTTATAAGGTAAGGTTTCATAACCATCCTGCACAACTTATTATAAAACCTGTAGATTTTTATGGTATATGCTTTAATTAGACAATAAAAAGTATGTGTGTTAAACATGCACATGTATGCTGTTAAGCCATTTTGGGTAATGTGTAATGTTTTTTAACAACTATAAACATTTTCTGCTTAAATCAGTTCCACCGGTAATCGTAACGCAGCTAGTTTTTGTACTGGTAAGAGAAGGAGCAGGAAAGTTGAGCAGAGAATTATGCATTGGACATTTTTGCGCAGCATATGCTGCAGTATGCTTTTCTGTTGGAGTGGATCACCTTTTTTTAAAAGCTAAAATTTGCATTATCATCCTTGGTATGATATACTGTAAACATTTGTAGCTCCAGAGTTATTCCTGTTTCACAGCATTGTAAAAATTAGGAAAAAGGATGGTAGTAAAAAGGCAAATTTATGGAATGCAGCTTAGCGTTTAGTATTTGTACTGCTTGTGGTCATTTATATTGAGAGATTGAACCGGATAATGTAATTCCTTTTGTGAAATATCTGTTCAGCATGTATTTGTATATCAAATGAAATAACATATGCACACACATATGTAGGATATGTATGTAAAATACAGTTATTTCTGCAAGGCTGTCCGGTTATTTATAGGGCATAATGATACTTCTGTCATCTTAAATTTTCTCTGAGAAGCTTTAATAAATTTAAATAGATTATACGCTGTCAGAAAATAGTATAAATTTTGTTTACGATTCACTTGCTTTAAGGTACTTATACTAAAGAAGCTCATTTAACCCCAAGACTGAGTAGCATTAAGTGGTGAGAGGAGTCTGCTGAAGAGCTGCTACTGCCCTTTGCTCTTGTGATAATCTTAAATTACTACAATTTAATTGCAACTTCAAGGCACTGAGCTGAAATATTTTTATGCAGCTGAGGCAGGGCTGAAGAAGACGTAGCGCAATTTTCGCAGGTAGCTGGATTTCTCTTCGGAGGCGCAGCGTTCGCTCAGGCCTTTCCTGCCCTGCGGAGCGCATCCAGCGCAGCATCGTGCCTGCGTCCGTGTGCGGGCACGGATGCGGCCCCGGGAGGGAGCCTCGCCGGGGGGATTCCCACCTCGGTGGGAGCAGGATCAGGCCCTGCAGTAGGCAGGCAGCTTGGGTGCACGGGTGGTTTTTTTTTTTTGGTTTGCCATTAGTATTTAAGCTTACGTTGGAATTAAACAGCGCGTTGTAACGATTCCTCAAATGAGCCTTGCTATCGAGTTGCTTCCCGGAGCTTTTCCCTGGGATCCTCCGTTGGGAAGGCAGGGTGGGAAGGGGCTGGCAGCTGGAGGCAGAGACCAGGGGGTGGTGGGCAGCGCGGGGGCACGGCTGGCACCCTGCTCTGGAAATACAACCCGCCGGCTCGTGGCTGTGGCGCGGTCCCCGCGTCCCCAAAGGCGAGTTCAGGCTGGAGCCGGCCGCCCGGGGCCTGATCCAGAGCACGCTGGCATCAACCGGGGCTTCTGCTCAACTCGCTGCTTTTGGGTTTGGCTTTTGGTCTGTGTCACTAACTCGTATCACTGAAACTTTTTCTTCCCCCCCCCCACCCCTCCACCCCCCTCCCGCCCCCCGTAGCAGCATGTTTTCCCACCTGGCGAGCGGTTCAGCGGAGATACGATATGCGATAGGAGCCAGAAGGCATTCGCTAAGCAGAATTTATAAACGTTGCGCGCTAGAGATCGGCAGCGTCTTTGCGACTGTTCTTAGAGGTCCTGGCAACCAAACTTTGCTGAAATGCTTAGAAAGGTATGGCCGGGCTCGGAGTCCTCGACTTCACGCCGTTGAGGACACGCGTAAGTGCTCGGCCGTGCTAAAGCACAGCGGTGGTTAAGTCGTGGCTTTGATTGTTTTTCTGTTGGCCAAACCCTCGTCAAATGTCTCGTTGCAATAAGAAACGAGAAAGATCTTGTGCTTGCTAGAACTGCTTGCTTTTGCAGTGACAAAAACGCTGCTCGCAGCCTGCTGCTCTCACAAACTACTGCGCCGTCTGTTTCCCACGGCTCGCGGTGTGTTGGGAATTGCAGCTACCGTAGGTAACAAGGTGATGCCAGTGTACACAGAGGGGGAAAAAAAGTAGGGTGGAATAAAGCATGCAGTCATTAGAGGAGAAACTTAATTGTGGGAGCTCTGTAGTCTTTTAATTTAAAAAAAAGAAGTATTATATTTTGGGGCTGTAGTGGAATCAGCTGTTCTATTTTTAGGAGATCAGATATTTGCTGGTTGGGATGTCTGGAGTGTTTTAACATGTGCTCTTTTTTCTTACTTCAGCATTGGAGCTACCAAGTCAGAGAAGCTGCTGGCTCTGATCGCGTGCAGTCTTTTTTGCAAATATGCTCTAGGGTTTTGTCTTTCTATTCTCCTGGCACCGATCTCTTCCATGCATGCAAGTGAACAGGCTCATGTCTAATGGCTGTTTGTATGTGGCAAGTATCCAGAATAATCTTGATAACTTTTTGTTCAGCGCCATCCTGAAAACGAAGATAGTATTCTATGTAAAACGAGCAAAGAGAAGAGCGTGGGCAAAATCAGTTTCTCTCCAAGAAGCATCTGGTACCTGAGGAGGACTAAATAATTTTTCTCCTCTCGTTGACCCTTCCTGTGCTGTTTTTAAAACATCTCCATTTTAGTGCCTTGAAATTGCAATTAAGTTGTAGTAATTTAAGATTATTGCGAGAGTGCAAAGGGCAGTAGAAGCTCTTTAGAAGTCTCATCTCAACACTTAATGCTACTCAGTCAGGGGGTTAAATGAGTTTCCTCAATGCGAGTACTTAAAGTAACTAAATCGTAAACAAAATTTATACTATATTCTGACAACTAATAATCTATTTAAATTACATTAAAGTATGTGTGTGAAAATTTAATTAAAGACAGAAATACTGTCAAGCCCTCTAAATATCTTGACAGATCTACTGAAATGGAACCCATATCGTAAAATATTTACATATATCTGATAGGCTACAATGTTTCTGGGAGTGCCATTCTGAAACTAACTGTGGGCTTTTTTCCTCCCAGTTTCCCCTTCAGTTGCAACAGTCTCGAAAAGCGACGCAAATAAATACCCAGAATGTTTTATTCGGATGATTCTCCAGTGTGTTGTTTACTGCTAATCGTGCTCTCCGTACAATACTTGTCACTGTCGTGTTTTTAGTAGAAGCGCCTCTTTCCTCCGTAAGTTAGTTTAGCAGGGCTGTTAATTGAGAGGTGCGCTGAAAACGCGGGCTCCTTGTGCAGCGGGATGATGTTGTGTCGTACCCGCAGCGTGGCAGCGCTGGATGTGCGGTCTGTAAGTCAACTTTCCTCTGGATGTCTGGCCCAGAGCGTGGTGCTGCCGGGTCTCTTGCACTTTTGTGACTGTTGATTTCATTGATTTTTTTTTTTTTTTTTTTTTTTTCAGGTAGAAAGCGCTTATGACCCTTTTTTTCCAAATTTTTGAAATACATATGGAAGCGTTTTCCCGGAGCGCTGGTGTGCGCGCTTGTCGCACAGGACCCTTCCCGCTGGTGCGGCCGCGGTGCCTCTCCTTTGTGGTACGTGGTCCAGGCTGCTTTCGAGATGAGGAATGTTTTGCCCTGGATAAAACCGGGTCTGGCTAAAACTTCAGCCGTACTTTGGTCCTTCTTAAAACCCGCCAGCTGGGATCCTGCGGGTGGCCAAAGGCAGGAGATGTTGCCGGGAAGGTTGCAGGACGAGCAGTGCTTTCTCATCGCCCGGCCACGGGTTGGGGCAAACTCCTAGCTCTCCTTGCCTGGGGTGTACGTCCCTGGAGCCGCAGGGTCGCCGGAGGAGGGTGAGGATTTGGCCGTGGAGAGAAGGATGGGGTGGGAGCGGGGTGCTGTGGGTGCTGGGGAAGCCGGGCCGGGCGCTCGGGTGCTGAGCACCGCCAGCCCGACAGAAGGTGGCACAGTTCGGCAGGTTGGCTGGAGCCTCTCACGGCATCGTTAGTTTTCCCTTCTTCACCAGACATTTCCTTTCACGTTGGATCCGAGTTTTAGCTGTACTTCCCAATCAGTCTTGTCATCTTGTTGCTAACAATTAGGGTCAAGTGTCTTTCCTTGGGCTCTCCGCAGTCTTCGTGTTGGTGTCCCTCCCCCAGCTCCTAGGCTAAGCTGTTTGTTCATTAATTAGTAGATGGGGCATATTAACACATCAGTAAATCGGAGTAGTCAGACTTCCCAAGGCATCTCGGGAAACTCTCTCCAGTTTTATGTGACCGGACATGCACTATTGCTGATTTAGATAGCGGAGCCGATGATGCCAAAGTGTTGTTAAGAGAGAGATAAATAGAGAGAGCCCAGCAGTAAGCAGAATGTCATGTCTCTATTAAAAAGCTTGTGATAAAGGAAGATAAAACGGTGAGGGGGGATTGCTGGTGTGTTCAGAGCAGCCACTAAACATCTGATCGCAAAAAATCGATGCCCAATTCCCCTTCCTGCAAAACCCTTGCCCGCAGAATTAGCGCCTGAGCCTGGGTTTGCTTGCAGCAAGCGGTGGAGCCCTGAAAGGACTTTTGTTCTTGCCAAAAAGGCGGCCGGGGGGTTCTCGGGGATTCAGGAGCTGTCTGAGCCGGGATTCAGACATCCCTCCCCGGTTCCCTTTGAAGCAGCTCCGCGGCGACGCGGTGTTCCCGGGATGCTGATGAAGTTGTTCCAGGCTCGCGCCGGGGCTCGTTGCGCCATGCTGCCTCGTCCCTTGGTTTCCCCGGCCACCTGCGTTTTTTGGGGGTTCCCGTTCGGAGGTCGGTCCTTGGCTTCACGGCAGAGTTACAATGATGCGGATTTTTGTATATTTTGAGTCTTTTTTTTTTCTCGGCCGGGTGCAGAGGCTGCTCTGCAGAAGTGAAAAATGTAACTGATCATAAAGAAATGAGTGGTTGCAGCAGACGAGAGGGGAGCGGCATTAATTTTACCGGTTCTGTAATGAAACATGCAGTAAAACGTTAAATCATCGCAGCCTTGTTTGCTGAAAGGATGTTAATCATTCCATTAAGAAGGATTAAGTAATTAACTGAGATTTCTTTAGGAACCAATGTCAGTTTTAAAAAGCATCTTCCTAGTGTTGTACAGTGAATGCGAAGTTTATGTTTCTGCCGCTGGAGAGCTGGGAGGTGAGTGTGAGCGGGACACTTCTTCCCAAGAAACTTCTGGGAGTGCCAGGGGAGCAGAAATAGGTTTTTTTTTTTTGCAACTGAGATGTGCTATTCTAATAGTCTTTTGATTGCAAGGTTGTCTTTTATGACTTCTGTCAGCTGGGCCCGTTGCAAGCCTTATTTCAGGAGTAGTCTGTTTGGGATTAAGAAGTTAAAGCCTTCTTGAAGTGTTCATCTCTGTGCTTGCATTTTTATTATTTTTTTTTTAATAATAGCTTTTATGTTGTAATAGTAAGCTTGCTGGCAGTGAGTCATGAACTCTATCTTCCGTGAACCTCGTGACAAATTTTTGTTAGCCAGTCAGGCAGCTCGCTTAGCTCGTCCAGCCCAGTTCCCATGTTTTATACTTGCGCTGGAAAGAAAAATGCCATTAAAATCGACGGTGTAAATCCTCCTTTCCTCCTGTGGCAGAAATCCCCTTAGAAGCAGTGGCAGTGCAGGGGGCTGTGGGGCATCACGGAGCAGCTCCTGGCATTGGGCTATTTTGGAGGATGTCGAAGCTGGATTCGGCTGGGAACGGCCAAGTCTGGGGGAGGATGCGGCCGGCAAGGCTTTTGACGTTGGCTGATGCTCAGTGAGGTCAAAAGTGCATTTTGGAGAGGGTGTACATGCAGATGGAGGAGCAGGTGGGCAGGGGAGAACAATGGCAATATTTTTCACCACTTCATTTTTGAAGGATCAGATCGAAGCCCCTGGACGGGGAGAGGTGCAGGGGCTGGGGAAGCATCTGTGTTAGCGCTTCTGCATCCTGTGCTGCCGAGCACGCTGCCTTTCTTCCAGGGCTTGATCCATTTTTTGCCTCGACTGAGATTGTGGAATTTGGCGTTGACCACATCAAGTTGTTGCCGTTTCTCCTATAACAGCCCCAACTTCTAATATCGCAGTTAGTGATGCTGAAACTACACCCAAACTGAAATTTTCTATGAGTGATATGAATTCTGCCCGGCAAATAGCATAATACAGTGGCACCAATTGCATTAGTATTGATACTTTCAGCTTCCATAACTGCTCTGCTTCTCCAGTAGGGCTCCTTCAGACAGTATCATGCGAACTCTGTTGGTCAGTGTACTGTAAATGATTCCTCCCCCTTGGGTGAATTTCATAAATAGGTGTATTTCCATGTGTAGTCTACAAGACAGCCAGATTTTGCTTTGGTTATGTGGCATAAGCCCCAGATAGCTCCGTTGAAATCATGGGAGCTTCCTTGGGTGGACTGAGTTTAAAAAAAAAAATAATAAAAAAAATATCACTTTGGCTCAGAGAATAAAATCTTCAAATGTTCATGTGTGTAATGTATAATAAGAATCTATCTGGTTGTTAGTACAGAACTTCATAGCCTCTATCTACCTTCACAGACTTAGAGAGATTTTTCTCAGTAAGTTTAGCAATAGTAATAATGTGTTAACAACTTTGGTAATTTATTTTAATCGGAGAGTTGTGTCAGGGGCCTCATCCTGTTTTGGTTGAATTAAATGAGCGCTGGGAGAAGGCAGCTCTGAAATAGCTTGTAGTAAATTGTTTTTGTTAGTTTTAAATTATATGTGTCTGCATCGATGTTCAGATAATGTCTGTTAGGTTTGTAAAGCTCCTGAGCTGTACGTTTAGAAAAGTGGAAACGTATTTCTCAGTGATAAATTACTTGATACTTAAAAGGCTTTGAAAGAGGAACGTCCAAAGCATGCAGCATAATAATTGTCTGTACAGGTATTTTAAAGTTATTCTCTGCCTAAGCCATCCGAGTTTTCTGAAGGCCAGTAGTGTAAGGAATGGTGGTCTTACTCAGGAAACCTTTCTCATCTGTCATTTCAGTTACAGGATTTAACTGAGAATGGGAGAAATCCATCTTTTAGCTGATGTCTTACCATTTACATTTGTTCTGATTTTTTTTTTCTTCACTGCTATAAAAGCAGTATCTACAGTACTCGAAAAATACTGTTTCATAAAAGTTGAAAGGGAACATTACCTGTGAATTAAACTAAAATACGTTAAGCCTATCCAGCACATTCTTAGCATTAAACAGTCGGAGAAGACTAGATATTTCCTATTTATTTTTCAGATTGGCTGGAATATGGTGTTTCTGGAAAACGGTCCTCAGACGGTTGAAGGGGAAATCTGATTTTTCAGTGAGTGCTTTGTATTTGCTGAGGAATTCTGATTGTGCAGAAGCATCTTGCATGGAAATGGAAATTTATTAACTAGGATTTCTAGGGATTATAATAGATGCCATTAGATAGCGGCACGCTCACAGAGAGGTAAACTAGTAAATCTGAACAAACTGAAAAATAGTGGCTATAGGCGTCTGGCTCTGTTATCAAACTTGCTGCATAAGCCAGAGTTTATGCACTGTGATAATGCTAATGACCAGCAGAGCCAATGATGCATGACTGGAGGAAATCAGTGGTATAATCGGAGAAAGTTATCAGGTTTTTGTCATTAAATATTAGTGATAAATAATACATACACTTCATTTTGAGTAGATAGGACGTATTTAATTCTGATGTGGAGAGTTTCAATTTAATAAGGAGCATTGCTGAGTAAAATGATAATCTTTTGTAATTTAAAGGGAAAAATAAAAATGCATTTGTTTCAGCATAATCCCTGTCGGCCGCCGTCCACTGCTTGTCTTCACTGGTGTCTGATAGCGAGGAATATCTTTGCAGCCATTTGAGATGGCTGTTTATAGCAGGGTGTTTTATCTAAGTTATTAGTCTGTGCAACACGGAACTAATTACATGAGACCAGAATCAAAGGGGATCTGTTTAGTATAAACGAGGTATCTTCTTTCATGTTCTGCTTAAAAATGTGAATATTGCAGCAAATCTAAACTGTGCGCTCCAGGCAGCGGTTCCCCTAGAAGACGGTCCGCCTGTCCAGGCAGTAACAGAAGGAAAGGGACGAGGACAAAAGATACAGAGAAATTAGATCTTGTTTTGCAAGTTATCTTTTAAGTCAGTGGGAGAATAAGGAAGAGAAGTATAGCTTGAACTGAAGTAAGAGGGATATTAATAGTCTCTATAAAGGACAGTTTGCACCAGGAAAAAAAAAAAAAAAATCTGGCTGGCTTTTTTTAGCGAAACAGGCTAACACCCAGTGTAAATCTGTGTCATTAACTGAAGCAGTGCGTGATTTTTAGAGCATCGCTTTTCCTCTTGTGAGCCTTTGCCTGTGGAGGCTCGTCCCCTGGGCTAGAGGCATATGTGGTACAGTATCTACCTTGGGGACACTTCGCTTGCCAGCTGCAGGACCTCTGCCTGTGTCAGCCCGCGGCCCCGTTGAAGCAGATACTGCCAGTTTTGCCCAACGAGTGGCTTTGTAACGTGGCCAGGATCTTCCCACCACCCCTCGGAGTCGTGCTGGAACGCTGAATCTCAGCTCAAGTTTCCAGAATTAGATGGTACAGTGAGTAAACACAGCGTACTTGCCAGTTCTCACATCCTCTTTTGCAGCGAGTATTGCAGCAAATCCTGCAAGTTTGACTCATCTCCGAAGTTCTTCACTGCTTTGAAGCAGATCTCGTCTGCCTTTTGAGAAAGAGCTGGAAGTCTGGCCACACCTCCTGAGCACACAGTCCTTGTGTACATGAACGCAGTATGCTTGAGTTGGCCTCTGCGTAAACTTGGGCAGCTCTGAGTAACTTTAGCTGGAGTTATGTGCCTGTATGTAAGGGTAAAATTTGGCCTGCAGTCATCCTTTATTGAAAGCTTTATGGAAATACTTTGTTCTCACCATGCACAAATATTTACATTCGGGTGGGAAGATTCTCCCCCCTCCATTTCTTTGGTTGTTTTTTTTCCTTCTCTATGTCATAACCACAAGGAGGGGGTGGAAGATATTATGCATAATGCCCTGTCAGTTAAAAAATAATGTTCAGGTTTTCAACTGGTATTTCTCGTAGGTCCAAAAGAAAAAAAAAAAAGTCTGTACTGGAAGCACTGTCCGCTTGTCCGATTGCAGCGAGCCACCCAGGGTAGGATGGGGATCCTACTTAATGCTGTGGGTAAAATGGAAGGGGAAGGGCATACAGAGCAGAAAACTTTTCTGGGTAAATAAAAGTAGTGTCAGGTACAGCCCCCGTTTTAAGAACAGCATTTCTTAATGTTTCTGTTCATCGGCGTTGAATCACCTCCGCATGTCAACCTCTGCCTGGTGGATGCTCTCAGCAGATTGAGGAGGAGGACACATTGCTCTGCAAGTGCATTACAATGGTCCACACGTGTGCCGTGACTCAAGTGCGCTCACAACTTCATGACATGCATCAAATGAGAATTGTTTCCTTGGAAAGCCTTTCTCTCCTTTGTTTTTTTCTCAGATGAAGGCTGACGCTGCTTTCACGGACTATTTGACAGTGTGCTTGGTGCTGTATAGAATGAGGGCTGGGTTCACATTGCAGCTAAGTAGATTTCGGAGGCAGGTGCTGCGGGAGCAGGTCTGTCTCTTTTCCTTGGGTGCTTCCCATCGCGTTCCCTGTGCTTCAGCTTCTCCGTCTGACCAGGAGGTGAGACCATGAGGGAAGCTAGACCAGCACAAAACTAACTTGAGCAGGAAAACAGTATTTTATGCCAGTTGAGCATCCTCGTTGCACTGTTTGGAGGTCAGAGGAGGGACCGAGGGTGTCAGGGCCACCCCCTTGATAAACCTCTGGCCTTTTGGTTGGTTTCACTGCAATGGGAAACTGGGCTGAAGGCTTTGTGTCCGGACCCGCTCTTCTTCCTCTGGGCAGAGGAGGAGTCCTTGCCCAGCTGCCCTGGGGCATGTTCCCAGCAGCGCTGCTGATGGGCCCCCCCTGCCAAAGCCAACGCAAGTATAGGTTTTCATTTAATTGTTAATTTAATGGTGCTCCCTTGGGTACTAAAGGTGTTAACGTGCACATACTGAAAAGCCCCGATCATCATCGTGTTTTGTTTGGGGTTTTTTTCTTCCCTGTTAGCAGTAGATGATGAGCTGGTCCAGAGGCTGGATATTTTTGGTAAGGGCACTGAGAGATATCCAGGTTACTAGCTGCTGTTGTTTCTTGTTCCTTTTATAATACCTATCTGCGCGATAAGCAAATACAGCTGCCCATAAAACTCAGATAAATCTGCCTCCAGCCTGCTAGCTAACTTTTGAGTTCCAGAACAGAAGTCGATAAGGAAATACGCGGCCAGAGCTCAGCGACGTCGCGCGGGTTTACACCAAAAAGGGTCTGACCCGTAGCCGCTTGCTGTCGTGCAAGGTGTACGTGTTGGATGTGTCGTGGTGCGAAGGTGGCCGGGGAGCAGGGACAGCCATGCGGAGAGCCGCCGGCTCCGTCTGCGAGCCCAGGTGTCGGCACGGGCGGTCGTTAGCGCGGCGCAGGCCTCGCTCGGGCTTATATTGGGGGTTTGATAAAGCTTTAAACGCGGTTTGTGCTTTTTATCGCCTCCGAAATGGGCGCAGGTGCACGTTAGCAGGAAGCGAAACCGGAGGAGCCCCGAGGGAGCCTCGCTCGAGCCGTGCCGAGCAGGTATGGCCCGCGAGCGTTACCGCCTTCCCGATAACCTGGCGCGGTGTCGGCGTTCACGCGTGTCGCGGGGATTTACGGGGGTGAAGTCACGCCGCGGTTTGGCAGGGACCTGATCCCTCTTCCAGGCGGTACGGGCGGGCTCTGTGCTCGGGGTGGGTCTCCCTCCCTGCGCCGGGGGGATCTTCTCGCCCCTGAGACCTCGCCTCGACAACGGGAAGGGATCGGCAGAACGTTTCGGGAGGGGTTAGCATCACCGGCAGAACGTTTCGGGAGGGGTTAGCATCACCGGCAGAACGTTTCGGGAGGGGTTAGCATCACCGAGCGGCGTTGCGGGGCATCCCTGGCTTTGTCTGAGCCTTGCTGCGGGACCGGCGTCTGCTGGTGCGATGGGGTGAGGTTGGTCTGTGCCCCCGTGGGTTTTCCTTCAGAGCTGATGGATAATCCTGGGGGAGGCTGGAAGCAGCGGGAATGTCGGCGGTGCGAGGAAAGGCCGGCTGCCCGAGGAGGCTGGCTGCGGTGAGCCTGGGGAAGCGAGAGCAAGACCGGCACCCAGCTGCCCACCCTGGGGCCTCCCTGGTGTTGCGGAAGGTCGTCTGCCTTCTTCAGCTGACGGCCCCCTTAACTACCCGTTTTTGCGTTGTCTTGTTGAGGGATTTGAATGTGCTGTCTGTGCAGCGAAGCATCAAAGCATTAACCCTCACTTTTAATTATTACCTTTATTTTTTGGAAGGGAGTAGCAGTCAGAATAAAATCCTTTGTAGGAATAAAATACTTATTATCCACCTTTTCTTCCTCCTTGGTTTGCGCCCGACTTGAGTTGCCAGGTCTCCCCAGGGGTGCCTGATGTGGAGGTGAGCAGAGCCGCAGTCCCGAATCGCTCCTGTCCTCACCCCGTCTCTTCACCGAGTGCTGAGGCTTCATATTCCGCATGTGCAGTTATACACACTCCTAACTACCGCTTACCTCGCGTTAGGGTTATTTGCTCTCTGTTCCTGTGTGTCAACACCACATCTGATTGGAGCCTTAATTGCTCTCCGTGCTCCCGTATTTTTCCCTCTCCTCCTAGAGGAGTTGGAGGGTTTGTTGAAGGGAGAGCCCAAGGCAGCGCAGCCCTGCCAGGGTACGGGCTCTCCCGCTTACCAGGCTGCGCGCCCAGCGAGTGCCTGGAAAAATGCCCCTCCGAGTCATTACGAATTAAGCGTCACAGACGGATGCAGAGATGAAGCTCTGCGAGGAGATCTATGGCTTGATCCAAGAATTATGTGATGGGCAAAGACGGAGAGAAAAGCAAACTCCTCATCCAAGACGTGGAGGCGGCTGGTGCTCCTGCCCCGGGGTGCTCCAGCGCAGCCATCCGAAGGCTGCGGAGATCTCCGCCGTCCCACCCCTGCCCCAGCCAGTGCCCGTCGCTGTTGTGCCATAGCCAGGAGACCCCGCGCAAGCTCTAATTGTGGTTGGTGAAGTTGCCAGTGGTTGTTAGCAGCTGAAGCTGGCTGTACAAGCAGTGAATTTCCCGGTAACTAGCTAGCAAGAAAATACCGTGGATCTGCACGTATTCCCCACACCTGGATATGCCATGTTTGTTACCATCAAGGTAAGTGAGGTAAACCCAGAAGAGTCTTCATGAGTGAACTCAATTTTACTCCATTTTTTCAAAGCAAGCCAGCAGCAGGACCTCTGAAGGTGTAGGTGTGATGGGTGTAGCCCCCGCAGGGCTCGTGGGTTGGAGTGGTTTTGGTGGGTGGCTTGGAGCTCTGCTGGGTGGCGGTGGCAGGGGGTCTCTGCCCACCCACCCACCCACCCCATGTGCTGTGCCGGTGTTCTTGCACTGCGATGAGAATTATTTCGTGGTACCCCATCAATAAATGAAGCGCTCTCCGGAGACCCTGAGCACGCTGCCCCGCGCCCCGCTGTCCTTGTTGGGGACTCTGCGTGCGCTGGATGCCGCTGAATATATCTGTTACGTGAGTGGGAACGTGCAGGAGGAGACTGAGACTTCTGAATGGCACAAATTAGTCTGAGGAGGAGAAATTAATAGGAGAAGGCAAATGCAGAAGTCTTGCATTCACACGGCTCGTTATCCCAACCTGCCGTCATGGCAAAGAAATGGGAGGAACCTCCGTCAGCAGCTGGGATGTCCGATGCCAAGAGCGTAGGGTACGTCTTCCAGTCTGCGCTAAAAAAAAATAAAGAATTAGGCAGTAGTTTATTACCTCTTGGTTTTAAATAAGTGTAGTATTGAGCGCAAATTAAGAACAACCTTGAAACTGCACAGATTCATAAAACTGTACACTGGGATTTTAAAAATTACCTCCATTGGAATCCTGGAAGCATCTGTTACATAATTAATGCACTTAAAAATATATTCTATTTATGATTAATCCAGGACTGTAGTGTGTGCTAGTTAAATGTCTGGATCCCAGGGTGCAATGCGAGGAAAGAAATGCAGTTGTAATCTATTTGACGGTTATAGGAAAGGACATTTGCTACAAATAAATACATTTTCCTTAGTCTTTTTATTTGTCAGGGCCAAGCTTATGTCTGTTGTGCTGAGTTTGTTGACTGGTAAATGTTTTGAGATTTATGCTGATAATTTTGTAGACCTACTGGAAAAAATAACTCAAGAATAATTAGGGAGATTGACCATACAGTAATGTACCACATGTGTGACAGCGTTACTGGGTTGATGATCTGGAGTATGGTATATGCAATTAAAAGTGCTAAGGCTCAGTACCGTGAAGCTTTTCAAACACTCTCCGAGATACACAAATGCTTTAGGGGATGCATGTTTCCCAAAGGATAACTTGCCAAAGTTACTGGATGCCTTGGGTCTCCTCTCCAGAGACTGAGGAGGCTGAGACCTCCTGGGTGAGGGCGGTGGAGCAGGCTCAGCAAGCACGAGTATGACTTGACAAACCTCAGCCTGCACAGGTTTTTATATCAGGAGGGTTTTGGGGGCTCTGTAGCCTTATTTTTTTGGAGACTTGAGTTGGCATCCAGCCACCGGGTCCTGGAACAGTTTCTGGCATCGCATTTCCTCCGACAGATTTTTTTTCTCTCTGCTCTCTGTTTCTGTTCCCTTTTTTCCCCTCCCCCTTCATCTGACCACTTGTCTTGTCAGGTTGGCACAGGATCATGCTGTGTAAACCCCTTCCTTCTTCCATCTTATTTTCATTACTGTTTTGTAAAAGCCTGCAAGCTGTTAGGATTGCCCATCGCCCTGTTGTGTTGCAGGGTGGTGGTCCCATGTTGTGGGCGGTGGGTCGTGCGTTTCCCTGCACGCCTCGAGCTGGCTGAGCATCCCACCTGCAGCTCACGGTGCTGTGGAAACCTGCAAAAAGGTCCCTTTCCAAACGATTATTTTTTAAATTGTCGTGTGTGATGGCTCAGGAAGCATTTTGAGATTGAGCGCTGCAGGTCCCATCGCACCTGGTCTATCCTATATCGCTGCTGGATTATTAAAGGCGTTACCTATATTGAAACCATACGTGCTCTTCAACGTACCAGCGTGCTGAGACACGGCACGGCGTGGAGGTTGGCACCTCTACCCGTTGGGCTCTGCCCTAGCGCCCTAGACCTGCAGGGAAGACAAGATGGGGATGGGGAGGAGAAAAAGTTGTCTCCCGTTTGCCTTCGATGTCTCCGTGCCCGGCCGCGTGGTCTTTCGGTGCCGCAGCCGGTACGGGTGCTGGAAGCATCGTTGCAGATTGCCCGTCGCAGAGACGTGCGAGGCGTACGGCAGCCTGGCTCTGCTCCGGCGTTCTCTCCCTGAGGCTGTCTGCGTTGCCAATACTGGAAGCGAGTTACTAATGAACTCGGGTTTCCACTTACTATCGGTTGTCTTAAATTGTTTCTGCGCTTGAGAGTCCCTGACGTCCCTTCAAAATGTAATGAGGGAGGAGCGAGCCTCGGTTTGTGAAAGACAGAGACGCTACAGCCTGTGTCGAGAAAACTCTTACCCGTGGACGGTGCTCTTGGCTCTGCCTCACCATTAATCTCGATGGAAGCATTACTTCTGACTTTTCCCACTGTATAATGCAAACCCTTGTTATCTTCGCAGTATAAAAGCGTACTCAGCATGGGCTTTTCCTTTAGTCCTGAAGAGAGATGGATGTTGAGATACATGTGCGCCAGACTGTATTTCTAGCAAATTGGGACAAAAAAAAAAATTGATTACTATTGGTAACTTAATTTTCTGTAAACTAAAAAGCCCCAAAGAGAAACCCACTTCAAAAGCTCTTTGTTTCTTCCTTTTTTTTTTTTTTTTTAACAAAGGATATGTTCTAGCTGTATTTCAGTGGTCTAAGGTTTCAGCCACTTTCTTTGATACCGATTTGTGTGAAGGCAGTTGTGTCTGACAGAAGGAAATGATAAAATCTATGAATTAAGGCAAAGGATGAGAAGGGCAGTGCGTAGCTTGAAATGGAGATGTGTTTGGATCTAATGAGCGTTCCTATGAGCGGACCCCGGTTCCCCTGCTCGTTCTGGGCCAGGTCAGCGACGTTTGGCAAGTTTAATGGATTGGGGTGGGTGGCTGATAAAAACAAAGAATAAGATTTTAGGGAAAAGCAGAATCTGGTGACTACAGTAGTGCAAGTTTATTTTTAGAACTCGATTGCATTTGAGTCGCTAGCATTAGAAAAACTTCTTAGCTCACATTATACTGCGAATTTCTTTATTTTTAAAGTGGAAATTTTGCAAGCTGACGTTTTGCAGCATGCGTAGTACGATTTGGCTGACAGCATTGTCTGGCAAAAGAAATAACCAAATTATTATTCAGTCATGGGTTTTTAACAGCCGCAAAGCAAGTGGATGTTAACTAAATGATGCAATTTATTCC
Organism: Buteo buteo; assembly: GCF_964188355.1. Classification (NCBI taxonomy): domain Eukaryota; kingdom Metazoa; phylum Chordata; class Aves; order Accipitriformes; family Accipitridae; genus Buteo; species Buteo buteo. Next base: position 5,343,916 of record NC_134191.1, read on the forward strand.
CTTCCTGCTTATTGCCAGCTTGCCTATTACAGAGAGACTGCCAGCTTTAAATAAGTGGTACCCAGATGGTAGTCGCATGACGCCCACTTGGTTACAGAGCCTAAGCAGGGAATAACTCGGCAGCCACTACAAGCTGTGGGTCAATTGAGGGGGAATGCCTGTTGCTTCACAGTTTTGCATATGTAAATCTGTTAATGTTATGTCAGTATTGTGCGGTCTAAACACAAGCATTGCCTTTCTCTGGGGCCCAGATGAACTTGGATCGCCGCCCAGTTAATGAGGAGCCGAGTGCGGAGCGGCAGTCGGAGGCTGCCGCCGCCGTTCGCTTCCTCGGCGTGAACTCGCCGCATCCCGGATGCTCTCCTCCGGCAGCGCTGCCCGGGGCTGGCGAGGCCGCCCGGAGCGGCGGGGCAAACACCCCCCTCTATTTTTAGCCCCGGTACGGAAGAGAGTTGGCTCGGCCCGGCTGACGTTTTCTTTCTGTCTGCCGCGCTTCTGCGCGCGCCTTCATCGGCTGCAGATGTGGCGCGCAGCCGCCTCCGAGAAGTCATGAACTGTGTCGTCTGCGCCTTTTAACAGCCAACATCTGCTGCGGCTGCCTGATGGAAGCGGCATGGAAACAATTTTGGGGAGAGCGCTGAAGTTCGGCCCTACGGACGATTACTTTATATTAATTGCATCGAGATAGTTACCGTACGAGGCGGGTTTGAAGCCGATTCCCCCCCCTCCTTTTTTATTATTGTTTTAAAAGCAGTAGTTAAAATTGTTTGACATGGGAATGCTTTTTACTGTTGATCATTTCTGGTTCTGAAAAGTTTTATTACAATGGGTGAAAACAACAACAACAAAAAACCCCGTAAAAAGCTGTGGCTGTAATATGCTTAAAGGCTAAAAAAGTACCAACAGTGTTGATTTAACCAAAGAAAGTGTTCCTGGAGGTATTGTAAATTTTATGTGCCAGATGAAAAGCATTAAGTGTGTTATTTTTCACGAAGGAAAAACATTCTGATTTTTAACCATTTTGTAAATTATATTAATGCCGTAATATGGCTTAAAAAGTCTTGGGCCCGTTCCAGGAGCGCTCGCTCCGTGAGCAGGTCCCACGGGGGTGCGGGTTGGGGGCCCCTGCCTGGAGCAGGGTTGGGTGCAGGGACTTGGCGGGCAGAAATCTGTCTTTTTGGGCAAAGCGCTCTGTCGTCGCTTCCCCCCCCCCCCCCCCCTTTTCTTTTTATTTGGAAGTTGCAAGTGAGCATTTTAAATGCAGCAGGAATAAAACCGAGGAAGAAAATAAGCCGCTTTGGAATGTAGCGGAAAGCTGAGATGCTTCAGAATTTTATCTTTATTTTGCTAATTATTTGTCGTGGAGATCTGAGTTGATTCCCTGAGATTTCTTTTAAGCCTCTTAGAGTAATTTTTTTGGCTAACGGTAATTTTCCTGTGCTTGATGTTCCCCAGCTAGAGTGTTGTGGTGCTGCTTGCCGGCACGGCCAGGGAAATAAGCTCAAGGTTCAGAACGTGGACTGGCAAGGGGAAAAAAGCGATGAGGAAAACCAAAGGGCCTGTAAACACTGGAGGGCTTGCGTGGAGGGTTTATAACTTAGAGGCGAGTCTGTCATGCCCATCGCTTGGGCTGGGCTGGGAATTTGTCCAGCAGTTGTCCTTTTTGATGGAAAATTAGTTAGCAGTTGTTGAAGAGCCTGTAGCAAATTCTTACACAATAAAGGTAAATCAAGCTAGGCATTGGCTTATATGTGATTTTTTTCAGATTCCTATATTAGCGTGAGAACTATAGCTTACCCTACTGAAACTTAATTAGGCAAACAGAATGCTATGTTAGCAGACACTTACAAACCCAATGTGCTCAGGACTAGATTCAAGTAAGTTAATAAGAGTTATATTAGGTGTTTCTAATGGTACTTTCAATTTTTCTAAAATAAATGCTGTCTTTGGTAATAACCAACCCACACCTTTTTGGGTAATAGTTTAATTGAAAGGCTTGATTGTGTCCATTTAGTCACAGAGGATCCTTTCTGCTGTGCGGTATGTTAATGCAAGTCTCTTGGTACCCTTTATGTTTGGATGCCTGATGTAAAGCCCCTATAGGAGAAAAACTGGGATGAGAGAAGGAGACAATCTGTTGTGGAGTACACTCAGAAGAGCCAGCAGACACAAGCAGAACAAATCTTCAGAGTTAGTGTGGGTGTAGGGGTGTGTGCCTGTTTGTATGTAATGTCTTTAAAATGCCAATAGCTTATGCCTTTTGAAGGCTCCAAATCATAGCTGTCATATTAGCTATACCATTTCCAAAAATAATGCCAAGAACAGTCTGATACTGATTGTTCAAAAAAGCATCGTTATTCTACGATACTTTTTTGGGGCTTCTAACATCCCCATTTAAAACAGGTGTTTCCATGCAGCGTTCCTCAAAAATTGTTTGCTGAAAGGATTTTGACTCCTAACTGAAGGTATTTTCTTAAGGGTTTTTTTTTTTCCTCCTAGAAGACAGAATGACAAGGGGAGAGGGGAGGAACCTTCTTATTTTCTTGTTCATTCAGCAAATAGGGTTTTGGACAAAGGATATTAATGTAAAGCCTGCAAATTTAAGCTGGCAGTCAGAAGTTTGGGACTTTGTTAGTCCATAATTGATGCTACACCATTTCCTCCATGTCTGTGTGCTTCTGTCTACAAAGTGGAAATGGGAAAAAGTTGCCATGTTAAGAGGCTGCTGGAGGATTTAAATAATGCTTGTGAAGTGCTGAGGTCATCTAACACAGGGTGTTTTGGTAACAGAAGAATCAAAGTCTTCAACCAGTCTCAGCCTCAACGCAACTGCTCTGTTGGTGTGACGCAGTGGGTCTGCAGTGTTTCTTAACAGTGATTTTTGTACCGTTCTAGCTGAATGTGCCTGTTTTTGTGCCACCAAGCAGAATTGCCAATGGTTGCAGACTTTAAAACATTTCTTGAACATCGGTAAAGCAGCATTTGTTTGTTACGATGTTGGTACAGATCACAGCATGTGTGCCGCCGTAAAATTTATTTTAGGCTAACGTTTACGTGTGGCAGGCCAGTAAAGGTGTGTGTCTGTGTTGGGTATGGCAATCTTTATTTGGCAAAGAGAGCAGAGCCTGGTTACCCGATAAGGATACTCTTGCCAGAAAGTAAGTGGTACAGCAGTGTGTGAAAAAGAAAAAAAAAAAAAGAGAGCGTATAGAAATGCTGGTTAGTTTGTCATCATTTTACGCCCATCCCTAAGCAGTGGAAACCTTCAGCTCTAAGAAGTGCTCAGAGTAGAGCTTGAGAGGTCCTTTCAGAGCAGAGAGATTCGGGGGATTCCCTGAGAGAAGATCAGATAAGATAGTAAGTGGAGGATTCAGGCGGAAAAGTGGTTTGGAATTGCAAATCAGTGGTTTGCCCATAAGTGCTTTGGGTTGGCTGTGGTGTTTTCTGATCATACTTTTTTTTTTCCCCCCCCCCAAAGTTCTCGAGTAATTTTTCACCTGTCTTTAAGCTCTCTTGGAAGGATCCTGATTTTCAAAGGCTGAGGATGGTTGTTCACTCCAGAGCTCTGCGGGCTGATGTGAAATCACTGCTCATTCTTTCGAGGCTCCTGATCTCTGTCTTTGATAGAGCTCCTCGCTTTCAAATGCTTTAGCATAATTTGTTGCTTTCTTGAACATTGTAGGAGGTTGAATAAATATGATTTCTTCAGTATGTATGTATACATAGATATATGTATGTATATATAAAGCAATGAAACTTGGACATGCTGGGTGTTAAGCAGCTCGCCAAAAGCAACAGGAGGAACCAATGTCAGAACAGGACTTAAATTTATCTGTTGCTTGCTGGTGATCCCGCAGCTGGGCAGGATCCAGCTGAGCAAACTGTGATGTGGTGACTGTTCTGTCTCTTCCCACACAATGTACTTATATTGTAAAATATATATTAAAATATTTAGGGAGTTGGACATTTTTCATGCAACAACTGGAAGATTTAGTCCATCACTCAGATCAAGCCCTCTAGACCTTGGGCAGTTCTTTCCTGATGTGAAATGGAAAGCCTTCATCTAGGAGAAAAAAAAAAGATTTTATAAGTTTAATAAATCTACCAACACCTGTTTGCAAAGAGAGGTAAGTGGGTTTGGGAGGGGGCGGTGTTCTTACCTATTTATTTAGCTTGGAAGAAGCCAGAGCAGAGTGGCTGGGTGGCAGGAGGATGTGTCCATCCCCACCACTGATGGCGCGTGTGATGGCAGGCACAGGCAGGTCCCAGCTGCCTGCCACCCGCATGGGCTCCGTGGGGCCGGCTGCCTTGGGGAACGTGGCAGGTCACCACAGCAAAGGTGGTTGAAGCTGCATAAAATGCCCTGTTGATGCTCAGGTCTATGGGAGCCTCATCTGATTGTTCTGGCACATTGTCATCTTCAGCTTGTCTCTGAGTTGTGGCCCTTAGTCTGGTCCTCTGTGGCCTTGCACCTTCACTGCTCTGCTTTCACAGAAGAAATAATTTGAGCAAAGTTTGGGCTGTGTTTTCTGCCTTGGGTAGGAATAAAGTGGTTTTACAGACAGCACCAGTATCCAGCTGATGTGCTTGTCCTGCATCCCCAAATCACCTTCAACGCCTACTGTCCTCTTTCTAGTGGCCTAAAACCTACAGCCTCATTTCATCCATGAGGCAGTCAAGCTATCTCAAAGCACTGGCACTCTCAAGACTGAAGATACTGTTGGCATAACACAAGTATAATTACTGTCAGTATAATCAACAAGGATTACTGGATTGATTTCTCTTTTTTTTTTTTTTTTTCCTTCAGATGTTTAAGAAACCCCAAACTTGCATAAGAGTACATAACTTGGTAGAGTTCCCCATTGCTGGAGGCATCCTTCTGAGCTGGAGCTCGGCTTCCCCTGGAAGACGTAGGATCTTGCGTGCCGTCGGTGTAGATCATGGGTACGGTGTTGCCAAACCATAGGTATAATTACAAGGGAAAGATAGCAGTGATTATGCTGTCTTGTCCAGCAAGATGCTTCCACAGTTGTTGGTGGCGTGTTGGCTGGGGAACCTGCGGCCTCCCCCGTGGCAGGTGGAAAGCTGGCAGTGCATGGGAGCAGAGGGAGGGAGCATCAGCAGCAAGGAGGATGCTATGAAACAGTGACAGTGATCTGGAGCTTGGGAGATGGTTCTCTTGAATCCTCCCTTGATGCTAACTTCACTGCAGTTAAAAGCTGAAGAAGGTTTGGTCTCCTTGGTGATTTGGGTGAGGGTGAAAATGGCTTTAATCTTTTTGGCTTGGGTCTAAACTGAAGGTATAACCTTATTAATGCACCTGGCAACGGAACATGTTTCTTACAGGTGTAGCTTTGTTTTTGCCTTGTGTTCTCTTGCAAATGAGCATCCCTTTCTTTTTTCTTTCTTTCTTTCTTTTTTTTTTTTTTTTTAACATATGCCTCCTTTTGGAAATTCTTGTTTCCACCCAGGCACCTGCATTTCAAGTCTCTATCATGCAGATTCATTTTTCTCTTTAGACATGTGCCATGCTGACAGGCCTAAGGCTAGAACATGCTTTTTATCTGTGAAGGCTTTCTCTTGCACTTTCACTTCGAGTAGGTGATACTTTGAGGTGAAGGCGAGGGGCTGTGCCATGCTGTTGAGAGCCAAGAGCTGGGCTGCTACTCCAGGTTGAAAGTCAGACTGTTCCGGACTAGAGTCTTAAGTTCAGGAGTACCAAAAGGTTTGCATGTCTGAATGAAAGGAAGAGAGGTGTGGTTTTGGAAAAGGCCTGCTTGTAGAGAGACTTTTGAGCTTAATTTCTGCATTTGCTTTTGTTTATTAAAAAGCAGAAAATCTCAAGAGAAAGGTTGACTTCTGGGGGTTGTGTCCTCATAGTCTGCGTTCTGGCTTTTTTGTATGCTGGGCTAATATACAAACAGTGGTCCTGAACTTCACAGGAATCCAGATGAGAAGAGGAGCCTAAAAATCATCGGTTATGCATGCATCAAAAGTTCTTTTTGAGAAATACAGCCTTTTTATTGAATCCTTATGGCACAGGCACTATGCCTTGCCATCTTCTGGACTGCCCCAAGAGCATGTTCGTTAACTCCCACTGTCTTCTGCATTAGCATTGGCTTCTGTGCTCCAGTTAGATTTTCTTTAAAACATTACATAAACAACTATCGTGTAAATACAGGCGTATGTAATGGTGCTTTTAAATTAAAAAGACTCTTGGATTCATGCAAGTAGACACATGCTTGCACAAAATAACTTTTGGCTTCACCCTAACACTTTTCAGAATAATTTAAAGGAAGAAAAGATTTGCAAACAGTTGTAAAAGAGCCATAAAAACCTGTCAAATACCAGACCTTCAGCTAATTGTAAACTGTTTTGCTCTTGGAAGTCATACAACATTGATCTCATAGTTGCTTCATTAAGAAGGTGCTTCTCTGTAGCACAGGAGCTGCTTGCTCAGGTAGCCATGAGCAAAAATAGCAGGAGATGTTGGGCTTCTGCTATGAATGGCCAGTATAAACTAGAATAGCTCCAGGCAACTGAAGTATTCTGTACCGAAAAGGAAGGCAAGCATTGCAGGGAGCTGAACAGGAAAAAGCTGCAGAGCTGAAAACTTCTTTTTCTCTCCTCCTAACTGCTTCACCTTAGAAAAGGCACAACATCTCCAGCCTTTTGTGGCAGAGTCTCGGGCACAGCATGGGTTGAGGCGTGTTTTGGGAGGACCCGCTGGCACAAGAGGATGCAGGTATGGGTGGTAAGTGCGGTACCGCCTGTAGGCTTGCTCTCTGACTGACTGTCCTTATGGAATATGTTCTTGTCTTCAATTTTCAAAGGGAGATGTGAAAAAAATCTTTCCTGGACAGAGAATTGGCTGACATCCCTGGCCAGCTGGTTAGTTACATCTTTTTTTCAGTGTACCAAGGAAGACGAGCACTCCTGGGTCAACTTTTTCTGGTTGGGATTAAAAAAAAAAGTCAGTAGTGCATTAGACTAGATTGGTGGGAAAACTTTTCTCTGAAGGCAGCTCTAATTCTGCAGTTGGGCGATATTTTGCTTGATGAATGTGCCTAGCTCTTTGAATTGTGTCCTTCCAACACTGCAAATTAGGGTGTCTGCTTCAGGGAAATACTAATAGCAACCTACTTGGTCTCGTTTCTAGTGTGTTCACTCTCAGTCTCTCTCCTTTAACCAGTTTCTAAAGCTGTATCATTAAATCTCTTTAAGAAGGGAAATTCTTGCCTTTGTGTATTTGTTGAGCTGATGAATGGTCGCCTGTTATCTGCTTGGTCCATGACTGAGTCGGGCTGTCAGAGAGACAGAGCTGAAGTCAAAGGGACTTTATTTCAGGCTTCTCTACCTCCTCTGGGTTAGCCGTGGAGTGGATTCTCTTCCCATCTGTTCCTGAACCAGAAACGTTCTGTTTGACAAGAGGGAGGACTGGGGATTTTATCTGGCCCAGGCATTTCCTTCTTGATTTACTGGTTTCCTTCCCCTGCAGCGATCCCATGCCGATCCCTCACCTCCAGCCATGGGTACGGGACATGGCTCCCTTTGCAATGATTCTTCCAGCTGCTGAACAAGGGGAGGGAAACCAAAGTGTCATTGCTCGCCCCTGGTGAATTTGGACATCACCCATACCTGCCCAGTTGCTGGAAGTCCACGTCTGTAATGGCAGTTGAACATCTTGGTTTGCAAGTGTTGATGTGCTACTTGGGAGCTGCAGGGAAAGATAAAATCCTGCATCTGCTTCTAAAAAAGTGTCAGCTTTTATCTGAAAAACTCGCATGAGTTACCTGATAGCAGGTCTCTGTGGTTATAAAGTCTGACTTGGGTGCACTTACTAGCGCAAGGTGTGTGTACATGACTCTTCAGACCAGTTTCAATAAATGATATATATTGGGTAATGCAGCTTAAGCATACAGGCTGTATGGTGTTTTCCCCCACCCCAGAAGTAACTACAAGTAGGGAGTGAGTTGCCAAACCTTAATCAGGGTTGTTTTGCTGATTATTTGATATGTACTAGGTGCTGAATTCCTCGCTGACAGACATAGGGTGGTAGAGTCTTCCTGAGAGTGGATTGCTTTGGCTGGTCAGAACTGGATGTCAGGACAGCTTTCAGGAAAACCAGTTAACCTCAGTTTTGTTGCTGAGTAGGCATGAGCCGGGCTGCAGGCTTCTGGATTTTGGAGTGTGCTGGCACCCTGGGGGCTTGTTCAGCTGGGAAGGATGAGTACAGAGAGAGGGACCTGGGAGAGGGTGGGGTGGACAGGAGGTGGCCTACAGAGCTACCATTGCAGTGTACAGCAAAACATCAGGGAATAGGGCAGCACTTAATAATTCAAGAAGAAATTGCGGAACGCACAAATGAAACAATAGCAAATGAAAAAAACCCACCCAAAAACCAGCCCTGAAAATCATCCGTGTGCCCAGATTCATACCACGTACCATTGTCCATGCGTTGGTTTGGTGGTCCGATGCACCGCTGTCCTTGCTAGCTTAGGTGTGACTTAGTTTTCTGATCTCATTCACGTTCCTCATCAGAAGCATGTCAGAGAGTCATTGAACCATCCAGTAGATTTGGCCTGGCTGACTGTAATAACTCTCAACTTTGTATTTTATGTATGGTATGCTTAAATGGTTTTGAAAGCATTAGGAAAGGAAGAAGGGACTATACGCTGTACAGCTTGGTCAAGGCAGCCCTGGTGAATGATTCCCCTATGACTCCGCAGGTCTTGAGACCAGTCACTGGCCCCTGCTTGATGTCTCACAATCCTGCCGTTACTCGACTGGTGCTAAAAGTGAGTTTTCTTGCATCTTCTTCCTCACTGATATTTCTTTTTCTTCTTTTTTTGGTGTGTCTTTACTTTCCCCATTGGTGTGTGGCTGCTAAGTACCGCTCTGACTTGCGACTGCTTTTGCATCCCTTCGTGGCTTTGTTCTGCCTTGCAGACAAGCATAAAGTTTATCCCTGCTTTCCCAGCCCTCCTCAGTTTTGCCCCATTTTAACCACCTTCCCATAACCCAGGGTCATCAGTACCTCTTCACTGCATCAGTGCAGCAAAGCTCAAATAGTCCCTGTCTCCCAGCAGCACTTTGCTACTTGTTTCCCAGTTATGCCCTCTTGGGTATGTCTCAGTGAGGGAGTACATCTTATTTTTGTATGTGAGCTCCCTGGTCTGGGCTCTCATCTGCTTTTATTGCACCTGGCGGTCTCCTGAGCACCAGCTGCCGTTGTAACGGGGTGCTGGAGTCTATAACACATTGTCTCCCACAGGGTGGTAGGAGAATATGAGATCTTCACCCCAGACATGGGCAGGCAGAGGTACAGGCAGATCGTGGAACTTGGCACGAAGTTCACGAAGGAGTGGAAAACTGAGCGTGGACCTCTTGATGAAATCCCCAGCTGGTGGCTGAACTCCAAGACTGTTTTTCCCCACAGTGGCAGCCTTACTTGGTTGGTCTCCAGGTGCTGCCGCCACAATATGAATATTCAGCGCCAATAAAATATGCACAATACCATAAGCCTTGCCAGGGTGAGGATCTTGAGGGCTCGATGAACTTTGTAACAGCATTACTCAGTTGTAGGGCTACGACTGATGCAGCAATTGATTTCTCAGTTCAGGCTTCACCTTCTTTTGAGCAGAGTTCATCCCTGTTTGCTTTTCATAATAGCGTTATTACACCTTGCTGGCAGCAGGACAAGGGAGAAGTGACTGTGCAGCTTTTCATTCCTCCTGTACTCCTGTGCAATAATCAACGGTGGTGAACAGTCTGTCAGGCTTGAATTTTGCATATCTGATATGTTATCAGCTGGCTATCCTGGTATTAACACTAACGTAAAAGACTCCTGTTTTAACTCAGAATTTTCCAACAGCTACAGAACAAAGGCCCAAAGAGTTTCAACGTTAAAGAAAAAGCAAAGGGGGGGGGGGGGGAAGCAAAGCTATGCTGCAGTAGCAAGAATACAAAAAAATGCATCTTTAAACTTCTTTTTTTCTCCTGATCTACTTTCTGTATGACTCACGAGCCAGGCTCTAAAATGGCCTCCAAACATGCATGCATAATTTTGCACATCCAAGTGTCTGCATATGCAGTGCTCTTAAATATCCCCGAGGCGTTGGCTTTGCGGCTGGGGCCGAGTGGGGAAGGGCCGAAGGAGTTGGTCCCCAGAAGGTCCCTAACTTGTGTTAGTATCGCTTCCCTGATGGCCTTATCCCAGCCTTCGGTGCGCACCGGTCAAGCACCAGCCAAGCATCCGTGCAACCTGCTCTTATCCATAGGTTTATGCCTGGGTAGTTAGCTTGGAGAATGTGTGTCTTTTTTTGGGTTTTCTTTTTGTTCCTCTCCTCCTAAGAAAGGCATAGCCTGTGAAAGAAGACGTGGGCTTTCTGAGTACCAACTATTTTTCAGGAAGTAGCTGGACAAGGGAGGCTGAGGGAGAGCCAGACTTTGGAAAAAGTTATGTGTGAAGCTATAGAAATGAAGCTGAGACCACCTCTGGGCTGATGGTGTTGCTCTTGAGTCATAGGGCAGTGGGACCCACCATCCCTGCTCATGGGATCAACAAATAAATAGGCTAAAAATTAAATCTGCTTACCTGTTTTATTTTTTTCTTTCAGCAGTTCCTGATAGGACACCTTTTAAATCAGGCATCTTGTCTGTGCTTCTCACAGCTTTTGTAAAAATAATTAGGAGCTCTTAAAAGCCAGCAAATGGATGTGCTCGCAGGTGTTGGAGCAGGGTTTTCACCCCTCAGGAGGGGATGGACAAACTGTTTTCAGCTGAAGCAACGGAGACCAGTTAACAGCCAGAGTCATGAGTGGCTCTTTTAATAGCTTATGATAATAAACCCCAGTTTTAGGGGTTTAATGTGCAGATGACATCCCCTTTTCTGAAAGTGGCCTGTGTGTGCAGTGATACTTGGCACGTGTTTTGTGTGTTTTCTGTCAGGTCAGGGTAGGGTGAGCATACCTGACATAGCAGAAAGGTGTTGATTTGATTAAAATCTGGCTCTATTGTCTGGCAGGAGCCCCGAATCCCCCTTTTACCCTTTCTGCAAGCAGAAAGAAGTGCAATTTTCATTCAGCATAGATGTTTCCCTTTCATCCCTGAAGCTAATTTTTTTTTTTTTTCCTGCAGCAGTTTTGGTGAAATTATGTATCACTTGTGATAATTCATTTTAAAAATTCCTGAGCTGTGTGGCGTACTTTCATGAAAATTCATTTAGATAAAATTAGATATTATTGTTTAATGAGGTGGCATTTCAATTTAGACCTTGCATCATGCATATACCAAGAGTTTTTTATGGAATAGTTAGGTTCATTTGAGTAATAAAGGCTGAATCATGGGGGCTTTAATTCTTAATCGCTGTGAGGATTGTTATCTGTGGGATGTGAGCTGTCTTAGTGGTATTCAATCAAGTGTCCACTTAGCCGTGACCAGAAGTAATTGCTCCCAAGTGGGTTGCACAATGACCTGTTAATACTTGCTTTGACCCTCTGACCTTGTCTGCCCCATTGTTTAGGATTTTATAGCGAGCGAGTCTGCATTTCTGTGGGGTCAAGTAGATATCTGAGGTCAAACATTTTCTGATTACTCCATAGTACACTGTACACTGTAAGTCTGCGGAGTTGTTGCATAGCAATAGTCACCGCTTCAGAGCGTGACGCGAAGGGTTGGGAAATTGTCTTCCTGAATGCATGTAAACAGTTTAATATTTTACTGAAAGAAGTTCATCTTGTAAATTAGGTATGAATAATACATTTGTAATTACTACTCATGTCTTTAAACACTTGTGTCTTAATTGGCTTGGGTATTTTTTTAATGTATTTGCATTTTGTCAGGGAAGTTAATTTTAACTTGCAGAGATGGAAGGCGAGTTGCGTGGTCTGGGGATGGCTTTGTCCTGCATCCCTTTAGCACCTGGACTTGTGTCAGTGCTTCTAGGTGAGTTCAAGTGGGGATTGCTTCATCTCTGCCTAGGACTGCTGCCATAGACTATTTTATGTGCCTCTCACAGCCTTCCAGAATTAATTTGACCTACTTGTTGATGGCTGCGATCCGTGGATGGTTGGGATGTCCTGTATTAATTTATTGGCCGCGTTTAAATGTTGCCGAAAGCATGGTTGTATTGTGCAGTAATTTGCAGGGGGACTCGCTGTGTTGTGTAGCTGAAATGCGGTATTTTCTTAGCAGTGTATCTGGCAAAATAGCACCGTTGTACAAACAAAGCCTCGGTGGTGTTTGCAGCACTACTCCCTCTTTTCGTGTCATGTTTACCAAGGTCACTAGCCAAAACACTTCTGCGCACTCTTCAGCCTTGTAGGTCAGCTTTGCTCTAAAATAACATATATGCCCATCTCTCCGCATTGCATCCTAGGGAAAATATTTTGATCGTCGTTCCCTGAGCGGGGCTGGTGGGATGACACAAAGCAGTTGGATCACGATACAGTTTGGGGACAAACACAGCTAGCGTTCCTGTGAGAGAAGCAGACTATAGTCAACTGAGTAAGCAAGAAACGCGTGCTAGAGAGAAAACTATATAGCATATGTGGGGGAGAAAAACAAAACAGTGACTCTCTTTCCACTGCCAGAATATTTAAAAACAAACAAACAAGAAAGCAAAGCAAAGCACGCCTTGCAGTGAAGGGAACCTGCGGGTTTTCCTGACTACGCCTGAGCCTGTGCGTGGATCTCCTCTTGCCGGAGTGTCCGTGGGGAGGATGAAGTGTCCGTTCTCCAAAACCGCCTCACGGGCGGCGCGGGACCTCGTGAGGCCGCACGTGGGGAGGCCACAGAGGGCCTCGAGAGCTAGGCCGCACGTGGGGAGGCCTCGAGAGCTGCGTGCTGATTTGAATCTCCATCCTTTAAAATGGCGGCCTCTGGTGCCAGGCTGCCCCTGAAGCCTTCTCCGTTGTAAGGGTTCGGGCAGGGCTGGATGTGCGGAGAGGCCTTCCCTCGCGGGTGTTGGTATTTCATCCCCCAGCCCAGTCCCCTTGTCCTCCGTGGGCTGACGACATGTTGCCAGCGTAGGCCCCGGCGCGGGCGGGTGGCCTCATTTCTCCCTCAAACCGCGACCTGGAGGCGCTCCTGAGCTACACCAGTCACGGATGTTATGGCTGTCTTTTCTCTGGGCCGTCCACCTCTGCTTCCCCGCCGCAGCTTGGCTTAGGAGGGAGTGTCTCCTCGAATCTCGTCCTCTCTGGAAAACGTAAGTTTGGGAGACGGTGCGGGAGAGGAAGGGATTTTCACCTCGTGTTGCTCAAGGTTTGGTGGCTTCGTTGGCTGGAGAGGTCCCTTCTGGGGGTCTGCAGAGACCCCAGGTGAGGTGGGCCAGGAATCGGGAGCTTTAGCCTCCACGCGCCATGGAGTGAGAACGGTGGTGAGACTGAGGGGAAGGGGCTGGAAATGCAGAAGTTTTTACCAGGTATATATTTTTAGGGTTGATGGTAATGAAACAAGTGTATCATCGTTCTCTCTTAACAGTTAGTCAGGACTGGGGCATTTCTCATAAAGACCCCATGACTAATGGTACTGTGGGAAGTCCAGAGGGCTTTGTGAACTTGATTTTGAGGTTTTCACCATGTTTGTTGAGATAGATACAGTTTTCACAGGAAAATGGTGTGCTCTTTACTCCCGTTTCTAAAAAAACCACCAAGTGCATCTTGAAAAACTGAGTACACAGCATCTCTAACGTGATACTCATTGCTTCTTACCAGGCCTGGGCGCTCTGGGTCCCTTCTCTACTGGTGATGTCTGCAGCAGAGCACTGGGAGGAACTTCCTTTTGGTGAAAAAATCTTGTGCTGAGTCCAGAATAAACAGAATATTTCTTAACTTTCAAAAGGAATGTGAGTGGATGCCACGGAAATGAAAGTTCCCGTTTAACACGGATACTGCAACCTTGATTTTTTTTTTTTTTTTTTTTTTTTTTTAATTGAAATGTGGGAAAACATCTAAGATGTTGCAGAGGGTTTTTGGAAAGCCTGCGTTTCCCACACGCTCGGGTCTGTGCGATGCCTTTGTAGGTGGTGTGTGGTTTGTGTCAATCATCAGTCAGGTGCTAATGGTGATAGAGACGCATTCAGCCTCTGAACCCGATGCCGAGCGCATTGATCTTTGCAAACATGTTTATACAAGCTGGGGGAACTGCAGGCTTGTAGCCACAGTTTTCAGCCATCTCTGGAGTCTCCTTTTGTAACTTGGGAGAAGGCAGACTACCACTTCTGCAGCAGCCTCAGACCTTGCTGCAGTGAGCCCTTCCTTTGCCTTGATATATCAGTTTAGCGATTTCATCCTTTCCCCAGTAGACTAAGCAGCAGCACAGATTGGCCATGATAATTAATTTCATGCAGGAAGCAAGACCTGAATGTTCCAGCATCTCCTGGTTTTCCAGAAACTCTGGTTGAAGAGGGCGCCCCTTGTACCTGCTACTCTTCCAGTTACAATCCTTTCAAGGAAAATATGACACTTTTCATGGGACTGGGTATGGGTTTGGTGATGAAGTTTTAGGGGATCAGTGTAGCATCCTCGTTTGATGCAGATTGGGGCAGCTGTTGATCCAAGTGAACAAAAGGATTTTAAAAAAAAATAAGACCGTCGCCAGGGCAATTTGTGCCTGTGGCCTTTTGAGCTCTTCCTGTTATGACTGCTTGCATCTTGCTGCTCTTGTGAATCCACCACCAAGAGTGCATCATAAGAAAGTGAAACTCCCGTGTCAGCCCAGTCATGTCAGCGTGTGATAATGGTGCCATGCCCTCTCAGGGCTGTATGCCTTCTCCAATTAGGTTGTTTTTTGAAAAGGGTTTTTTTCAGAAATGCTACGTACCTATTAGCATGGTCCTAGGATACCTTGCAGAGCTGCTCCTGCCAAGTATTGAACAGCCCTAAGAGTTGTTGAAAGTTTAAACGAGAAGCAGAGGCGCCCAGCAATTCTCAGAAGCGCTCGGCACCTTCCAGGATAGAGCAATTTAAAAAAGAAAAAAAAGAAAAAAAACACACAACAAAAAACATGAGATGTAGTTATGCAAATTATGACCTTTAAATGCATTTTATATTTGGATTGAAGTTGCTAACGCATTCTTTCCAAGTTCTGTTTTTCCAGTGCGATTCTGCTTTGGGTGCTTCTCTTTGTATTGGTGGAGCAGAGCGGTGCTGGCCCCGTGGAGGGAGTGCGGGACACGATGACTCAGAAAAGCAGCCACTGCACTCAGGATGGGCAGCGCATTGGTTAGCGAGGAGCCTAAATAAGTGGATTTTAATTTCTGTGGAGGGCCTGAGCACGTTAACTAGATGGCAGATTCCTCATTAGCTAGACGGATTAAAATTTGTATCATGGCTGATGCCTATCCTGACTAATACGTGTAAGTAACAGCTCGTTCTACTAGAGCTATTGGATGTGGTTTGGGTGGAGGAGAGGAATTGGCTTCTGCGGAGGATATTTGCAGAAAGTCACATTTCCACCATATGTTAGCAGGAGTCTCTTTGGATGCAGGTTTTGGATGGAGTCCTCTGTGTTGCTGTAATCTGGTTTGTCCTTTTTCTACCACTAGTTCTGAATCATACCAACTACTTGGACTCTTCTGCGTGTTTCCTGAAGGACAGTGGGAACATTTCTGCTGGCTCAGCTGCCTTTCACCTCTTACTTCATCTCGATGAAGGAGTAAGGTCTGGAGGACTGAAGGAGAAATTTTGTCAGTCAGGAGTGAGAAGGGCTGCAAAAAAAATCTGAAAATTCTGCCAAATTAAAAAAAAAAAAAAAGAAAGAAAAAGGAAGGTACTACGAACCTCATCAATCCTGATTTAGGTCTGGCTTGTGACAAATCATTATGTAGGAAGGGAAATATCCCTTTAATTTTTAATAGCTTTGCAGTGAAGTTTTATTAGGCAATAATCTGGTTCCTGAGTGGATAAAAGATAAGGGTGAGGGCCAAGTAATTTTTTTCCCCTCCTGTGCAGTTGGGAAAGGGAGAGAGGGGTCATGGCAAGACGGCTGCCTTCTGAAGCTCAAAGCAGCATCCTTCTCTGTGCCACAAGCATACCGAATGCTTCCAAATGGATATTTACAACATAAATATGTTCAGGATGTGGGTAGCGAGAGAAGTGTGGGAATAGACGTGAAGGTGCATGGGAGTGGGGATGTGAAGGGGGAGGTGTGAAGAGAGCCAGGAGAGTGTGATGCACATTTTGCAGATAACTTCTCTTCGGGTACCTCCTTCCAAAGCCTGGGTGCGGACTTTCTTGCTCCTACCAGTGTGTCCTGGGGCTTTATGCTCACTGCAAAGAGGTTCTTTTACCCGTCTCTGCTAATGTAACCGGTCCCTTATTTCCAAAACAGTTTATTTTCAGGGAACAGCAGCTGATAATAAGCCCGGATTGGTCAAGTAGCTTAATTTGTAGTTTGGCTGTTGGTGGCTGGCATTTCTTACAGTAGTTCCCAGGCACTGAGTGCAATAGACATTTCACTGGCACTTAATAAAGCAGTGTAGGGCACTCCTCGATAATATAATCCTTATGCCAGCCCGGTTGCTAAACCCATGAGTCCCTCAGGCAGTAGTAGACAACTACACTTGGCGTTGCTGCTTGTTTTACTGTTGTCTCAGATGACTAGGCAGCATTTTTGCGATTTTAAGGCGGTGTGTTATTGCAGTATCTGGGATGAAATTGCCACTTCCAGATGTATAGGTGACAATCTGACTCCCTTCGGCTGTTGAGCATCGGTGACTTGGGGAGGCTGGTGGTGCGGGGCACCTTTGTCGCACTGTGCCGAGTACCAGAAATGAGCATCTGGCCCTCTCTTGTCATTTTTTTTTCCTTCTTTTTTTGAACATCTGCTCGCCTGATTGTTTTCTGGTTTTGGTTTTTTTTTCTTTTTTTTTTTTTCTGTGGCTCTTTTAATTTGCGGTGAATGTGTATTTAATGTAAGTAAGATGTTAGCTTCTGTCTAGTTTTTCAGCAAGCATTCCAGTAATTACTGGAGTACCTTTGAATGCTACAGCTGCTATTTCTAAGTTAAGGAATCACATTTTCCAAGCATTTATAACTGAATTCACATGGGTAAAACTTGGCATTCAGATTGCCGGCCCACATATCTTATTTTGTCTTGATCCTTTAAGTTAGCATTATAATCTTTGTGTTTCATTAAAATGGTAAAAATGGCTTCTCACTGCTTTGGGTGGGCTTGTAGTAGTGTTGTTTTATGAAATTGTTTTAATTAAAACAAAAATTGTATTGTTTTGGGCCCTGAAATGATTTCTTTGTAGTTACTACTGTGGGCTGGTGTCTTTTTTTTTTTTTTTTTTTTTTTTTTTTTTAAGATCCCCCCCCCCCGTCCTCCTTACCCCTTATTACTGTGAAGCAGTCACTATTATTTTAATATTACTTGTTGGTACATCTCTGAGGAGCTTCTTAGAATGTGGTTTGATCCTTTTTCTGCTGATGTCAGGCAATCCCTTTGTGCCAAAGGGTGCTGGCTAAGGCCAGGCTTTCCCTTCATGCCCTCAGCGATGTTAACTCGGCTTTTCCAAATGCTCTTGGAGAGCGATGCACCCAGTTCCTGTTCATTTTAGAAAATTAAAAAACAGCAACCATGATTTTAAGTTCACCTTATCTTTTCATCACAGATAGTAGCGTTAGGTCTGCAGGGTTGCAGTGACCTGTGGTTCGGCTGCACTGGCGGCTGTGCTTTGCTTTGCATTATTTGAATACTGGGTGGTTTTGAGGATGTCCCAGTGCTGTTGTCACAGCTCCAGCCCTGTGGCTGCTCTGCAGCATTAAGTGTCTCTCTCTCTCTCTCTCCTTTTTTTTCTTTTCAAGCTGTGAAGTCTAGTCCAGAGGAAATGTGATTTTTACATTTCCCTGCCCAGAGAGGTATTTTTTTAATTTTTGAAACTGTTCTCTGGCACTTAGTAGTTGAAAGGTAACAAGGGAGGGAGGGGAAAGAAAAAGGAAGAGATCTGAAATTTGACCTCCAAATACGCTTAGTAGATGTGGTGATAATTACAGAGCTTTTTGGTGGAGGAAGTAAGGTACAACGTGTGGTTTGTTTCTATGGGCAGGTATACTAAATGTAGGGCAGATGAGTTGAACAATAAAAACTAAATTGATGGATCTGGTAGAGCTAAGTACTTAAGTAAATTATATTATTTAGTTACATGAATTTTGTGAAAAAGCCTCAGTATTTCAATAAAAGTCTGAGAATACAGACGGACTTAATTAAGTACCAATATTAATTTATGTCATTGTTATCAGCAATAGTTTTACTCACATTTTAATATTTGAGCTGCTTAACTCTTCTTTGCGGTAAATATCCCTTTAATAGGATATGTAAAATGATGTTTCACATGTAATTATGCTTTAATTACGTATATTCAGGAGAGAAGCATATCCAAGCTTGGAGGGTAGATGCTGGACTTCGTCTTGAACTCAGGTTTTATTTGCATGTTCTAGGAAGCTGGTATTTATGGGCTCTGCAGTACTTGGTACTCTATGCCTCTCGCTTGCACTCTGTGCGGTGCTTGCCCTGGGATGCAGATATGGGTGCATGAGCATGGAGGAGCACCCATTTCTTGCCCAGCATCACACGTGGTCGGTGCAGGGAATGACTGTCCCGTGAGCTGTCTGCAGGGCTGCCTGGGGCAAGCACGGGGAGAAAATGACCCCAAACGCCCTTCTCTCTCCTCCGCACTGCACCCGTGGGTGCGCGATAGGGTGGGCTCCCCTGTGCCGTACCGTCCTCTCACCCCAGCACTGGGACCTGCGGGGAGAGCATCCAGACAGGACTGTGGATTTTGGCTCAGCGGCGTTTGAAGAATTGCTTAAACCCGAGGAATTCATAACTTTGGAATTCAGCAAATTTGCACAACTCCTTGCATCCGTCGCTCCGTCAGCATGCTTTCTGCCTTCCGCACCCTGTGCATCTCGGGCTAAAAATCTTGTGATTAACGACCCAACTCGTAGGCTTGGACTTGCGAGCATCTTATCAGCAGCCCTGCAAAAGCCGCCGCGCCGGGAGCGTGCCGGTGAGGGAATGGCAGTGCTGGGCGAGCTCGGGCTGGGCCGGGGCGGCTGCTCTGTGGTTTGTTGTGTCTGGTTTGGTTCCTACTTTTCAAGTTGCAGTTGCGTTTGGTCATTCGAAGCTTATTTTCCTAGTCTGGCCAAGCCAGCAGGATCCCCATGCGCTGCAGGGGAACATAAAACATCAGCCTTTAAGCTGGAGTGCTCAGTAGATAAGGATTTTAAGACTCTTGCATCATGCGCTGTGTCTTATGGGCTTACTTAGTATACTCCATTTGATTTAATTTAGATACTGAATAAGGAGAAACACTTTAATAGCCAGAAAAAGTACTGTACGTTGTAGCACCTCTTCTTTCCTCATTGCCTTAAAGACAAGATGACTGGGAGGGCTGGCTTAGGTGGCGTTTACATTTATTTAATTGTCGGAAGTAACAGGGTGTTTTCAAACTGCTTAAAAATGATGCTACACCTTATCTGTACTAGGAAGTGTTTCAAAAAGCCAACAAGAATGCACTGGGCTTTTGTTTTATTTCTTCTTTTCCGTGACTAAACGTAAAGAATAACTTTTCAACCTTTGCAAAGATTAGGAAATGTGCAAAATTAGCAGATTGTGTCAGTTGGGCATGAAAAGTCAATGGGTGGCTCTGCCAGTGGTCTCCCCCTTCCCTTCCCCATTGTATAAATACAAATAAAAATTGTAACGGAGTTGCTACAAACGTTAGCTTGCATGCTGCTAGGTAGCCATTTATCTTGCTAAAAGGTTTGGTTTGCTGCTTGTTTGCATTGGCAGGATTGAGGATGGCTGGGGAGCAGGAGGTGCTGTTGGATGGCGTTCCTGGGAGATAAGGAAAACCTCGGGGATGCGGTTTGCTCAGCGTGGGACAGCAGCGCTGCCTGCCTGGGGGTCGGCCTCGGTGGCTGTGCTGTTGTCACCGCTTCGCAGGATGCTATGACAAGGGTTTGCTATCTGTGCACAGCCCAGATTAAAAGGATAAGAAATAGCAAACCTGCCATGGACAATTTTACTGTAGCAGTGAATGGGGAGCTGGCAGGAGAAGGGAATATTTGCAAGTCGTAAAGGCAGTGGGTTCAGGAGTTTTGAGATGGCGTTGGGATGTTTGCAGGGATCCCTCGGCTGGCCAAGATGCGCATGCTGGATTTTGTTGCTCTAACAGGCTTGTGTACCTTTTACTAAACACCAGAAAAAGTGTGTTTGGATTATAATAAATTTGCTTTTACTTATTATTTATGTATCTGCATTTATTATTTTATATAGTGTATATTTATACATTATATAATATATTTTGCATTTATTTATTAATTGTAGGTAACCTTTCATTTGAGCCTATTAATTATTGCATGAGTCTGCACCAGCCTGCAGTAATCACGGTTGGGTATTCTCGCTCAGTCAGTGAGAGCCCAGAGATCTTCAGAGTGGGTGAAAATCATCCCAGACGCAGGTTTAAAAAAAGAAAGTTTAAAAAAAAAAAAAAGCAAAAGAAAAGCAGGCCTCCCAAAAGCTGTGGTGGAACCCGGTATTAGCAAATGCTTCTAGGAAGTTTGACTGAGAGCCATATGGCAATGTGGGGAGTATTATCCATTGCTCCAAAAGTTGGTCTCTGAATCAGCCTATTGACTTCAACAGCACTTAATCATGTGTTTTAGTTCTTCTTTGAAAAGGCTTGCATTCCTGAATCATGTCCTCCGATTTTAACCACTAGACGGTACTTTGTTTTGTGGTAGCAGACAAGTCCAGTCATATTTCTGTGACTAAGTTTGCAAGTTTTGACTGCATCACTAGTGAAGTATGCTGATGAATATTCCCCTTCTTATCAAAATCCAAACATTTGCCACTGTCCTTGAATTTTAGGGTGAAACCGAGTGTCTTCCTGGGGTGGAGTTGGTGGGATGCTGCCGGATACTCTGTGAATTTGTATGTTCATCCGCAGAGCGTGGTGGATGCTGTGATGGAAATAAAGAGGGGTGAAACCAGTGATCTCAAAATACTGCCCTGAATTCTACTTTCAAAAGCCCTGGGTGTTGGTGGTGATTGAACCCATATATTAAAACAAGAACCAGTCGTGCGGGTCCAACTTTGGGTTGTATTTGGATGCTGAAGTACATCCTGGAGCCTCACATGTGGCTCTGCTGTGCCAGGGCTGATTTGGACTCTGCATTTGCTGAAAGAAAACGGTGGGTTTGTGCCTCTTTTTGGGATGTACCAGTTTGTGTCCGTTGCATCCACGAGTCCCCCCTGCCCTGGTGCAAGGAGGCACGGCATGGGTGCCGGAGGGTCCAGGTGGGCTCCGTTCACAACGGCCACAGCATCAGAAATGCAGAGAACGTGGGTTCCCCTGCCTGCTGAGGGAGTTCCCAGGGATTTCTGCGCCGGTATGTCCCTTACTAAAAGGAAACTCCAGGCAACCTTCTGTGCCGCTACCTGGTTTGGCACAGAGAGGGGAAAAAATCCTGTCCCAGCCTGTTCTTGGGGAGGGGGTGCACGGGCTTTGCTTTCATCCTGAAGAATCATTATATTTCAGCAGAATTTTTTGTCTCACCTTTCTGTGTTTTTACAGCTAAAGCAGTTTTTACTTCCCAACTTCCAACATCTGGAATTCGGTTTCAGTTTATTAAAAAAAAAATTCAAAATCCGCAGTCTGGATGAAACACCAATGCCTTTGTATTTGCCCACAATTTTTAGCTTTAATTTTGTATCCTTGGCAAATGCCAGAAGTTCCAAGTAGTTGCATGTTCAGTAGCTGCTGTTTTCTGCTGCGTCTTAGCCTTAACCAGTTTTTTTTCATTATTTTTCCTGTTAGACACTTTTCTAATTGGGGATAATACCAAAATGATTAATCAAATTAAGCATGAGAGCAAAGTGGCTGATGCACAAAGCTGTGTATAGCTGCTGTCTTCTGCAGCGAGGTTGTGTCCCTGTAGCTGTAGTTGCTTAATGAGCCTCTTAGGCTCTTTTTTTTTTTTTTTTTTTTTTTTTAATAAGGTAGTGTGTAGATCCCATTGACTTCAGTTGTTGATTGGGATGCCTGACAGCCGGGAAATTAAGCCCCTTCATTGTGACCGAGTTGAAGGCCAGATTTTCAAGGATTTTCAAATGCTTAGCACCCATAATTGGTGTTAGATTTTTTTTTTTTTTTTTTTTTGGAAAAAGTTCAGTTCTCATTTGGACATCTAAATAAGGGTGAGAGATTATGATACTTGTAGCGACTGGTGTTACTGGGATATGATGAAGTTTTTGTAGAAGAACCTGGCACCTAATAAGCTAGTTACTTTACTTTCCAAATAAGAGTTTTGTTCTTCTGCATTTCTGCTTTGTTTGCAGACGCTGAGCATTTCTGCAGATTCTGGTCTTGGAGGAGAAACTTCCTTGCTTTTGCCTCATTTTTCTGTGTTTTCTGTAGTGATTGTGGGGGGAAGGGGGAGCAAAACGAGTTGAGTAAATTAGACAACTGTTGGAAAAAAGGGGGACATGCAAAATCAAGTGTTCTACTTGCGTAATCTGTTTAACACCAGTGAGCCACAGAGCCTTGTGGGACGCAGGAATAAAAGGAACATCTGTGCAGGCCACATGGCATGCTCCGGAGGAGCCCTCCATCCCAAGCAGCTCTGCTCTATTTGCAAATAAAAGCTCCAACCAACATCAAAAAGTTGAGGTGGATCCCAGCTGAAAGGGAAGAACAAATGTTACTACTCGGTGCAGTGAAGTTCCCCTTGCAAGCAGCCTCCGTGGTCTTTTTAATGATGCTTTGAGCATGTGTTTCTAATGGCAATTTATTTAAAGAAAAAAAAAAAAAGAAAAGAAAAAAAGAAAAAGGTTATTTATTTTGGAAAAATAATATCTGTATTGCAAGATTTTAGGAAATTGCTGAGCTTCTCAAGCTACAATCAAATACAGGTATATGAGGTAGAAATAAGAATAGGAATGGTAGGGTTTTTTTGTTTGATTGTTTTTTCTTTCTTTTTTTTTTTTTTTTCCTTTTTCACCTGGATGTAGACATCCCTGAGATCCCAAGGCTTTCCAGGCTGATCTTACTCCTCTTATTTTGCTGCGGGTGGTGGTGGTTGGTAAACAGCTCCATCGTTAGGCAGGGC
The DNA here is from genome assembly GCF_964188355.1 of Buteo buteo. Taxonomy (NCBI): domain Eukaryota; kingdom Metazoa; phylum Chordata; class Aves; order Accipitriformes; family Accipitridae; genus Buteo; species Buteo buteo. The sequence continues at coordinate 5,367,039 of NC_134191.1, forward strand.
CCCAGGGAACTGCAGCTGCTCTGGCCCTGCTCCCCCAGGATACTCGCTGGAGGGGCGGATAAACAAGACAACAGTACCTTTTATTTCCACTTACAAACTGTTAGAGTGCAGTAATTCTTGCAAGGACGTATCTAGTTTGGGGCTTTGCATTTTCTAGACAGGCTGTACTGTTTTTAACAGAGTCATGTATCGGCAAGCTGGGTAGTTTGTATCAAGAAGGCACGTATTTTTTAATATGTAAATAGGAAGGGATGGTGTTTCATCTTTATTCCAATGTACCCAGGGTGGCAATAACGCTTTTTAAATCCCTGTGAAACAGATTGTATATGGCAAAATTAATGTCTCAACTCTCCAAGTATTTTCTCTAAAATATTTGAATTTTTGCATTTATTATGCCGCTTGTTTAAAATAGTGAGCGGTATCAGCCATGCATTTAAAGCTTAATTGGTGGAACACAGATTTATTCTAATTTAAAACAGTCACTTAAAAACAGTTTTGTATATATGTATACATGGGCACAACTTTTCATACAGTTGTCTGTTTTGGAGCGGTCTCTTAGGCACTGATGTACAAGTTGAACCTGTTTTCTTTTGTGCAACATGGCTTTGAGAAATCATTAGTTAAAACAATATTCTGTAGTTTCATTGCAGTCAGTAAACAGCCTAATGCGAGTGGTGCATAAGATAACTGAAGCTCTGCCTTTGATCAGCCTTTGAAATGTGTTGTACCAAATATAGTCCCAAGGTGTATGTGTATCTAAGTATGTGTATATATAAATATGTGTTGGTGAATGGTGCTTTAATGAAAATCTGGCCAAGTAACAAAATAATGTGTCCGTCAGCAGTTGCCACTGCAGGACAGTGACAGAAGAGCAGCAGCAGAACTGCAGCCGTGTGCTCATTGTGTCACCCACCCCAGGCAGGGCATGGGTGTCTGGAGATGCTTTGGGTCGTTTTCTTCTTTTTCGGTCACATTTGTTGTCATTTCCTCAGCCGCTTTCTGTTTTGTCCCACTCCTTGCCATCATTTTGTAAGGACTTTTCTTCTGCCACCTGTTTTCTCCTTGAAACTGGGCTCTGTCATGATGCCACATCTAGTAGCAGCGGGGTGTTTTGCAGCTCACTGCGATGGCTTGGAAAGGGTTTGCTGCACTGACGAGGGTCCGGTGCAGGTATCCCGTGCCAGATCCACGTAGAAATCCCTGACTCGCTCCGGTGGAGCATGGGAATTTCAGATACTTTCTTGTTTTGCAGCCGCGTGCCTTTTTCTCCCGCTGCACCTCTTCTCCTTCCCCTGAACACATGGTCACGTATCTGCTACCCGTCAGGTTTGTCCTACCCGTTGCAGAAAGCTCACTCGTATCCAGGCAGCCCTTCGTGTGGGGTGGCACTTCCAGCCTGTGCCACCCAAACGCTGCTGGATGTGATGCACTGTGCTGTTCCTTAGGTTACACCATAAACTCTTGACGACTCTTTAATTGCATCAAGTGCTGCAGCCAGTTTTGCAGTTCGATGTATGAAATGATGCTCTCGGTTGCTTCAAAAACCCTGGGAGCAGCCAGACCCTGGGGCGGAGGTGCGCAAAGAGGGCTGGAAGCATCAGGGAAAGGTGAGGATGGTAGGGCTGACCTCACGCTGATGAGATGAAGTTCATAGTGGTGTGCCAGATCATCTGAGCTGTGCGCCTCTGCCTTTGAAATTTAAATAGTGAAATATTAAAACTTGTCTTTCAAATCTGTTCAATATTACGAAGATTAATTTTTGTTTGGGGCAGATTAATAGGTTTCCTATTCTGATTAATACAGTGATAATAAAAACGTTGTGATTGCTGGAATTAATGAAACCCACATTCCTGTTTCAAGGTTTGATTGGCTTTGTACTTCAGTTATGCTGAGGCTGCTGCATCTCATTGCCGCTTATTTAGCTGTAGCCGTCAGAGAATCTGTATGGGAGCAAGGCAGTGCAGGAGAAGGTCCGTGCTGGAGGTCTGTATTGGAGGTCGCATCAAAGAATCTGTTGGGGGAGAAGTTTTTTTTCAAAGAGTGGGCAAAAGTTTTATTTGTGTTGCAGTGTTTTTAGAGTTTCTCTGTCTTTAACCCAGCAGGCTATTTTTGTGGAAGTTGTAGAAGAGGAGTGTCCAACTCAAATGTGTGGGCGCATCATTAAAAGCTTCAATTTGTCAATGCCAGATCGAACTTGAGTGCGTGGGTAGATCATTAAAGGCTTCAGTTTATCAGAACCGATCTATTATCTGTTCCTCTCCCTCCTCCACCCTTCCCCTCAGCAGTACGTGTGGTTTCCCCAGGTTCTCCAGCACTGAGGTGCATAGAAGTGCCTGAGTTGCCTCCGTGCCCCCGGGCCACGCTGGACTCCCTCCTGGCACGGCTTGGCCTGGAGCTGGCGGAGTGCCGGCGAGCCAGCTGGCTGTTGGAGACAGCTGATCGAATGGTTTTGGAGGCCTCCAGTGGTGCAAGCCCCAGACTTAATGCCGTGAGAATTCATGTCTTTGGGAGCTCTCTGCTCCTGTTAATCCCAAGGGATTCAAAAGATGCAGGTGGGGCTGGGCAGAGAAAGTACATGGTGATCACGTAAGCCTTGTTCCCTTGGGAAACCTGGCTGAAGAAATGTTCTGTGGAGTATTTTGGTGAGGTCAGTTTTTGATGGCGTAAGAAACATCCATTTTTCCAGGTACGCACACTGTCAGAGTTCAGGCCAGGCTGGGATGGGATGTCTTTACCTACTCGCAATACTGTTTCTTGTTCCTTGTGTACAAGCTCTCCCAGCTTTCAAACCTACTTGAGGAGGGATGTGAAGGAGAAAAGCTATCTGGAGGTGAGGACAGTGCTTCTGTACTCTGTAGCCCTCATCTGCTGCAGACCAAATGTATTATTTAGACAAGTCATTTTGCCTCAAAAGTCTCAAAGGAACATGAAATCTGTTGAGCAAGCATTAGCCAAAATGAGCTCAATTCCTCATCTTCTAAATGGGGCTAATGATACTTTCCTGCTCTACAGACGTATCGTGGATAAAGATTACTAACTTGAATACTGTGGTGCAGCAGGTCAGCTGGAGAAATCTTGCCCCAACATGTGTAGATGCAGCTTTCTGCTCAGCTACATACCCATCTGCATATCTGTCATCACGCACAGCAATAAAGCGAGCCTCGGATGTGTGTTTCTGACACTGCTCAGTTGCTTCTCTCAAGTGCTCTGCTCCTCATGAATAAAATACAACTGATGCGGGATGCAGGTCAATTTTGGTTTGCAGGTATTTCAGAGTCTGTGAGAAAGAAGTCATGTTTAGCATAAATACTGTTTAAAACCCCCTTTTGGATCTATTTTTATTGTGTAGCACAGTTTTATAATAGGGTCGCGTAATCCCTATATTTAGATTTCTGAACTCTTGTGATCTTCTTTGAGCCGTTGCATTGCATTCAGCAAAGAATGGGAGAAAGCCCCAGGGCCAGAGAAGTACCTGGTTTTTGTCTTACAAAATTTCATGCAGTTGTTGCTAAGACAGAAGCTTCCAGATGTTCCTCAGGAAGGCTGCTGTGGGCTGCCAAAATAATTAACTCCACGAGGTTAATTTGGAGATGGCCGTTCTTGCCACTGCCAAAGCGCTGGTAGATGTGGAAAGGTTGGGAAAAGCCACTGCCTTGGGGATGCTATGGAGGGAGAGGATTGGGGAATGCAGAGGTCAGAAGCACTACACGTGATTTTTGCTTTCGTATCTTTTTCCTACCCCAGTCCCTCAGGATATTTTCATCTGCTGCAAAGTTTGTTTTCTCTTCTGGGGTTTATTGCTGCAGGTCCTCCCTGGTGTTGGTGCATCTGTTAGGGCAGCGGGTGCCCTTCCCCAATTTGGGCAGGCACCGGAGCTGCTGTTTAAATCCCATGTGGTTTCATGGGTGCGATGCAGAACAGCCCTGGGAACACCTCTGGTCTTATTTCTGAATATGAGCTTTTACTCAGTGTGGATAGTTTGTCAGTGAAGAAATTAGACATCTTATTTTAGAATACCCTTATTAGTAAAATGGATGTTTCATTTGTACAGCAAGCAGCTTCCTCTGAGCTAAGCTTAAACTCAATCTGTGTTACTAATAGCTGGGGAAAAAAAAGTACTAATTGGTATTTCTTAACTGATGTTTGCAAATTTTGCCTTTTCACCCTGAACATCAAATAGTTTTTATATGTGTTTTTCCTTATCTCAGAGGAGAGATTATTGCTAACAAGAGATTCCACATTTTGTTAAGGTTTTATCAGGATGCAGTGAGTGAAGGCAGAGAGTAAATATTTCAGAAATTCAGAGGCTGCTATATTTTGATAATGCAAAGTAGGTTAAAGTATCTGGATTTTGTGCACAGTGCAGTGTTTTTGAGCAGAATATGGATTCGGATGGTGACACATTTTGGTATTTAGAAGGAACATAAGCTTGCCTGTCGGAGGAGCATGTTGCAAATGTGAAATAAGTGTGTCTTTAAAAACCTTTCTTAATATTGTAAGTTTCAGTTTTATTTAAAGCCAAATAAAGTCTGCTGTGTGATAATGTTTGATACATAGAAATACTCCTGTAACGCTCCCCCCACCTCCAGCATTTATAACCACCTTTTATTTTCAAAGGAAAACAGTAGGCTTTGATATGATTCTAACTGAGTGAAGTTTTAAAACATGTTTTTGTCTTTCAGTCTCCTGAGAACATTTTTTCTGAGTGACTCCGTCTTCCAGACACATTTGCCATGATAAGGGTTTCGATCCTTTCCCATATTTGCCCTGAGTCATGAGTGGATATGTGTGATGCCTGCAAGTAAAACTGGTGAGTCGTCAAACCTGAGTTTGCAGTAACTCTCACTTATTCTTTCTTACAATCTCTCTTTCCCTCACCCTTTTCTCCCCTTTTTAATATGGTGGGGTTTTTCTTTTATGTATTGTCTGTGCTTAAAAGCAAGTCACCACTTCAAAAAAACCCAAAACAACAAAAAAACCTTCATTGTAATGAAATAGCAGTGATACCAAATATTATCAATACAGAAGAAATATTCCTTTCCTTCCTTTCTTCTCTCCATCCCCTCAAATCCTATGAGTTATGAGGTCTTTGATGGTGAAACTGGAGTTCAGTGATGCAGGCGAAGCTACTGCCCGAAACTGAAGCCTTGCAGATAGGCAAGGTCTAAACATGCTTATGTGGGCAATTCGTGTCGTGATTAAATATGAATACGGAGAGGTCTGCTCTCCATCATCTGTCACATGATGGACTCTCAAAGGAACCATTGCCAACAAATAATCAGCTCCACCGTTTGCTGCACTTGCATCCCAGTGACAAAATGGTGTCACTGGTACACAGGAGAGCTGTCTCGTCGCATGCGCTTGCCCCATTCAGCGTGGCATTGGTGCTGCGATGCCCAGCCTGGAGGAACACAGGGACAAAGCCTTTAACAGCCAATTTTGGCCAGGGTGAACTTGGTCAAACTTGAGAGGGTGGTGTGGGGCGACCCCATCTCTGTCAGTTGGCAGTTGCCATCTCCCCGTGGTGTTAGCCAGCCAAGAAGCCTGTTGGTCCCTTTTGTGCCAAACGAGTGGGGGTTGTGACTTTCCCAGCTGTCCCTGTCCCCCAGCAGCCTGGCATGGGGAGCCTTCCTATGCCTTCTCCTCTTACGTGCCTGCTCCTCATTGCCTCTCTTACTAACTGGGGTGAGAGGAGGGGCAATATTTCTTCATTAATCAGAAGACTGAGGTTGGGAAAACAGGAATCATGTGATTTTACAGGAAAACTGGAAGGTCTATGTAAGAAATCTTTCAAAAGTAGGAAGTCTGCATAATTAAATTGTGTAGGAAATGGGAGCACAAATTGTTTTTTAAAATAAATTCAGGTTTCTGTTATATATTTAATATCCCTCTGTGTGTTAGAAAGTGCATTTCAATTCAAAGATTACAAAACCCGAGAAATTCACACATCAGTGAATTGTGATTTTTTTTTTTCTTTTTAAAGTTTCCATTTTTTCTTTTTTTCCAGAGGTAGCATAATTACCATGTCATTTAGCAAAGATTATAATAGCTGTTCAGTTTTTACCGACTGGTGTAGTAAACAGTTGAATAAACCCATATGGCAGCTCAAAGTGTGCATGCGGGAGAGAGATTCTTACCATTTCCTTCATGTCTGAATTACCAAGCTCACTGATACGACTGAGATCCCCAAACAGGGACCAATTCCAGACTTCTCCAGTGATGCAAAAATTCTCACCACTCTGCCACATATGAATCAATTGATTTTTAATCACGGTGCTTAGCTAATTAATTATTTCTTTGTGCCAATGAAGTATGTGTGAAAAACTTGGGGTTATATGCAAGGTACATGCCTCTATTTAAAGCAGTCTGCGCATTTGCTTAATACTTCTTTAATAAATGTAAATAATGCCTGGGGTCCGAATCTTGTTATCCAAGTCACTATTAAAGATTGAGGCCCTTCTGAGGCTGGCATAGGTTAAGTGTGGCATTGCCAGGTATTGCGATAGCCCCGTGGCACTGCCTGTAGCAAGACTTTGTGTCTGGTCTCAGCGGTGGCAAATGGAAGGACCGGGGTGTTTTGAAGCATCCTCTTGAAATACCACATTGAGTAACGGAGGTATGGAGCTGTGGCCGACCGGCATCTGGAGTAAGGGCAAAGTGAGTAGCATGCCCTCTGGATAGCTTCAGTATTAAAAAATAAAAGCAACGAGAAGAAGGATTGTTAACTCTCTCGAGATGCTGGCTTGAACAAAGAAAAAGACTCGTGCTGTTCCTCCTAAAATTCACTTACTTCCAGTTATCTTAAAATTTTCATGTCACATAATAGCTTTAAAATACCTTCTGAATGCATTAGACTCTCTAGGTGCTTAGAAAATATTGCAAAATAATAATAGAAAATGACCAAGCATTGAGCAGTCCCACTGGAAAGGAGCAGTTGGCCAAAACTGGTGCTTGTGTTCATCTTAACCCTGATGTATGACCAGCCCTCCACCATAATTCTATCAAGAGATGGTAAGTTGCCTAGCAATGTGCTGACTGCAGAGGGTACGTGTTGAGCTAATTCAGTTTTTGTTCTCGTTTGCCTTGAGAGTTCAGCTTAAAGGAGTGTTCCTTTCTTCGGCTGCAGCAAGAGCCACTTCTCGGTGGTCTCTCTTGTTCCCCACTCGAGTGTCCCTGGTGATGTCAGGAATTCATTCACCGCCGTACGCATTTTAGAAGTTTCCAGCTTATTGAGTAACCAAATGTGGTTTCTGCTGATTGTGTTGACTGAATACGTAGGGCCTTTCGAAGAGGCAAGGGTTTTATTTAAAGCAGAGCGTTTAGTTGTATACCATTTTATGGCAGGCAAAGGTCATCTAGGGTAAGCAGCCAGAACAGTGAATTGCCTCATTGCAGCACCTAGGAAAATGAGACAGAAAGATACGGTAAAAGGTTTTAACAAATTGCTCATCGTTATAAATTTTTAAAGTCGAGGAACTGGTGCTGTGTACGTTTTTAAATTGGAGATAACCATGCTTGTACGATAAATTGAGTTAAGAACAGAACAAATCAAAATAATGGGGTGGTACTAAAAACCTGGTCGTGCAGTGAGTTGCCAGCGCAGCGTGCTGCCGGCAGGGCTCGGCGCTGCGTATGCCAAGCTAGCGCAATGTTAGAAACCTGCTGTGTCCCTGCACAGCCGGAGGTATTTCCACCAGGCTTCGTGGCATCCTTTTCTTGGAGGGATGCCCCACTCCTGCTGCAGTCCTCTCCTCTGGTGGCCAGGCTCCTGGTTAGACAGAGGGCTTTATCTGCCTGTGATGCTTCTTGTGATGGCGAGGGAGCAAAAGCCGAAGGGTTCGTCCGCAGCTGCGGAGCAGGAGTGGGTTTCCCCAGGTTGTGCTAACCCAGATGTGTGTCGGTGGGATGGGGGAAGTGGGGCAGAGCTCCAGGAGCCGAGCCTGGCGTTCCCTGGCAGAGCTGCACGGCGGGAGAAGTGGCAGCAGCCTGGAGATGGCACTTTGGTCCTCGCAGGATCTCCCTTACTCCTTGAAGCATCAGTGGCTCCAGAAAGACTTTGTTTTTCTGAAACTTTTCTGTTGTGGAACTTTTCTCTGTGGCAAGGGGGAGGAGAGAAGAAGTAATTTTAACAATTTAATATACTACATAATATGTTTTATAAGCTGGTGTGAATGCTCCTAAGTATTTTGGTCTTTTTTCATAACACAATGAACCTAATATTGGTAAAAATACAGATCTTAGCTGCCACCATAAAGAGAGGCTAGATTTAATAAACAGTTATGAATGTTGGCAGCTGCCTATCAGATTGTATAACATCGGCTATAGCACATGAAGACAGTGTCAACTTACATTTTATCTCAGAAGTATTTTCAAAGCATTTATTTTGCTTTCTCTTGAGTCCTTAACCTAATTCAAGTTATATAATTGGCGGAATATTTTTCCACACCGCTAATTGGCTGGGTGCCAGTGTGGAAACCATTGTCTGACTTGATGATGATCAGGAATTAACATGACATTTGCGTGGTGGTAATGGAATACATTAGTAATGTAATTCATGACTGTAAGAAAGAGACCATCATCTCCCACCTCTGATCAGCAGGAGGGGCTGGGAGGATGATGAAATGCTCCCAGCAGGCACCTCACAGCAGTGGCTGGCCAATCTCGATGTCAAATTTAGTTTTAAATTCTTCAGACAAAGCTGTAATGCTTACCAATTAATTACTACAAATGTCAATTAAAAATCTACCAAATAATGCAGTAAGATTAAATTTCAATTAAAAAAATTACATTTAACAAGGAAGATACAACATTATTTTAATGAATTCTGCTGAAGGTGACAGTGTATCTAGATATATTTATACCATGTAGGTGGATCTAAATTCATTGGATGATGTTAACCATGTTATTCCGTGTACATATTAGTTTTGAAAATTATTTCCACTTTGGCTATGTCCTGGAGGAGATGGGGCATCAAGGGGCATTTCTCATTATCAGGAGAAAGGGGATTTTCATGCCTTCTAAGTACAAAAATCTTCTCACACCTAAAATAAGGGCTTTATTGTAGACTTCTATCCTGGCCAAATTAGCAGTATTTTTCATTGCTTTATATTCATGGAACCAAATACAGAATTTTTGTTGTGGTAGTAGAACAAGCCCTGACTTTGCTATGACTATAGCGATTGCTTGGGACAATTTTTCAAGTAATCTGTTTTATCAAACAAGTAATATCCATTTTTCTGATAAACCACTTAACAGGAAGAGATTTTGCTGTGTGAAGGTGGTGAACTGCAAGTCCTGAGCAGAGATTTTATCTGCAAGGCTTCACCCTGGTTTGGTAGAGTTTTTGAATGCATGATTAAAATCCCTTAGTTGATACTTCAGATGCTTTAAGATATATTTTGAACTAGGAGTGGCACAGCAGAGATGTCATGTGGCGTGATGAAGTTCTGAGTTTGCATGGATCACAGGCGTACGTACGACAAACTTGTAAAACACCGGCACCTCGTCGGATGCAGAGTGTTAACAGTGCAAAGTGGGTTTTGTGGCTGGACTTTTGTATTGCAGTAACTGTGTTTTTATTGAACAGGGCAGTTCTTAACGCTGCTTGGAGATGGAGATGCTGGTGCTTTGGGAAGGCGCGTGACAGCCTGTGCTCGCTGGCACGGCGCAGGGGCAGAGCTGGGGTGTGCAAGCAGCTATCCTCCTGGTATTAAAAAGCATTTGTGAGCCAAGGCCTCTAAATATGATCTGAAGAATACTTTCTCAGCTTCCTTGAATTTTTTTCCATGAGCTTTTATTATGTTTTCACACCATCACGTCTAAAATAGGTAAGAGGGAAGACATAATTGAAGAAACAGATTTTATGTGTCAAGTCAGCACTGAGAAAAGTCCCTCTCAGGGACCACAGGCTCCTTTTCCTTGGCACTGCTGTGTCTGGAGCCATTGAATTTCAGCAGGTTTTAACTTAAAATAAAATACAAAAAAATACAATGCACACACAGAAAATCAGAAAAGCCAAACAACTACTCATGGCAGGTTAAAGTAATGATATGCTCTTTAATAGACAGGCTTGCTGCTCTCTTGGTTGCTGCTGAGGCTTTGCCCATTGGTGGGCAAACGCAATGAGCGTGATCTCTGTCTCACTGCTGCTATTCAGATACCTTTGGGTTTTGGTAACAGCTTTGCAGGATCATTCCTGCTTTGTGCTATTATCTGATAAAACTATCATCAGCAGGGGATGGGAGACAGCCTTTTTTTCCATAAGGGCCTCAGGAAATGGATGCTGTAGAAGTGTAAGAGCATTTGAAACATTTTCTCACCAGTCCTCACAGACAGCAAGGTGATGGAGAGAAAGGTAGAGCAAGGCAGACTCATTTCCTCACCAGCATCCAGAAAGCTTTAAACAAGGAGGCAGGGAGGAAGAGTGGGAGCCCGTAACTTCTTTCTGCCAGGAGATAATGGCGTGAGGAGGTTGTGGGTTTGGGGCACCCACTGGTCAGACAATTAGGTGGGAGCTGGAGCTGCTGCTCTTAAAAACCCATCTTCCCAGGTGCTTTCAGCTCTACACAGGACCAGTCATTTTCTGATTTGAGCTCTGGGATGAAGCCCTTGCTCTGGTTGCTGTTTGAGAAGTGGTGTATGTGGTATGGCAGGAACAGAGCAGCTTCTGCATCCCAAGTTCTGCTGCGTTGGGTGTCCCATGTGCAGCTTGTGACCATCCCCAGCACTCGTGGTGTCTGGTCTCCTCACTGGGGTGTCCCACATGAAGCTTGTGCCCATCCCGAGCACTCGGGGTGGTGTCTGGTCTCCTCCTGAGTTCTTACAGGTGAAGATTTCTGCCTTCAGTAGGGAAATGCTTTTCTCTTTCTGTAAGAATTGTCCAAACATCTTGAAGGAAGAGTGTCTTTGACTTTGGGGGAAATACTTCTATCTCTTTGGGTTGCTTTAGTTTTTTTCCTTAGTGTAGGGTTATGTCAGCTATATTACATTGAGGGAACACTGAGCTGGGGGAGGAAGCTTTAATAAGCTGCCCTCATATTGCCAGTTTATTCCCAGCTTTCATCCACTGATTTACATCCCATCTGAAGTAAAAATACCCAGACTTCAGTAGTTTGTTTACCTTTGCTTATATCACTGGGGCGACCTGAGGAGATGTAAAAACTGTTCTCGCTGACATTTGCATGAGCTGCGAGGTAGGGTGAGAGGAGACAGACGCCGTGCAAAGTGAAAAGGCAACAGGGTTTATTAAGTCTTTGTCGTACTGTGGTTTATAATATTTAGACAAAAGCAAACATTTCTAAGGAGGGCTTATGAAATGAGAGACTGGAGAAAGCTCTTGGAGCCGATGGCAGATCCTGTCCTCTTCAGGTGGCTGGGGGATGATGGGGTGCTGGCCGCAGGGAGGGGGCTGTGTGGGCCCTCATGTGGAGCACGCGTGCAGGGGGTCCTGAAGAGCTGCTTTGGGAGGAGGACGTGGACTTAAAGCACTTGCATAGGACAAAGTCATCATATTGTCATCGTGATAATGCTCCTGGGGGAAATAGCCTGAAATACTCTTTGTCTTCGTTAATACGCCTTCCCAGCAGAGCCTTAAGAGATCATTCTCGCTTTCAGATATACAAGGAAACCGAATACAGAGTTGTTTGTTATGAAAATCCCATTTATATACAGCGGCTGTAAAATCCCAGATGCTGAGCGTAGAGGGAGGCTGCTCTGTCATCAGCGGGTCGAGAGGAGAGCTGACTATAAAACCGAGCGGTAACTCCCTCTTGATAGAGGTGTGGTGGTTGTGTCTTCAAACAACTTAAAGTCTGCCATGCCAAGCCTTTATGGATTTTGTTCTCACAAGCAAGGTAATAGATAAGTCTGAGCAAGGAGATATATTTGAAAGGAAGACCTTTGCTCTAGGAAAATATCCATCATTGCTTTTTACAGCATGGTTCAGAACTGTAGTGCAGAGCATGTGAAGCATTTGGGGTCCCTTTGTTGCGAAGCAGGCGCCGCGGGCCTGGGGCTGCTCTTGACATCTCGCAAGCATTCAATATCCCCTGGACTCTGGGGCAGCAGGATGTGACCCTCGTAGAAAGACAGACGGTGTTTGGGGGCTTGATGCTTATTGTTTTCAGCAGAGCTCTACTGGAACCAATAAAGTTGCTGCCACCGCTGCTTGGAGCAAAAGTGACTGCAGCTGAACAAGAGGCCCAAAATTATCAATTAAAAAAGCCAACGCCAAGCCCCATTATTTTTACTCTTGAAAAACCATCTTGCTTCCCAGTCTTCTGTTTTCCCACATGGAGTCAATCTTTGGGATATTAATGTTCCGCTGTCATGTTTGTTTAACGTTTTTTTTTTGACAATGCCTTTTTAGGGTCAAAGCCTGAAGTTTTTCTCCATGTGTTTCAACTAGGCAAAACTCCCAGCGTCCCAACAAGGTCTCTTCCAAAATAAGTGAGGACTAATTCTTCTCAACTTAATTGGGAATTTCATCTGAATAAACAGAGGAAAGGTCCAGGCTTTGTTTTTTTTTTTTAAATACCATAAAATGGTGTCCTGCTGAACAGCTAAGTCACTGCAGGCAGGCTGGCTTTCGCCCATGAATTTGGTGACCAGAGCCGTCCACAACGGCTCAGTGCTCACCTGATGCCCTGGACCACCGTGACCCCGTGGTCTCCTGCCATCCTGCCCAAGCCCACCTCATCCCTCGCCTTGCCCGGACCACTGTGAGCACTTGGGCATGGCTCCACGAGCTGAAGATGGTGTCGTTTTCAGATATTTGGTCTTAACCTGGAGTTTCCATGTTTTTATGGGTTTAAGTCAAACCTTAATACTACTTCAGCGTAATGTTTTTGTGGTTTAATGTTCTTACAGTTTTTTACAGTGTTTCTTTTAAATTCTGTCACTGAAGTGTATGAGAGTTGACAAGTGTAAATATGTAGTTAGACAATTTCAAAAGTGTATTATTTACTGATCGACCATAATGGCTCCAAAGGAGCCATTATACTCAATCATATCATGTCACTCTGTGGCACTTATTATGATGGTAATATGGATATGCATATTATTTTTTTTTAAAGCATGAGAAGCATTATTGTGCATGTGTAAAAGCTGTTTTTAATTGTCAGTAATGCTCTGAGGTTTTTTTAATACCACGAATTTAAACCACCTATGGCTACCCACCTGCAAATCGTGGTAGCAAAAATCAATGTCTATAGGAGGATGGAAAAAAGGCATGCTTGATATTTACAGCAATGTGACTGTGCATCTCCTTAATATGGCTCTTTTATAGCTTTATTAGATCCGAGGGCAACCTAGAACCCTAACCTGAGAGCCTGGCAGGTAAAAGCTTTCCATTTTATCTCTGAAGCTTTCATCTGCTCCTGTAAGCTCTTTCCCTGACTTCCTAATTGTGTTTGCGACATTAGCAAATGGCTGGTCTGAAAATACCATGCAGTGCAAGTCATGTTAATTCAGTGATCTTTTTTTTTTTAAGGTGTCACAGAAGATGTCTTTTTGTAGCACTGGGGTAGAGAAGGAAGGAGAGAAGGCAGAATGAGAACATTGAACCATGTAAAATAAAAGAAAGAGACAAGCAGAGAGCTGGGAGTGCTAAATATGTTTCAGCCTTTTGGTAGAGCTGGTTTCAGTAGAGAAAAGGTAAGAGACTGTAAGCAGTAGCTTGCTTGCTAGAAAATGTCTTTCGTGGAGAAGATGGGAGGAGAGTGTGAGTTTTAATGACTAGAGTTGAGGAGCTAAGGTGCGAATCTGGCATGGGGTACGGCAAATCGATTGTGGAGCACTAATTAGAGAGAGGAGGAGGAATCAGAAGTGTTTCTTAACTTAGAAACAAGGATGTGACTGGCTGCTGGCTGTTGCTACTCAGAAGCAGGTAAAAAAGAAAGGAATCTGTTGGGCAAAGTCCTCACAGCAGAAGACAAAACCAAGGTGAAATCCAGTTTGTGGTTGTCAAAGAGAGATGTGGAAGAGGAAAACCCAACGTTGACAAAGAGCTCTCCACCGTTGGGCAGGGCAGCGGTACATCTGCGGGAGCTGCAGGGCTGGTCCGGGGGCTGACTTCTCCCTGTGTGTGTCAGTGGGAAAGGTTCTCCCTGGCGTGGGGCTTGGAAAGGAGGAAGCAAGAAGGTCATCGCTGTTCGTGTTTTTATTTCGGTTGCAGAGAGTCAAAGCAGATGTCTGCTTTGTTCTTTCTGTCTAGACTTAGGACTAGTTCTATTTGTTGCTCTGTTATCAGAGGAGTTATTTACCCTGCTCTGAAAGAAATTGGGCTAATTACTGAATTACCATTTTTCTCCCTTACTCTAAAGAACCTTCTGTTGGAAATGCATTTTGCTTTAAATATGGAAGATTAACCATAAGATGCTAGAATGAACCAATTTTGAGTAGTTCAGGAGTGGAAGGACACATAGATGTAATTTTGCAGATCTTGAACTGATAACAGTCAGATTTCCTTGCAGCGGTTCTTAAATGAATACAAGTAACAAGTTTGGGGTTTTTTTAGCCGATTCTGTATTAATTCTAACTTGTCTCTCTTTCTGAAATTGTATTAAAACCATTTGTCCTCTTTTGAAATACTGAACAAGAAACAGAAAAGCAAGTAAATACGCTCTTACTGTTTCTGTCCTTGACCTACATAAACAACTGTATATTCAGGCTCAGGATTGAGCCTTGTATTTGTGAAAAGGCTAAGGCAAGTTAATTTTAATTATTTCTTTTGAGATGCTTCCTATTTAGAAAAGTTACCTGTTGAAGTCTCGTCACCCAAAATATGAAATATCGGTGCTATTTCTGCTGGGTTCATTAGTTTAATAGTCCAAATAAATTGTGTAACTGCTCATTTGTGTAAGAGGATGGGATTTATGAAGCTACAGTGCATTTGTACACACACACGCACTAGCACACAACACTTGTTGATGATTCAGAGAAGGAGTAGAGTAATTCAGCTCTTGGACTGCCTCACGTGTGATTGGCTTCCTTTCTGGGGGACTTATTTTAGGGAAAAATCAATGTCAACTGAAAAACATTCCATTCTGAAAAGACAAAAATTCCCCTACTTGTGAAAATGTGTCTTGGCAGCTGATTTAACTTATGATACAAGATTTAACACTTTTCACTAAACATGAATATTTACCATGGCAACAGCTACGTTACGGGCCACATGTTGGAGACTTGCACGTTTCTGCAGAAACTTGTAGCTCGCCACATTTAGCCGAGTCCTTGTTTCCACCGGCAGAAGGAGCCCACTCCTGCAGCTGTTTCAGGCACGGATCTCCCGGCGGGGTCAGTGGCATCCTGCGTGCCTCCAGCAAGGTACAGCTAATTGCTCCGTCAGGCATTTGCTGGTGAGCGGCACCACGGTGCCACGTATAGACAAAACACTTGACGACAGAATAACGCGATAAAAAGCACGCATTCGCCTCCGATTTGCCTTTCCAGCGGCGGGGTGGGAAGAGCTTTCTAAAAGTTTCGCTGCTCCAGACTTTTTTTCTCCCCTCTGCATCCCTCCTCATCACCCCCCCAGATGCAGGCAGATCAAACCCATTTTGCCACGCGCAGTAACGGGTCCGCTGTATGCTCTGGCCGGTCTGCCCTCCGCCGTGCCCCCCTGCTACTGTCTCAACTCCTTGTCACCTTTCATTTGCGGTGTAGTGGCTTTTCAGGCGACGTTAATTGAATCATGCTCATCAGGGACTTAATAAAAGCGTGACGGCCAGGACGGAGCCCTGGCAGATGGCAGCCCCGGTTGACAAGCAGGATGCGTGGCTGGGGCTGTGCCGGTGCACCGGAGGCGATGGGCTGGCTCTTCTGCAGGGGCAGAAAGTTCGAGGCTTTGGAGTTGTGAGAAGAGCAAGCCAACACAAGCAGAGTAAAAGATGGCTTCAGATGATTTAGCTTGCAGTTCAGTGTTTTTTTTCCTTGAAACAGAACTAGATAATCATTCAGTAAAACTGTAAATCCTAGCTACGAAGGACTAGGTGTGAAACAATAAGAGGATTTAACTTTATAGGTAATCACAAACATCTGCAGGTACCTTGAGTAGGAGCAGTTTTATTTAATTTTACAAGTTAGGAAGAATATAAATTCTCTTGCTCTAGGACAAAGCTAGCAAAGGGTTAGGCAGAAAGCCCTTTACCCAGAGGTGAAAACCCTCACTTGAAATGTTTCTTGTACCTTTCTCTGAAGTATCTGGTCTTGGCCATTGTTAAGGAAGAAGTCTTGGTCTGGAGGGGCTCAGACCTTTCCTCTGCTGGGCACTGATAGGACCTTTGCCCTTTTTCTTTTCATTTAAAATACCCCAACTTAAATGAAACCAGCTACGCAAAGCCGAAGCTAAGCATGCAACCAGGAGCGTAGCCTGTGCCAGGCAGAGTCCTGGTGCAGTGCTGGTTGGGCTGGGGATACTCGTCCCCCTCTGCCAGCGCTGGGCTGTGGTGGCACGGTGCGGGGTGTCCTCTGCCCGGCCGGTGTTGCTGGTACAGTGGTCCCTCCGCGTAGCTGCTGCTCTCGGCTGGTTTAAATCTTGGCCCTTACTTGGTGTGAATTTGCCAAGCTGCGCTGATCCAGAACTTAAATAATTTGCTTCTCTTTTTAGCCTTGTGTCTTTTAAAGGTGTTATATTTGTTTCCATTTTGCGTTAAATTAAGATTAAATGGTTCTGCTTTGTAGATTTAATAGTGTACAAATATATCTATTTTTAAATCGTTTTAGCCAATGTATATGTGACTAAGAAAAAAGCAACAGAGTGGGGGCCTCCGATTTTTGTTTTACATGAATCAAATACCCTATTGGGATTGCAATTATAAGTGAATGTTACACTTGTTTGTTACTAAGGTGACTACAGTGTCAAGGTTATGTGGATGTTGTAGTATTATAAATGCAAAGATAATGCAAAAAAGAAAAATAGTTGTGTTGGCTAAAATCATCCTATTCCTATAGCATAAAGTTGCACACTGTCCTACATTTCAATTCTCGTTCTATTAAATTACCTGTTTAATAATTTGAATCCAGTGTTATTTTTATATTATATTGCAAATGTGTGACTGTGAGGTTATTTTTAAGATATATTTATTAAGGGAATGAATACAATAAGACAAGTCATTGCAGCCCACATACAGTTCCTTGACTTCTCATTTTATGATGTTTCAATTGCATACGATTACCGAATGTAAGTTTCAACTTTTATGGGGGTTCATTAGAGATGCAGCTGTGTAGAGAGAAATTCAATAGAATTTGATATTTTTTTTTAAGCTCTAAAGGTGTAGTGAGATGGAGCAACTTGATGGAGCATAATTTCAAGCTTCCTACTTTGAGCTTGGATGCACAGTTGTGGGGTCTTCAAGGGCTTAGCTGGGCTGCAGTGGAAATTCGCTGATGAGGGGGAGAGGAAGGGTACTGACATGAGGTCTGTGTGTTTGGGGTGTGGGAGACCGGAGCATCTCAAATCAAAGGCGTTTGCCTTTTTTTCTGGGTAGGACACGGAGAAGAGGTGGTGTCCTCGGTCAGGGTCAGGACTAGAACGAAATGCTTTTTGCTCCTGTGTGAATCAACGTTCTGGTGGAGAAATACGGTTTCAGTGAATCTGTGGTGTTCTCTTCTAATAGAGAATCTAAGTAAAGTGAACTCCCCAAAAGCCAATACTGAAAGCAATCTTAGTGAGCAAGTGCTGAGAAAACACATTTTGGGGCACATTTAAAGGAGTAGATGTAGTAAATGAGTAAATCTACCCTGCGGTTAAATGCTGCAGTGCTTTGTGTGAATACTAAACAGCAGCATGTCCCATCAAGTATAGTTTAGTTGCATAATTTATTAGCATAATCTGTTTGTTTTTAATCTATAGGAATGTAAACAACTATAACCGAATGATCATATCTTTTAGTAGGAGGAACCCCATATTCAAAACTAATTGTGACATTAGCTGTTTGGAGAAAAATTGTTTCACGACATAGACTATTTCTTTCCAAACATCATCTTCTCATAAGGTTGCAAACCAAAATCCAAAGCCAAGACGTCCTTCTCCAGGCATAAGAAGGGGAAACATTTTTATCCTCAAATTTTACTCAGTGATTCTCAGCCTTTGACGGGCTGATGCTTTGCTCTGCAGCCCTTTATGCTATCCCAACTGGCTCAGTCCAGGGCAAGCATCTCATCTCCACTTCTGTTGCAGGAGTCTCTCCAATAGCTCCAGCAGCATGTGGATATCATCTCAGCATCACCTTTTTCACTTTGTTTTCCTTCCTTGTGGGAAGGGGGAAGATTGAATGGTAACTCCTGGGGTGTGATCTTACCAGGATGAAACCCACTGAATGAGAAGGGAAGCAGCAGAAGTGGGTGGGGGAGAGTATATTTCTGCTTTTGGTTTTAATTGGCAGCTTTTTGTTTGGGTTGAGATCTTTGAACCCTTGGGCAAATGACTCTGCAAATACAGGCGTGTGGAGCCCTCCTAGGAGATGGCTTTGCCTGTGTGGTGGCTGCGGTGGTGCGGGGCTCCTTCGCCCACCCCGCTCGCTGCCACCAGTGTTGGACGAGACATTTGGCGTGTGCGTGGGAGGAAGGATTGCATGTGAGCTGAATGCAAGACTTTAAAAATCTCTCGTGATTAAAGCTACTGCTGTGCCTGGTGTCCTTGCTTACTTTAAGTATTTACTGCTGGTGGCTTCTCTGAGTCGGGACAAGGGTTGTGGGGTGGAAAAGCTGGATTTACCTTGCCTCAGACTGAACTGTCAGCTTATTGGGAGTTGGGTCCTCGCCCGTGGGAAGCGGAGAGGAGGGAAGGGCGGTGGCACTGCATCCAAGCGGAGCGCGGCTGGGTTGGTTTCATTCTGCCCTTAGAACATCATCCCCAGAAAAATGGTATTCCTGGGCTGTACCACCTCCCACAACAAGGAAAAAGAGATGAAAAGCAATGAAGCACACACTTACATAATGAAAAACAATAAAATGCGTCTTCTAATATGTACTACTAGTGACCGTATGACTTTATTATAAAAACTAAATGTGATTACATTTCCAGGTATTGTGCTGTGTGATAAACTCTGGGAAAAAGTGAAGAACAACTTAGAAGGAGAAGACTTCTTGTTTAATATAAACCTCAGACTTTGAAGTGACACATAGCAGGGAATAAATGTCCATCATCTATCAAATGAGGTTTGAATGGTTTAGGTCACACTAGACAAACACTTCTCACCCTAAACCCTTCTTTTCATCTTCATTCATCAACAACACCTTAAGCTTGTGCCCCTCTTTTTCTTTTCCACTCTCTCAAAAAATAATAATCTACTTGATGCCTACAAATCACTTCTGGCTGGCATTTGTTAGGCGAGTTATGAGCTATGGCTGCTGCTGCTCCCATTGGCACTGCCTCCTGTGCAGGGAGAGAAGGGGGTTGGAAGTTTGTGAAGAGGCTGAGGAGGGAAAAGTGCCGCAGAAATAGTGGCTGTAGACGTGGGAGGCGGTGAGCAGAAAGATGAGAGAGGTAAGAGGAAGGTATAACTGGCAACGAGGATTCCTGTATGGCAGATCCCTTTCTTGAACTGTGCTGTGCGGTATGTGTAGTTTGTGACTCGTTTCTCGCAGTGGTTTGTGCTTGCGGGGTGTAGGGTTGTGCGAGGCAGTGCAACCCAAACCTGGCAGAAGAGAACGAACACATCCTCTGAGGGTGTTGTGGCTGTATGTGTAAATCCCAACAGCCAGGTTTGGAGCTTTAAAACAGAAAGGCCAAACCTCCATGGCCAGGCTGGAGAGGTTTTTTTCTCTTCTGCAGATCCTTCAAGGTGACTGAGGCTGCTGTGGTGGGTGCTCAGACCCAGAAACTCATCTTTAATTTGCTTTCTTAGTCTGCAGGCTAACCTACATCATTGTGCCTTGTAATTTCTTCCTGCGCCTCCTCTGAGGTCCTCGGCTGTGTCGTGCATGAGCCGTTCAATCCCCATTTCCTGGTAGGAAACTACCCCTCTTACGCTAATCCTTGTCCAATAAGTCCTAATTTTCATTCTTATCCTTTTCCAATTTATGGGACTCCTCTCAGATTAACTTCCCTATGGTACAGTTTTTCCCCTTGCATTGCTTGCTTGTTGCTTCCTCGCCGGTTCTTCTTTTTTCTTTCAAAGACACTTTTCTGGCTCCATCCCCAACTGCCTGGAAGTGATTTGTTCAGCAGCACAGTCCCCTGGTTTTCAAAGGCCACAGACTATCTTCCCCCGTTTTCTGCCTTCCTTCCTTCTTTCTGTCATTCTGGGAAACAGTCTGACAGACATGGCTTGTTTGAAACTACCAA